>NC_141993.1:86544529-86844529 GCF_049901715.1 Pseudonaja textilis
TTTTCTGCACTGAAAAAAAAAATGAAAGCAATGCTTTTTTCCCCTTCCCCACCCATTATGTCATACAGGTAGCCCTCAACTTGCAATCCCAGTTGAGCCCAAAATTTATGTTGCTGAGTGAGACATTTATTGTGAGTTTTGCCCCGTTTGATGACTTTTCTTGCCATGGTTGTTAAGTGAATCACTGCAGTTGTTAAGTTAGTAACCCGGTTCTTAAGCGAATTTGGCTTCCCCAGTGACTTTGCTTGTCAGAAGGTCTCAAAACAGGACCACATGACCCCGGGACATTGCAACCGTCGTAAATATGAGTCAGCTGCCAAGCACCTGAATTTTGATCACTAGTAAGTGTGAAAAATGGCCATAAGTCACTTTTTTCAGTGCCGTTGTAACTTCGAACGACCGTTCAAATGAACTGTGTTAAGTTGAGGACTTTCTCTCCCCCTTTGCTTTCTCTTTCCCGTTCCCTACTATTTGGGGAATGGGATGCTCTCAGTCTACATAAAATAGTATACATGATTGTCCCAAAGGTGCTTTTTTCAAGAGGCAACTGGACTTTCTGGTTTGTTTTTTTTTCCTTTGAAGACATTTCACTTCTCATCCAAGAAGCTTCTTCAGAGCTGCTTGGATGAGAACCAAACGTCTTCAGAGAAAAACCGGAAAGTCCAATTGCCTCTTGAAAAATCACTTTGGGGATTATGATTTAATGCTTTTGTTTTTTTTTTGAAAAGGAAGTTTGTTCTTCCTTTCTCCCTCTCTTCAGGCAGCACAGATAAAAAAAATCGTTTGGATTCCAACTTCTCTTGCTAGATTTCCCGTGGTAAGGAAAAAAAGATGGACAAAGAACAAAAAAGAGGGGTAGAAATGGGAGCTTGATGTCTACTACACACACACTCGTCCCAAAAAATACCCTTTGGGGATAAAGCAGAGCCCCTGCATAATACAAGGCTGAACTAAAACCAACCAGAATAAACAACGAATGAGCAACACTGGAACATGAATGTCATTTTTCTTCTGGCGAACTTGCCAAGATCTAAGAGCCAGCAGGATTACTCCTTTTATTTCAACTCTTCTCTGATCTCCAATGTTTATTTAATGCAGTTATTTGATGCATTTTTACAACAGCTCTGCACCTCCCTGCTCGCAAGAAACAGAGAAAGTAAATGGCGATGAAAAGCCATCTATCAAAGAACCAGCGGGCTGTAATAGCTCAGATGTTGAACTTTCCTTGCGTGTATCCGGGTTCAGTCTTCACACATTCAGAGACCTGGAAGTCAATTCCTGTTGCTAAGCTTGTAGTTGGAAAGATAAAATAGGGAAGAGGTGTTTTGTTTTTTTCTGAAAGGTCCTTAGTGCTCTCTGAACTTGGCTGGTTTCATCACCCAAACTAGGTAACATCATTAGTGCTGGTGGAATATAAATCCCACCCACTACTAACATTGATGATGTTACCTAGTTTGGGTGATGAAACGTCTGCAAGAAAACAACCAGGCTCAGAGAGCCCCAAGGACCTCACATGTCAACCCTGAGCTACCAATATTCTCTATTTGCTCTTGGATCCTTTTGAATAGGAAGATCTACCTGTGGTTACATTTACCTTGGAGACAGAACATATTCTACATGTATGCAACAAGAGTGTTGGTGTGTTGCTAAGTTAGTCTGGATCCTCATTCCTTGGTGTTGGCAAGAGGATATTTATTTGTTGGTGGTCTCCTTACCACCACATGTTGCCCATGTCCTAGCCTTGATGGATGAAGGGAAGCCGACTTTCAAGAAAGAGGCATATGACTATGTTTCTTTTGGGGAAAAGTGTAAAGAAGAGCAACTCAGACGTTTAGGGGACTGGAGGCTAAAACATATGAAGAACAGTTTCAGGAATTGGGTTTGTCTAGTCCAGAGGAAAGAAGGATTATGGGAGACATGATAGCAGTGCTCCAACATTTGAGGGGCTTCCCCAAAAGAAGAAGGGGTCAACCTATTTTCCAAAGCACCAGAATGCAAGACAAGAAACAAATGGATGGAACTAATCGAGGAGAGAAGCCGCCTTGAACTAAGAAGAAACTTTCTATCCGTGAGGACGATTTACGAGTGGAACAGCTTGCCTTCAGTCGTTTTGGGGTGCTTCATCGCAAGAGACTGGACTGCCACCTGTCAGAAATGATGTAGGGTCTCCTGCTTGAGCAGGGGCTGGACTAGAAGACCTCCAAGGTCCCTTCCAGCTCTATTCTGATTGATTGACCGCAAGCATGATGGATACCAGAATCTCCCACTTTCCGTCGTCAAATGGATGCACAGCAATTAGAATTAAGATCCTTGCAGGACCCAAACTGGGTAACATCATCAGTGCTAGTAGAATATAACGTGGGAGCAAACCCCACTGTCTCCTAACACTGATAATGTTGCTGGAAACATCTGCAAGAAAACAACCAACCTCACAGAAACCCAAGGACACCCCCCCTCCTTTCAATCCTGAGCTACAAATATTCTCCTCTATGCAGACCCTTTTTTGTGTCTCCCCTTCACCCCTTCAAGGAAAGACCTCAAGTGCAGCCAAGGAAGATTAACCAGGAGGCCAGAAGGTTAAGTCCTCTACTGGTTCCTAACACTATCCTTTAACAATGGCGGCGTGGCCTGCAGCTATTAGCAGCTGATGAGGAGCTAATGGGCCCCTCTTTGGCTTCAGCAAGGCTCCTGATCTGTGCTCAGGGCAGTAGCCCAAAATGCAAAGCAAAATGAAAGTGATGGTGAGCAGACTGCTGCAAAACAGGACCAAGATAGGATAGAATAGAATAGAATAGAATAGAATAGAATAGAATAGAATAGAATAGAATAGAATGGAATGGAATGGAATGGAATGGAATGGAATGGAATGAATGGAATGAATGGAAGGAACGGAACGGAAACAGAACAGAACAGAACAGAATAGAATAGAATAGAATAGAATTCTTTATTGGCCAAGTGTGATTGGACACACAAGGAATTTGTCTTGGTGCAGATGCTCTCAGTGTACATCAAAGAAGAGCGATACGAAAGCATCTTTTCTTTTATGTACACCGAGAGCATTTGCATCAAGACAAATTCCTTGTGTGTCCAATCACACTTGGCCAATAAAAGAATTCTATTCTATCTATTCTAAGAAAAGATACATTTGTCAAGAATCAAGAATCATGGTGGAGAGAAGATTAATAGTAAGAGTAGTGCAGACTTTGTAAATAGTTGGACAGTGTTGAGGGAATTATTTGTTTGGCAGAGTGATGACGTTTGGGGAAAAATTGTCCTTGTGTCTGGTTGTTCTGATGTGCAGTGCTCTATAGCGTTGTTTTGAGGGTAGAAGTTGAAACAGTTTACGACCAGGATGTGAGGGGTCTGTAAATATTTTCACAGCCCTCTTTTTGACTCCTGCAGCATACAGGTCCTCGATGGAAGGCATGTGGGTAGCAATGGTTTTTTCTGCAGTCCTAATTACTCTCTGGAGTCTGTGTCTGTCCTGTTGGGTTGCAGAACCAAACCAGACAGTTATAGAGGTGCAGATGACAGACTCAGTCATTCAAGATGTTGGAGATGTACTATGTGGAACAAGCAGGAAGGCCATTGAAAACAAGAGTCCATGAACATCAACTAGAATTAAAACGGCAGGACCAAAAATTCCTGACCTCAAATGTCTGTGGGGATTCTCAGTCAGCCAGGTCTTGGTTGTCCCAAAGGTGCTTTTTTTCAAAAGGGAACTGGACCTTCTTATTGTTTTTTTCTTTTGAAGAAAACATTTCACTTCTCATCCAAGAAGCTTCTTCTTCCAATCAGAGATGAAGAAGCTTCTTGGATGAGAAGCGAAATGTCTTCAAAGGAAAACCAAAAAGTCCAGTTGCCTCTTGAAAGAAGCACCTTTGGGTCCTGTTCTCAAGCCACCTTGATAATAAATAACACCAGTTCGATTGGAAAGAAATAAAAATCCTCATCTGTGCCAGCACCCACCATACATGTGAATTGATTGAAACCTGGTATTCTACCAAAGGAACAATTGATCCAGATCCAGCATATAAATATGTAAGATAGACCACAGGGGTCTCCAACCTTAGCAACTTTAAGACTTGTGGACTTCAACTCCCAGAATTCCTCAGTCAGCTTTGTTGGCTGAGGAATTCTGGGAGTTGAAGTCCAAAAGTCTTAAAGTTGCCAAGGTTGGAGACTCCTGAGATAGACCATTCGAACGACCAATCAACCAGCGAACCAATCAGCAGCTCAGAATTTAAACAGAGCTCCAAAAGAAGCAATCGCACAACCAACTGACCACACTGGCCCACAAGACATTTATAAGGTGGAGAGGAATAGGACGAGAAAATCCTGCTGATGATGTTACCTAGCCTGGTAACGAGACATTCAGAAACTAAATTGAAACAAGCTTGAAGAACAAACCTACTGCCAACCTATTGGCAGTAGGTTTGCTCTTCAAGCTTGCTTCAATTTAGTATTTCGTTTCAATTTAGTATTTTCTATTACTTCCAGTATTTGAGAGGCTGCCACGAAGAGGAGGGGGGTTCAATTTATTTTCCAAAGCACCAGAAGGCAAGACAAGAAACAACGGGTAGAAACTGATCCAGGAGAGAAGCAACCTAGAATTAAGGAGAAACTTCTTGACAGTGAAGACAATTAACCAGTGGAACAGTTTCCCTCCAGAAGTTGTGGGCGCTTCATCACTGGAAGTTTTTAAGAAGAGACTGGACAGCCCCTTGTTTGAAACGGTATAGTATCACCTGCTTGAGCAGGGGGCTGGACCAGATGACCTCCAAGGTCCCTTCCAGCTCTATTCTGACTCATACTTCACAGTGTCAAGAGCCCAGTTGCCTTAATGTGTATGGAGATTCTCAATCATCCAGGTCATGCTTGTCCCAAAAGATGCTTCTTCCAAAAAACAACAGGACTTTCTTGGTTTTTTTTTTTCCTTGAAGACATTTTGCTTCTCGTTCAAGAAGCTCCTTCAGTTCTTTGGATTTTAAGTCAGTGTTTATCAACCTTGGCAATGTTAAGATGCGTGGATTTCTCCTCTCATAAGCAAGGAGAAAACCAACCTAGAACGAAGAAGAAACTTCCTGACAGCTTAGAACAATTAACAACTTGCCTCCAGAAGTTATGGATGCTCCAACTCCAGAATCCAATCCCTTTTTAATAAGGGATTGGATAACTGTTTGTCTGAAATGGTTCAGGGTCTTCTACTTGAGTAAGAGGTTGGACGTCCAGGTCTCTTCCAACTCTGTTACTCTGTTATTTCCAGATTTTCACATCCACTCCCAGGATGATGGTTTAGCCAGGCCTGGCATGAGTAATACCTCAATGACTATTTTGGGGGGGTCGTAGGAGCCCCCTAGATTCTCCTGCTGCGAGCTGCAGCTACAGGATATTGCTGGTTTCTGTTGCTGTGCCAAGTTGGAAGTGAGCAATTGGTTCCTCTGCTGACCGGGGAGAAGAAAGCCAAGGTAGAAGTTTTTCACTCATCTTTCCCTTCCAGCAAAGAAGTCCTCTACTTCTATATTCAAAAGAAGCGTGGGAAAACTAGCTGAGTCTCCCAGAAATGCTAGTAGGAATGAGCAAGCTACAAGTTCTCCCCCTCTTCCAGTACTGTAGCTCAGGGGTCTCCAACCGTGGCAACTTTAAGACTTGTGGACTGCGACTCCCACAAGTTGGGAGTTGAAGTGCAGAAGTCTTAAAGTTGCCAAGATTGGACACCTCTGCTCTAGCTGGTCTATTTCTATTTCCCCAAGTGCTGACTGGGGAATTCTGGGAGTTGACACACATGTATACGAAATGTTTTATGAGTTGACACACATCTTAGAATTGCCAAGGTTAAGAGATACTGACATAGAGATCTGTCTAGATCTGATGCTGGCCAGTTTTTTGGTGTGTGTGTGTGTACAGATCAAGCTTTGTGTGTGTGTGTGTGTGTACAGATCAAGCTTTGTGTGTGTGTGTGTGTGTGCACGCACACGTATGTGCATGTGCAGATCACAGTTCTAGGCTGCATAAACAGAGGGATGGAATCAAGGCTACGTGAAGCGTTAATACCACTTTATAATGACTTGGTAAGGCCACATTTGGAATACTGCACCCAGTGTTGGTTGCCACGACCTAAAAAAAAGATGTTGAGGCTCCAGAAAGATTGCAGAGAAGAGCCACAAAGAGGATTAGGGGACTGGAGGCTGAAGCACACGAAAAACAATTGCAGAAATTGGGTATGTCTGGTTAGATGGAAAGAAGGACTAGGGGGTGACATGATAGCAGGATACCAATATTTGAGGGGCTGCCACAAAGAAGAAGCAATAGGTGGAAACTAATCAAGGAGAGAAGCAACTACGGAGAAATTTCCTTACAGTTAGAACAATTAACCAGTGGAACAACTTGCCTCCAGAAGTCGTCAATGCTCCAACACCGGCAGTTTTTAAGAAGAGATTGGATAACCATTTGTCTGAAGCGGTGTAGGGTTTCCTGCCTAAGAAGGGGGTTGGACTAGAAGACCTCCAAGGTCCCTTCCAACTCTGTTATTCCAATTTTAAGTTTCTATTCACTTTAGAGGCAAAACTTTCGAGACAAAATTTGGACAGGCAAGAGAGATTTTTTTTTTTTCTGTTCAGTTCCCCGTCTGGTTTTCCAGCATTACCACCAACCCAAACAGTGGAACTTTTGCAGAAAAAAAAGGGGTTTTTTTTAAAAAAATAGCAATGTGTCTTTGGCAGAGCCGCGTTCTCCGTCTGGGTGGTACTAGTCCCAACATTTCCCCATAAATATTGGCAGTGCCTCCGCTGTGTCCATATTGAATGCTTCCAAATATTTCTGCGCAACTTCTCTCTGGGAAAAAAAAAGAAAAAGAAATGCTTGCATTATTTAGCCTCAAGTAACTTCCTGGATAGTCTTTTAGCTGCGAGAAGGAAAGTGGAGATGGTACACAAAAGTCATAATTGAACAATACATTCCATTCTGGTGCAATAAATATTCCCCTTGCTAGCTGGGGAATTCTGGGAATTGAAGCCTTAAAGTTGTCAAGGTTGGACACCCCTGGTCTAAATCACCTCTTATTTGTTGGTTTATTAAATTTGTGTGCCATGACCTCACTGTCATGCCACTTACAATTCGATAAAAACAATACGATCAACGTTTAGAATCTGAACAGAATAGAGCTGGAAGGGGATTTTGAGGTCTTCTAGTCCAGCCCCTTGCTGCATAAGGCTGCTTTTGAGACTCTATGCCATTTTAGAGAAATGACTGTCCAGTCTCTTCTTAAAAGCCTCTAGGGATGGAGCATCCCATAATTTCTGGAGGAAAGTCGTTCCACTGATTGTTCAGTCAAGAAATTTCTCCTTTATTCTAGTCTGGTCCTTTCTTTTGTTAGTTTTCATCCATTGTTTCTTGGCTGGGGAAAATAGGTTGGCCCCTTCCTCTCTGTGACAGCCCCTCAAATACTGGAAGACTGCTATCATGTCATCCCTAGTTAAGTGAGGAACTAATACCGCTCTATAAAGCCTTAGTAAGACCACACCTAGAGTACTGCATCCAGTTTTGGTCACCAGACTATAAAAAAGATGTTGAGACTCTAGAAAAAGTGCAGAGAAGAGCAACCAGGATGATGAGGGGACAGGAGGCTAAAACATACAACGAACGGTTGCAGAAACTGGGCCTGTCTAGTCTAGGGAAGAGGAGGACCAGGGGAGACAGGATAGCAACCTTCCAGTATTTGAGGTGCTGCCACAGAGAGGAGGAAGGGGTCAAGCTATTTTCTAAAGCACTTGTAGGCCAGACAGGGAATAATGGATGGAAACTGAACAAGGAGAGATTCAACCTGGAAATAAGGAGAAACTTTCCGACAGTGAGAACAATCAACCCATGGGACAGAAGTTGCCTTCGGAAGTTGTGGGAGCTTCATCACTGGAGGCTTTCAAGAAGAGATCTGTCAGAAATGGTGTAGGGTCTCCTGCTTGGGTGGTGGGGGTGGGGGGGTTGGACTAGATGACCTACAAAATCCCTTCCAACTCTGATTATGTTTTATCTGTTATAGTCCTTTTCATTAAACTAGACATACCCAATTCCTGCAACCATTCTTGATACAAATCATCTTAGTTGCTCTTAGTTGATGGTTTAAAACAGTCAGACAATAAATAGAACCTTAACATGAGTAAAGAAATAGGTAAGATAGCAGGGAGTGGGGGAATGATGTATAATGGACTGGAGATGGGATCTTCTAGTTAATCCAGTAATCACCTCCAGAATGGCACACACCCCATCCCAGGCAGGGGAACCAAATTTGCATCTCTACACAGAAACCCGGCAGCTCTACCCAGACATTAGCACACACAGTTTCCCTGCAGAACAAAAGAAATCTGCATGCCTTGGTCCTCTTTTCTGGCTGATTGTTTTTCCTTGCAGGGGTGGGGGGGAGGAAAAAGGCAGCAAATGTGGAATTGGCCCCCTTTTGCTCCCACTGAAGATCTGGGCCTGGAAATAGCTGCTAATGGGGTTGCTCTGTTGATGGGCTGGCACCACTTTGCACTCTGTTTGCAGGGGACTAAAGGATCCTGCCGGGTGCCAAGTATGTGAGATGGAAGTGAGAGGAGGAGGAGGAGGAGGAGGAGGAGGAGGAGGAGGAGGAGGAGAAGCAGAGCGGGAGGCATGAGAAGAAGAAGAAGAGGAGGAGGAGGAGGAGGAGGAGGAGGAAGAAGAAGAAGAAGAAGAAGAAGAAGAAGAAGAAGAAGAAGAAGAAGAAGAAGAAGAAGAAGAAGAAGAAGAAGAAGAGGAGGAGGAGGAGGAGGAGGAGGAGGAGGAGGAGGAGGAGGAGGAGGGGAGGAGGAGGAGGAGGAGGGAGGGGGGGTGAGGGTTGGACAATCCCCTTCAATCTAGATTAGACTATGGTTCATATTGTTGCAAAAGGGCAACTACATGGAAGAGAGTATGTAGGCTTGTTGTGGGTTTCCAGATCTACACTGAGTAGAATCATAAAATCATAGTGCTCAAAGGAACCTCAGAGGTCTTCTAGTCCAACCCCCCTGCTCAAGGCAGGAGCCTCCTACCATCTCAGGCACATGGTTGTCCAATCTCTTCTGAAAAACTTCTTCTGAATAACCCCAGGAGCCAAACTATTCCACTCTTATTACTGCAATTGTTCCCCCTGTCAGAAAAGTTCTCCGTGCTTCTAGATTGGATCTCTCTTCAGCGATCACTCAACCGTTATTTCTTGTCCCGCTCTCTAGTGACAGGCGATACGCTGGATTGGAAAAGGGTGAGTTGGTTGGTGGCTAACTTTCTTGCTTTGGAGATTCAGTGCAAAGCAGATCCCGTCTCAGAAATTGTTGAGTAGGGGACCCTGTTGGCTTGGAGCCTTTCAGAGGTGGTGGCACCATCATCCTCAGACTGCGTGCCCCAGAATCTCACGCTCAAGAAAACTAGCTGGCATCCACATTCCTTTCCAATTTTAAGATTCAATCGTTTCCTTTCACGCTTCCCTGGAAAATTATCTCCTTCATGCAGAGGGTTCTGTTTATTTCTGAGTGCCAGGGCATTAAAAAGGGAAAAAATAAATCTTTTTTTTTTTTTTGCACAAGTAGTGCTACTGCTTTATTGTTCAGTTGCTAAGTTGTGTCTGATTGCTCACGACCCCATGGACCCTATCACACCAAAGGCCCTGCTGTCCTTCATGGTCTCCTGGATTTGGGCCAAATCCCTGTTCACTGCATCCATGGCTTTTATCTAACCATCTCATCCTCTGCCGTTCCCTTTCTCCTTCTCTCTTCCATCTTTCCCAATATCAGGGTCTTCTGCAAGGAGTCCTCTCTTCTCATTTGGTGGCCAAAGGAGTTGAGCTTCAGCTTCAGGATCTGCCCTTCCCCCCCCAAAAAAACAGAGTCAGGGTTGATTTCCTTCAGGATTGACTGACTGGATCTCCTTGCAGTCTAAGGGACTCTCAGAATCTTCTCCAGCACCACAATTTGAGAGCATCAATTCTTCACTGCTCAATCTTCCTTATTGTCCAACTCTCACAGCCCATTTCAGAAGCGATTCTTGACTTCTGATTGAACGAGGAAGAAAGATAAAAACTCTGCCTTGATTTTTGTTGTTGTTCAATCGCTCAGTTGTGTCCAACTCTTCACAAGCCCATGAGCATCATGGCCTCCCCATTCCCCGTCATCCCCTGTCTCCCGGAGATCTCCAAATTCACGTTCCTTTGCATCAGTGACCCTATCTAACCATCTCGTTCTCTGTCGTTCCTTTTTCCCTTTTCCCTTCCATCTTTTCCAACATCCAGGTCTTTTTCAACGAGAGAGCACTATCGCAAGGGGCCTTAAAAATATGTCTTCATTTACTTACCTGATATCAATTTATTTATTTACTTCGTTACAGAAATTTACATGGCCCTCCCCAGCTCATATGCAAGTGACTCCGGGCAATATACAACATTAAAAATATCTGCAACCTTACAAGCCCCATAGAACAAAATAGACATATTTTCCATGCTTCCTGAAACAGGTGCTATCTTTGATTCCAACACGGGGCACAGTCCCATTTTCCAAAACCTCTGAAGGAATCTGGTGCCTGCTTTTTTCTTCTACTTTCAAATTAACACATTTTAACCCAAAGCATTTGGGAGCTGCCCTCCGTGAGTAGGGAAGAGAGGCCTCTAAATTTGACAAATTCAGAATAAATAAATAAATAAGCTGCTTTCAGTATTTTGCTACCAGAAACTAGCATAACTCTTCTCCTCCCTCCCCGCCCCCACAAAAAAACCCCTTTGGTTATTGGATTAACCCAGCATCCTGTCTGCTAATCGAATCTATAATTCCCCCGCCTGGTTTGAGTTTGTACACCTTGTCTTGAGGTAGCTGTTCGGTCAATCGCAGTGTGTGCAAAGTAAAAAATGAAATAAAATAAAACCTTGAAAGAGTTCAAACTCCCCAGACACCGGACCTATCCACGTGCTATTGTCCCCAATTCTTGGGACCCGTCTTCCTCCCTCCCTGCCTTTTCAAAAACCCCGGGTTATCATCCTGACATTAAAGCCATCCTGTTAGCATTGCCTGCAGGAGGTCAGAGTGGAATTGGGGTCTTGTGGGGGCGGGGGTGGGTGGGGGAATGAGGTTCTTTTGAAGCTGGACAAAGTGGGGAAACAAAGAAAAAGTTTGAGTGGCTAATCTTTCAACAAACAGACAGACTTAGCGGGGAGGCCTCCCTTGGTGAAGGGAGAGCCAGTTTGGAGAAGGCAGGGATGGGTGTACCCTCTGCAAGCATTCATACAACCCATTTAACTTGGCTTTTGGAATTTGTCTCCAGGAGTTGTGGGAGTTCCACCTCTGGAGGTTTTTAAGAAGAGATTGGACAACTAGTTGTCTGAAATGGTACAGGGAAAAGGCCTCCAAACTTGACAGCTTTAAGACTTGTGGACTTCAACTCCCAGAATTCCTGAGCCAACGGGTCTGGGAGTTGAAGTCCACAAGTCTTAAAGCTGTCAAGTTTGGAGACCCCTAGTATAGGGTCTCCTGCTTGAGCAGGGGGTTGGAGTAGAAGACCTCTAAGGTCCCTTCTAACTCTGTTGTTCTGCTGCAACAGTTGTCAATTGTAAAAGTCATGTTTGTTTTTTTTAAATCAGTGCCATTTTAGCTTTGAACGATCACTAAACAAATAGTTGAGGGCTACTTGTAGTAAGCCTTCCCATGATCTAAATATCTATGGAGATTCTCAGTCCTCCAGGTCCTGGTTATCCCAATGGCGCTTTTTTTTCAAGAGGCAACTGAACTTTCTGGTTTTATCTTTTGAAGACGCTTCGCTTTTCATCCAAAAAGCTTCTTCAGCCCTGACTGGATTCCATTCCCTACCATTGTCAGGGTTCCAAGTAACGCCCCCAACGGAATCAGGCGTTTTCCTCAAAGTAAAGATTTATTAGGTAGGTCATATTGACACCTCTGGGGAAACCCAACTGTAAACCCCCTCACGTTTCCCCCAAGTTAAAAATACATTTTTCCTCCTCCTGCCCATGCAGACCATCACATGTCCCAACCAAGGCACCGTCCAAAGTTCATCCCAACTCAACATCCCGCCTCCTCACACCTGGTGGGAACGTCCTTGGTTCTCAGAGGAAAGAATTTTATTTTGGCTACAAAGGCCTCCTTATCTCTCCCTTCCCCCTCCCGCTCACACAGCTTGCTCAGCTTCCACTGTGGCGGCCCTGTAGATGCCGGGGGCCGGGGAAAATGGCGCCAGGGCTGGCAAACAGAGCTGAAGAAGCTTCTTGGATGAGAAGCGAAAAGTCTTCAAAGAAGAAACAAAGGAAGTCTACTTGCCTCTTGAAAAAAAAAGCACAACTGAGACTTCTCACGGTCTGTCCACCAATTAGGGGATATATGAAAAGAGAATCCACTGAGCTTTAAATAATCTTACTTTGTACATACTCAAGCAGCTCTTGTAGCATCAGATGCAGAGGTGGCATTCAGAAGGTTCTGATCAGTTCTGGAGAACCAGTAGCGGAAATTTTGAGTAGTTCGGAGAACTGACAAATAGCACCTCTACCTGGAGATTTGACAGTATCCTTCCCCTGCCACACCCACCAAGCCACGCCCACAGAACTGGTAGTAAAAAAAATTTGAATCCCACCACTGATCAGATGGTGTCCTTTGGAAAAATAAATCAGCTCTGTTTTAAGTACATGCATTCCTGCATTCGGATGTGCTGTTTGTGGTTTGTTAGATAGATAGATAGATAGATAGATAGATAGATAGATAGATAGATAGATAGATAGATAGATAGATAGATAGATAGGCAGGCGGAAGGAAGGAAGGAAGGAAGGAAGGAAGGAAGGAAGGAAGGAAGGAAGGAAAGAAAGAAAGAAAGAAAGAAAGAAAGAAAGAAAGAAAGAAAGAAAGAAAGAAAGAAAGAAAGAAAGAAAGAAAGAAAGAAAGAAAGAATTCTTTATTGGCTAAGTGTGATTGGACACACAAGGAATTTGTCTTGATGCAAATGCTCTCAGTGTACATAAAAGAAAAGATACATTCGTCAAGAGTCAAGAATCATCAGGTACAACACTTAATAATAGTCATAGGGTACAATAAGCAATCAAATCATACTAGGAAACAGTTAGGATACAAGCAACAAAGTTACGGTCATAAGTCATAAGTGGGAGGAGATGGGTGAAAGGAAGGATGGGAAGATTAACAGTAATAGTAGTGCAGACTTTGTAAATAGTTGTACAGTGTTGAGGGAATTATTTGTTTAGCAGAATGATGGCTTTCAGGGGAAAAACTGTCCTTGTGTCTAGTTGTTCTGGTGTGCAGTGCCCTATAGCGTCGTTTTGAGGGTAGGAGTTGAAACAGTTTGTGTCCGGGATGTGAGGGGTCTGTAACTATTTTCACAGCCCTCTTTTTGACTCCTGCAGTATACAGGTTCTCAATGGAAGGCAGGTTAGTAATAATGTTTGTTGTTGTTATTGTTGTTTGCAGTCCTAATTACTCTCTGGAGTCTGTGTCTGTTTTGTTGGGTTGCAGAACCAAACCAGACAGTCATAGAGGTGCGGATGACAGGCTCAATCATTCCTCTGTAGAACTGTATGAATATGCATTTCCTCTTCTTGTACACCTCCTGAGCTCCTCCAGAAAAGCACAGGACTGAAATAAAGGAACCCAATAAAAAGATGGCGTCAAACAGTTAGATCTCCAACCGGCACACCGGTTTGCACACTTCGCCTGGGTGTGTAAGCCGAGGCAAGCTGGGCGAAGAAATGGAATTCTTTCTCACCGCTCTGCGAAACCTGCCTCCAAATATTTGCTTCCATCCATCTCCTGATCTCCCTGTGTGGCAGGTCTCTCTCCCGGAGAGGTGATGCTAGCAAGCCCTGACTTTTCAAACACCCTTCCCGGGATATAGCCGGTGTCATTAAATCTTCCCTTTCTAATGCATTCAAGTAATCCTTATGCCAAACATACTTTCCTTCCTCCCTTTCCTGGGCTACCAACACGGGGCTTGGAGAAGCTGCAAAGATGGTGAGGAAACAGCTGGCTCCTTTGATCTCCTCTGAACCTGGAAGCTGGTTCTGGTATGGCCAAATTGGAACGGGAGGATGAGGTGGGGGACGAGGTGGAGAGAGATTTTTACAAGGGACTCCATTCCTGGTAAATAGATAGGGATGAAATGGAGGTAGTGACAGATTTTATTTTCCTGGGCTCCAAGATCACCATGGATAGGGACTGCAGCCAAGAAATTAAAAGACGCTTGCTCCGGGGGAGGAAAGCTATGGCAAATCTAGACAGCATACTAAAAAGCAGAGACATCACCCTGCCCACAAAAGTGCCTATAGTCAAGGCTGTGGTTTTCCCAGTTGCGATGTATGGCTGTGAAATTTGGACCATAAGGAAGGCTGAGTGCCAAAATATAGAGGCCCTTTGAACTCTGGTGCTGGAGAAGACTCCGGCGAGTCCCTTGGATTGTGAGGTGACCCAACCGGTCAGTCCTAGAGGAGATCCACCCTGACCGCTCTTTAGAAGGCCAGATCCTGAAGATGAAACTCAAAGACTTCGGCCACCTAATGAGAAGGAAGGACGGACTCCCTGGAGAAGAGCCTAATGCTGGGAACGATTGAGGGCAATAGAAGAAGAAGGGGAGAAGGCAGAGAATGAGGGGGCTGGATCAGAGGTGGTATTCAGCAGGTTCTGACCAGTTCTGGAGAACCGGTAGCGGAAATTTTGAGTAGTTTGGAGAACCAGCAAATCCCACCTCTGACTGGCCCTGCCCCCTCTATTCTCTGCCTCCCGAGTCCCAGCTGATTGGCTGGGTCTTCTTTGGTTGCCCCGCACAGGAGAACGGAGCTGGAAAGCAGGTTAGCGGGATGGGGAGGGAATGGGGATTTTGCAGTATATCCTGCCACGCCCACCAAACCACGCCCACCACACCAACACCTACCCCATCAAGCCATGCCACACCCATCAAGCCAAGCCACGCCCACCAAGCCACACCCACAGAACCAGTAGTAAAAAAATTTGAATCCCACCACCGGGCTGGATGGAGTCACTGAAGCAGTCGGCGTGAGCTTAAATGGACTCGAGAAGATGGTAGCGGACAGGAAGGGCTGAAGGAAAGCAGTCCATAGAGTCGTGATGGGTCGGACACGACTTCACAACTAACAACAACAACCCAAGTGTTAAACTGCCACCCTGCCTGGTCTCCTAAAAAAAGCCACCTCGAATCCAGCAGGCCTGCAACTTGAGTGTCAAAGAAGCCATTTGTCTCAGGCTAAGGACTGCACTCAGTGCATAAGAGAAGAGTCGGAGCTCAAAGATTATTTACATGCGCACGTCCTGTTGATTATTTGCTTTGGCGGCGGGGGGGGAGTTGTTGGGTGAATAACGGTTCAAAAAAGGTAATGGGTTGTCTGCCATAGTTTGTTTGTGGAAAAAACTGGCCAAGGTTTAGCCAATTCCTGGTTTACATTAGCGATGATCAACGTTTCGGATGGGCAGAAAATATACTTTTCAGTGATCTGACGTCTGAAGTTTAATTTCTGGAAAACCCAATGCAACCTTGTAAAAAATTCCTGGCGGAAGGCTGGATCCTAAAAAGACCTGTTCTATTCTGACTTTTCTCTGATAGGAGGAAATTCCCTTTTGAAGCTGAGGGTGGGGTTAAGAAACGGTGGGGTTAAGAAACGGTGCAATTGTTGGCTTAAATTACATATAATGCCATATAACGGGTAACAAATCTGTTAAAACGGTAATATGTGGATTTTGTGCTTGAGGTGGGGAGGAAAAATGAAACTTTGATTTTGAGTTTTGCGGTGTGTTGTTATAGTAATGGCTAGTATATATTATGATGAAAACGCCAAAAAAAAAAGTGGCCAGTTGTTAGTGCCTTATCCTACTGTGCTAAAAAGTATTACAAATCAACGCTTTTCTTTCTTCTTCCCCTTTCCCTCTAGAATGTTCCCCTTGCTTTGCTTTCATTTTTCTTTGCATTTGATATTTTGATGAACTAATAAAAATTTTAAAACCAGAGAAACAACCCAAACTGAGCCCCTGCTACCAGTTTGCTTACATCAAATAAATGATTTTCAATGAATGACACCGGACTGAGCATGTTTTAAAGTTTTAATGGCAAAGGAATCCTTATTTTAAGCAACTTCCAAGCTAAGACACTTTTGCCTTCGGTCACAGAATTGTGCGTTGGAGTGATGCAGAATCTCCCATTTTACTCATTCATTCATTCATTCATTCATTCATTCATTTATATACAGTAGTCCTTGATTTACAGCCAGGATTGAAGCCAACATTTTTGTTGCTGGGCGAGATGGTTGTGAAGTGAATTTTGCCCAATTTTATGACCCTCCTTGCTACAGTGGTTAAGTAAATCACTGCAGTTGTTCAGTGAGAAACACGGTTGTTAAGTGAATCCAGTTTCACCATTGGCTTGGCTTGTCGGAAGGTCACCGAAGGGGATCCTGTGACACACACACACACACGCCCCGGTGACCCTGCAACTGTCATAAATATCAGCTAGCTTACCAAGGGCCTGAATTTTGATCATGTGACCATAAGGATGCTGCAATGGTCATAAATGTGGAAAATGGTCATAACTTAGGTAACTTTTTTTCAAACAGTAACTAAATGAACTGTTATAAACATAGAGATGATAGATAGATAGATAGATAGATAGATAGATAGATAGATAGATAGATAGATGATAGAAGATAGATGAAAGGTAGGTAGGTAGATATAGATAGTAGATAAATAGAGGATAGGTAGATAGTTAGGTCGATAGTAGATGATAGACAGATAGACAGAGATGATAGAAAGAGAGAGAGATGATAGAAAGAGAGAGAGAGATGATAGACAGATGATAGAGATAGATAGATAGATAGATAGATAGATAGATAGATGATAGATAGATAGATAGAGTATAGATAGATAGATAGATAGAGGATAGATAGATAGTTAGTGATAGTAGATGATAGACAGATAGACAGAGATGATAGAAAGAGAGAGAGAAGAGAGAGGAGAGATGATAGACAGATGTAGGATAGAAGATAGGATAGATAGATAGATAGATAGATAGATAGATAGATAGATAGATAGATGTAGGTAGGTAGGTAGATGTAGATAGTAGATAAATAGAGGATAGGTAGATAGGTCGATAGTAGATGATAGACAGATAGACAGAGATTATAGAAAGAGAGAGAGTTGATACATATAGAGAGAGATGATAGACAGATGGTGATAGAGATAGATAGATAGATAGATAGATAGATAGATAGATAGATAGATAGATAGATAGACAGACAGACAGACAGAGATAGGCAGGCAGGCAGGCAGGCAGGCGGAGATGATAGAGAGAAAGAGAGAGAGGACCAGTATTGGGTCTCCTGCTTGACCAGGGGATTGGACTAGAAGACCTCTAAGGTCCCTTCCAATGATGTCATTCTGTTAAGTTAAGATGATAGACAGATAGACAGTAGATAGATTGGTAGATATAAATAGAGAGAGACAGACACAGACAGACAGACAGACAGACAGAGACTTATCTACATATTAAGATTAATATATACTGTAGATATAGATAGATGTAAACAGATACACACACACATATGCATACTTGCTATACATATGCATACACGTTATACATATGCATACACATACACATTATACATATGCATACACGTTATACATATACATATGCATATACATATATACATATACATAGCAGACAATGCCAAAAAGCCATCAAGAATATTTGGGGTAGGTGAGCCAGGCCAAATGACCAAATAGCGAATAAACAAGAATTCTAGCTCCAAATGCATTGTCGTCTGACATCCTATCCCACAACAATTGAAATGGCTGTGCAGGAAATCCTATTGAGGAGAGAGCCAAGGTAATCTGCCAATTGAGGGCTCTTTAGCGGGCAGAAAAATCTCTTCTACATATGAAGGAGAAAGAAATCTCGCAAACGCTTGAAGGCAGGGAGAAAAAGGTTTAAAATGTGAGCGGAAAATGAAAATTCCCTTCCCCCGCTCCGGTGTAAAGTTATTGCAAGTTGGGCTCTTCAATCCTTCCCCCCGTTGTAGGAGCTGTGAGGTCTTAGTAGCTGCTTGTCAAGCTGTACCTTTCATGATCTGCATTGTGGGCATATGGTTAAGCCCCCACCTAAGCAGTCCCCACCTTGATCCAGTAATCAAATTACAGGTAGACTTACAACCATTCATTTAGTGACCGTTTATAGTTACAACTGCACCGGGGAAAAAAGTGACTTGTGACCATTTCTCACACGCTCACAGGGGAGAAGCAACCCAGAACTAAGGGTTGCTTTCAGAAGTTGCGGGTGCGCCATCATTGAAGGCTTTTAAGAGGAGACTGGACAGCCACTTGTCCGAAATGGCATAGGGTCTCCTGCTTGAGCAGGGGGTTGGACTAGATGACCTCCAAGGTCCCTTCCAACTCTATTCTGTTCTTTTTTTAAAAAAAAAATCACTAGTTCTTATCCGGTCTCAGTTGCCTCTTTTCCAGCCCCTGACAGTATCCTAAGGAAACGGATGCCAAAACCCACCAGATCTGAGCGACGGCTGGGTGGGGAATTCTGGGAGTTGAAATCCAAACATCTTAAAAGTTGAGAAACATTTGATTCGATCCAACTTGAAGCTGCCTTTTGATCCTGCTGAAATAAGCAGGAAAATAACTTATTTCAACAGCTAAGGGGCTGCTAAAGATGACTTTAACCACTCTCACTTCTGGGCTGGGTATGAGGTGAACACAATGTTCGGACCTACAGCTGGGAGCAAATTTGTGCTACTCTTTGGTGCAAGTGGGAAGAACTCACTAAGTGGCAGGAGTTCAGGACATATTTATTTACAGAGCTAGGAAGTAAAAAGGAAAAGCTCGCCTTCTCCTTTTAGTCACAGTCCTCGACTTACGATGGTTCATTTAGTGACCGTTCAAATGTTACAACGGCATTGAAAAAAGTGACCTATGACCGTTTTTCACACATACAACCTTTGTGGCATCCCCACGATCACAGGGTCAACATTCAGATGCCTGGTAACTGGTTCATATTTACTCTGACAAAGTAAAGTCAATGGGAAGCCGGATTCATTTAACAACCAGGTTACAAATTTATCCATCGCAGTGATTCACTTCACAAAGGTTGTTAAAATCAGGCAACAAATGCCTCACTTAACAACAGGAATTTTGGGCACAGTTGTGGTCCTAAGTTCAGGACTGCCTGTGTAGGAAGATTCCTCCCAGCCAGCCCAATCTTTCCTTTCTGATCCTTTTATTTTTGCAATATTTTGTTATTTTATTCAGAAAGTTAAAATGCAAGTGTGAGAGAAAGAGAGAGAGAAAGAGAAAAAGAGAGAGGGAGAGAGAGAGAGAGACTTAAAAAAAAAAATAAGAATCTGGAACTTTTTATCAAAGGCTATAAACAAAGACTGTAAGGTTTATTGTCTTTTAAACTTACTTGGAGATGGGAACAAGAAACCTACGGATATAAAATAAATAACACCTCCCCAAATCTTGCTATAGAACACCTGGCATATATCCCCTCCTCCTTCTCTCTCTTGGTCTCTCTCTCTCTGTTTTACCCCATTATTTTACAGGAAGTTCCTTCATCATTCCAACACATTGCTCAGTCATGCTGGAGCGTTTTCATGCTGAAGATGAGGAAAATAATAAAATCCATGTGTTATAGACAAAACACAGCTGGTTCACTTCCATGCTGACCAAGCCTGTTCCCGGCCCCCTTCGCTCTCACCTCACTTCTGTTACCTTGCAAGTTGAGGCTTGACTGCACGAGGACTAGAAAATTTCCACTCCTCCAGTTAGTATGGATGGATGTTTGACATTCTCCAGCCTTCCCCTTTCTCTTTCTCTTTGTTTCTCTCCCTCCCTCCCTCTTTCTTTCTTTCTTTCTTTTCTTCCTTCCATCCTTCCTTCCTTTCTCTTTTTTCTTTCTTTCTTCCTTTCTTTTTCTCTTCTCTCTTTCTCTCTCTGAATTTCTGTTTTTTCCTCTCTCTTTCTCTCTCTGTGTGTGTGTGCTTCTCACTCTGTTTCTTTCACCCTCTGTCTTTCTATGTCTTTCACTCTCTGTGTGTTCCTCTCTCTCGCTTTCCCATTCTGTTTTTTATGTGTGTATCTCTCTCTCTGCTTCTCACTTTTTCTTTCACCTCTGTCTTTCTATCTTTCTCTCTCTCTTTCTCTCTGTTTTTCTCTCTCTTTCCCACCCTTGTTTTTTTCTCTGTGCGTCTCTCTTCTCTCTGCTTCTCACTTTTTCTTTCACCCTCTGTCTTTCTCTCTTTCTCTCTCTCTTCTCTCTTTCCCACCCTTGTTTTTTTCTCTGTGCGTCTCTCTCTCTCTCTGCTTCTCACTTTTTCTTTCACCCTCTGTCTTTCTCTCTTTCTCTCTCTCTTTCTCTCTTTCCCACCCTTGTTTTTTTCTCTGTGCGTCTCTCTCTCTCTCTCTCTGCTTCTCATTCTGTTTATTTCACCCTCTGTCTTTCTATCTTTCTCTCTCTCTCTTTCTCTCTGTATTTTTCTCTCTCTCTCTCTTTCCCACTTTCTGTTTTTCTCAGTATGTATTTCTCTCTCTCTCTCTCTCTCTTTCTCTCTTTCCCACCCTTGTTTTTTTCTCTGTGCGTCTCTCTCTCTCTCTCTCTCTCTCCCTGCTTCTCATTCTGTTTCTTTCACCCTCTGTCTTTCTATTTTTTTCTCTCTCTCTTTCTCTCTGTATTTTTCTCTCTCTCTCTCTTTCCCACTTTCTGTTTTTCTCAGTGTGTATTTCTCTTTCTCTCTCTCTCTCTCTCTCTTTCTCTGTGTGTGTGTTTCTCTCCATCTCTCCCATCGTATCCTGCAGGGGAGAAAGAAGGAGGCCAGCTAAAATCAACCACATGTACAACAGTTATGGATTTCTCCAGCAGAAGATGGTGAAGAGAAGAGAGACCAATGTTTTCCTTTTTTAAAGATGACTCACTTAAAGCACGCTGCCCAAAGTTCAATCCTGACCGGCTCAAGGTTGACCGGGGACAATAATGCTGATTCTGTAAAACACTTAGAGAGAGCTGTCAAGCACGGTAACGTGCTATATAAGTCTAAGTGCTATTACTACATCATGTCAAGTAGTTCTGAGGGCAGCTGCCCTGAACATTCAATAAACTTCACCTGCTTTGCAGGCAGGGACAGCGGTAAATCCCCAGAAAGTTTAGGACTATTGTTCCATTGGCAACCTACTAACTATGTGTTGGGTTGCCAGCTAAACTAGAAAGAGAAAACTGAAAGAGATAAAGAAGTAAGCTTTGTTAAAGCTAACCATGGCATGGCACGTTGGGTGAATTCACCCACCAAGTCTGACCTGGTTACGCATGCTGTGTGAACCTAGCCATCACCTCTACCCTTTGTTTCATTCGAATTTCCAAGTCCCTACACCCCTTCCTTCCTTTTTCTTTCCTCCCTTCCTTCCTTCCCTCCCTTCCTTCCCCCTCCTCCTTCTCTTCTCTCCCTCTCTCCCTTCCTCCTCTCCCTCTCTCCTTCCCCCTCCTCCCTTCCTCCTCCTCCCTTCCTCTGTCCTCTTCCTTCCTTCCCCTTCCTTCCCTTCCTTTCTTTCCTTCCTCCCTCCTCCCTCCCTCCTTCCCCCTCCTCCTTCTCTCCTTCTCTCCCTTCCTCCTCCTCTCCCCTCTCCTTCCCCCTCCCTCCCTTCCTCCTCCTCCCTTCCTCTTCCTTCCTCTTCCTTCCTTCCTTCCTTTTCCTTCTTTCCTTCCTTCCCTCCCCTCCCTTCCTCCCCCCTCCTCCTTCTCTTCTCCCCTCTCTCCCTTCCTCCTCCTCCTCTCCTCCCCTTCCCCCCTCCCTCCCTTCCTCCTCCTCCCTTCCTCTGTCCCTCTTCCTTCCTCCTTCCTTCCTTCTTCCTTCCTTCCTTTTCCTTCCTCCCCCTTCCTTCCCCCTCCTCCTCTCTTTCTCCCTCTCCCCTTCCTCCTCTCTCCTCCCTCCCCCCTCCTTCCTCCTCCTCCTTCCCTTCCTCTCCCTCTTCCTTCCTTCTCCCTTCCTTCCTTTTCTTCCTTTCCTCCTCCCTTCCTCCCCTCCTCCTCCTCTTCTCCCTCTCCCTTCCACCTCCTCCCTCCTCCTCCCTTCCTCCTCCTCCTCCTCCCTTCCTCCATCCTTTCCTTCCTTCCTTCCTTCCTCCCTTCCTTCCTTCCTTCCTCCTCCTTCCTTCTTCTCTCCTCTCTCCTTCCCCTCCTCCTCCCCCCTCCTTCCTCTCCTTCCTTCGTTCGTTCGTCCTTCCTTTCCTTCTCCTCCTTCTCCTCCAAACTTTGTTGCCATAAGTGTTGTTCATCCTGGTCCATTCATCCTGCTTCCTGGGATGGGATCCTTCTCCAATTTTATCGGGGAGTCTAACCTTTCCCGCTGCATCACCACCTCCACCGCTCACTTCTCTCCCGTGTTGTCTCCAACGCCACCATGGTGTCTCACTGGAAGTATCATCCTAAGGTTGCCAATTCCAGAAGCTTCAGATTCTAGAAACAGGATCTCCACATTTTGGGAAGAGCTGGAAGCCTGCTGAAAAGCTGGCAAAAAAACCAACAAACATGGTTTGCTGAATGTATCAGGGAGGATCGATCAGAGCTCAACATCCGGTAGATCTTTCTAGCTTCAGAAACTAAGGAGTGCCAGGACTGGATAATATTTGCATGGGAGGCAAGAAACTACCAGGAAGCCACAGAATTCAGTTATACGTGAGAAAAGTGAACACAGATAGATGGTAAATGGCACAGAACGTCTTTGCTGTTGTCAAGAAAAGAGGAGAACACATAGGAAATATAATATTTTTAAAAAATATATCTTAAGACATAAATTGACTTTATTTCAACTCTTAGAACCAACATTTCTCTTCCAAATTTCCTCCTCTCTTGAAGGGCTCCAATCCAGTTCTCTTCTCCCATCCTTTAGAAGAACAAAAACAAAAAGCCGATAATACAATTGGGAAAAGTATAGGACCACCATTGAGCCCCCTCAAATTTCCGTGGCTAAGCAAGACAGTTGTTTGTCCCGTTTTACAACTTTTCCTGTCGTTAAGTGAATCACTGCAGTTGTTAAGTGGGTAACACGGCTGTGAAGTGAACCTTTGCTTCCCCATTTGTCAGAAGGCCGCCAAAGAGGATGACATGACCTCAGGGCACTGCGACCGTCGTAACTATGAGTCAGTGGATGGAGAATCTCCATTGACATCAGCCTCAGATTGCATCTCAAGAGGGAAGCCTCTGAATTTTGTTCAGATGGCCACGGAAATGTTGCAATGGTCATAAGTCCGAAAAAACAACAACCCTAAGTCACTTTTTTCAGTAACTTTGAATGGTCCTTAAATGGCCTGTCATAAGTTGAGGATTACCTGTACCCCACTTTTTAAAAAACATTTCTAAACTCTTTTGCTTCAGGCTGATCAAATTGATCTCAAAAGAGTGAAGACCTCTGATAAGGACTGCGGGTGGAACTCTATAAATTTTAAATGCTTTCAGAAGTTTGCACCGCCGTATCCCACGCAGCTATTTGATGTTTAGACAAAACACCAACCTTCTGTCACCATCCTCATCCTCACATTTATTTACTAAGTCTGCATTACTATTACTATTAATCCTCCCATCCTTCCTTTCACCCATCTCTTCCTATTTACGACCGTATGACTGTAACCTTGTTGCTTGCATCCTAACGGTTTTTATTGACTGTTTCCTAGTATGACTTGATTGCTTATTGTACCTTATGATTATTATTGTTATACCTTATGGTTTTTGACTCTTAACAGATAATCAGAGTTGGAAGGGACCTTGTAGGTCATCTAGTCCAACCCCACACCCAAGCAAGAAACCCTACACCATTTCTGACAAATGGCAGTCCAATCTCTTCTTGAAAATCTCAAGTGATGAAGCTCCCACAACTTCTGAGGGCAACTTCTGTTCCATGGGTTGATTGTTCTCACTGTCAGAAAGTTTCTCCTTACTTCCAGGTTGAATCTCTCCTTGTTCAGTTTCCATCCACTGTTCCTTGTCTGGACTTGGAGAATAGCTCGACCCCCTCCTCCTCTCTGTGGCAGCTCCTCAAATGTTGGAAGACTGCTATCCTGTCTCCCCTGGTCCTTCTCTTCCCTAGACTAGCCAAGCCCATTTCCTGTAACCGTTCTTCATGTGCCTTAGTCTCCAATCCCCTAATCATCCTGGTTGCTCTTCTCTGTACTTTTTCTAGAGTCTCAACATCTCTTTTATAGTGCGGTGACCAAAACTGGATGCAGTACTCTAGGTGTAGAGTAGGTGCAGTACTCTAGGCTTTATAAGCCTTTATAAGGCTTTATAAAGTGGTATTAGTACCTCACTTGATCTCAGTTGTATCCCTCTGTTAATGCAATTTAGGATTGCATTAGCTTTTTGGGCTACTGCTGCACACTGCAATTCTCGACAAAGATATCTTTTCTTTTTATGTACACTGAGAGCGCTTGCATGCACCATAGACAAATTTCTTGTGTGTCCAATCACACTTGTCCAATAAAGAATTCTACTATTTCTATTATTATTATCATCTTTATTTATTATTATCATTATTTATTATTATCATTTATTATTATCATTTATTAACAACAACAACAACAACAATAATAATAATAATAATAATAATAATAATAATAATAATAATAATAATAATAATATTGCATCTCTATCTGGAAGCTTGCAGGCAAGGCAAGGACAGATGCTCTGCACCCAATCCTAAAGGCCAACACACTTTGGGGTGGGGCAGGGGCACCTGCCCATGTCAGAAGGGCGAAAGGATGCAGTGGCAGGGATCCACGGGGTCTCCAGATCAGATGGATTACAGCTTCCACCCTCCTCCACCCAATTCTCTTGGGGGAAGCTGAGTTAGGTCAATGCAGTAAGACAGTGGCTAGGATTTGGGGGCCTCCACTTTGGAGCTGGATCCGTTTGAAGAAGAAACAGGGTTGCTGAGGATTTGTCTTCATGGGGGTGGTGGCGTTATTTCAGAAGGCAAGGCTGGCTGCCCGATTTTATACATTCCTTTAACCCGCAGGTAGACAATACTTGAGCTGGGGGCGGGGGAGAGCCTTCCGAAGGAACCCCCTTCTTGAGGAATGGGCAATTTTTTCACTTGGAGGCCAGAAAGGGGAGATAAGCCCCACTTTTTGCCAGGACCAAAAGTTTTCATTTTAGCAAAGGGGTGTGTGGGGGGCATCTAGGAGGCCTGGTGGGAAGAGTCAGGGTCAATTTTGAGCACTTTTTGGGCCGGCCTGGAATAAGTGCTTTTTGGGGGAGGATGCAAACTGGGTGTTCAGCAGGGTGGGGGTGGGGTGGTCTCCCAAAATATAACAGGGAAGGCTCCCACGTCACACCTACACCTCCAAGTGGCACCATGGCTCCCCTCTGAGCTGGGTTGGGGTCACTGGTGATGATTGGGGGGGGGGAAGGCAAGTGGGGTGGCCCAGCCAGCCATTCCGGTGAGGGGAGCGGGGTCGAAGGAAGGCCAGAGAAGGACGTTTAGGGTTGGGGAGGAGGCGTTCTCCTGCCCCTCTCCTGCCCGTCTCCACCCGAGGCTGGCCACGGGACTCTCAGGGTCCCGTCCCGTCCCCCCGGCATGGGCTTAGTCTGCACCCCCCGCTTCTCCATCTCTAAGGACTCCCTTTCTTTTTAAAAAAAAAAGTTTTATTGATTTTACAAACAAACAAAACAAAACAAAACACCATTAAACATTAAAAACATAACACCTCTTTCCATTGTAGATCTTTACAAGGCAAGTAATGTATTGTTTTATATCACGTACTTATAATTTATCCCATTTCCATATAAGCACGTAAATTCCCTTTACCAAATTCCACATTGTTTCTCTTTAATCATTATTCAATCATATTTCCTTTCTGATTTATCTGCTATTCAGTCATCAAATTTATATTTTCCTCTGACTTGTTTATAATTATTCTCATCTAGTCTTGGAGTCTCATCTAGGACCCCCTTTCTTAAGGGATGGGCAATTTATTCCCTAGGGGGCTGGAAAGGGGGAGATAAGCCCCCCTCCCCACTTTCTAGTCAGGCTGAAAGTTTTCATTTTAGCAAAGGGGGGGGCACATCTACGAGGCCCAGTGAGGAGAGTCAGGGTCAATTTTGAGCCCCCCTCTTTTTGGACCCGCCTGGAAGAAGCACTTTTTGGGGGGTTGCAAACTGGACGGGGCAAGGAGTCTCCCAAAGGGGAGAGAAGCCCCCACACACACTTTTTGGCTGGGATGAAAAGTTTTCATTTTAGCAAAGTTTGTGGGGGGAAGGAGGGGGGGAGAGTCAGGGTCAATTTTGAGCCCTTTTTGGAATGAGCACTTTTTTGGAGGGGGGCTGCAAATTTGGGCGGGCAGGGGGTGGGGGTGGGGTCTTCGTCCGCGGAGGCGCGGCGGGAGGGGCCCCGATCCGTCCCGACGACGAACCCCCTCCTCTCCCTTCTCCATCCTTCTAGCGCCCCCCCCCCCCCTCCACGCCCCCCGCGGCGGTGTTGAGCGCGCCCCCGCTGGGGCTGTGATCTGCAGAGTCCTCCTCGCCTTTGTTTGTTCAAGCCCATCGAGCCCCTCCGTTCGGCTCGGCCGATGCCGGAGCCTATAAAACCCGACGGGGCTCGGGGCTGGTCCAGAAAGCGGGGCTGGGGGGCGGCAGCGAGTCGCTCCGGGATCCGAGATCGTCTCGTCGCGATGAGCCTCTTGGGCGCCCAGCTGGTGCCGCTGCCGCTGCTGGTGGTGATGATGGTGATGGTGGTGCCGCCGCCCGCCGCCCTCGCGTGGCCGGGCCCGGGGTCGCCCGTCGGACCCGCCAAGACCCTCCTGCCCATCCAGCCCGAATCGACGGAGCCGCTGCCTGCCAAGGGCGTCCAAGGTAGGAAGCCTCCCAAAAACGGAGGAGCCAAGGAGTTGTCTGTTTTTCGCGGGCGGGGGGTTTTATTTTTATTTTTACGAAAGAGTTCGAAGGGACCCTGGGAGGTCATCGAGTCCAACCCCCTGCTCCAAGCAGGAGAGACCCTCTGCCGTTCCACGACAAGGGGGTTGCCCGATTCTTTCTTTCTCCCTCCACCACCACCACCCCCGCTTCCTCTCTACACTTCTCCCTCCCCTATTTTTTTTCCCCTATTATTTGCTTTTATAAACTAATAAAAACTTGGCGTTTTTATTAGTTTATAAAAGCAAATAATAGGGGGGTAAAACAGGGGAGGGAAAAGGATACAAGATAGATTGAGACCTTGAGATAGGGAAGGACCTTGGAGGGGTTTTTTTTTTCTAGTCCAACCCCGTTTCAAGCAAGAAACCCCTCTTATCCTTCCAGACAAACGTGTCTGTCCAACCTCTTCTTCAAAACCCGCAGTGTTGGAGCAGCCACCGTTTCTGGTGGCAAGCAGTTCCACTGGTTCATTGTTGTCACTGTTTAGGGAAGTGTCTTCTTCATTCCAACTTTGCTGCTCTCCTAGATCGGTCCCCATCCAGGGCTTCTTTGTCCTGCCCTTCGGGTGCTTTTTGGAGGATAGCTTGACACCCCCCTCTCCTTTCTTCTAGGGGGCAGCCCCCTCGAGTATGGAAGAGCCTGCTACCGTGTCACCCGCGGTCTTTTTCCCTCCAAGGGCGGATCCGGGCCGCTTTCTTGGCGCGGCTGGCTGGATCCCTCCGTCTCCAGCTGGCTTCGACGCCCTTGAGCGCTTTCCCGACCGCTGCGCTCCGTCCCTTCCGCAGCCACGTCGGGGAAAAGGGCCCGACGCGTGTGGGGCGGGTGGGGGGAGAGAGAGGGGGTGTCCGGACCCCCCACACACACCAGGTCCTTGGAGCCCCGCCAATCCCGAATTCTGGGCCGGTGGTCGCGCGCTTTGGAAGGGCGGGCGCAGTGCCTTGGGGGGACCCCGCGGGAGCTGGGAGTTTGGAAGGTACCTTGGAGGTCTTCTAGTCCACCCCTCCGCTCAAGCAGGAGGACCCTCTACTATTCCGGACGAATCGGAGGTCTCCCTATTCTCCAAAGCACCAAGCGGTGGGGCAGGACAAGAAATAACTTGGGGAAGATGGCCACTTAAAGAGAGATCCAACTTAGAAAGAAGGGATAACAATGCCTAACAGTTCAAACATTTCATCGGTGGGACGACTTGCCTCCAGAAGTTGTGCCTGCTCCGAAAACTAGTGGCTTTTAAAAGAAGAGATTGTACCGCCGTTTGTCTTCAACGTATAGGGTTTCCTGCTTTGACCAGAGGGATGGACTAGAGGACCTTGAAGGCCCCTTCCAACTCTGCTGTTTTCTGTATAGTCTGCTCGGCAGCGCGACCCTCTCCCGTCCTTTCCCACCTGACGGCGTGTTTCTGAACGTGTGAAGAACTCCGAGGAGGCGCAGCCGCACTTTCCGAGTTCTGTTAGATCTGCCCGTTTAGGGGGAAACGAGACAGGGACAGATTTTTGGAATTAAAGCGGGAGGGAAGAGACAGAATGAATCTCCTTCGGTCATTAAAATCAAGTAGGTGAAGGCAGATTCTCGCCTCATTTCCTACTTGCTCGTCTTGGGTATTCACACGTGTCAATTGTTTTTTTTTTAAGCTTTAGTTTCTTATTTTTGGCTTCGTTCGTGGGAATGATCTTTCATGATGTTACGTGTATCCAGAGGTGAACGCTCCGGCTTGCAGAGGTTTAACCTGTTAAATGCACGCTTTGGAGTTCGCCCCATATGCTTCATCCTGGACAAAATGAGCCAGTTTTCACATTGCATTCTTTGCACAATACAGTCGTTTATATAAACCAGAGGTCTCCAAACTTGGCAACTTTAATAAGACTTTTGTGGACTTCAACACCCAGAATTCTCCAGCTATACTGGCTGGAGAATTCTTGAAGTCCACAAGTTTTAAAGTTGCCAAGTTTGGGAACCCCTGATATAAATGCAGAAATGGCTAAGCCTTTAGCTGGTCTGGATAAGTGTGTTGTATGAATATTGTCTCGTTAGCCAGTGTCTCAAATACTGGTTCAAGCATCTTTTGTCCATATGCCTGGACCCCAACTTTAGCAAGGATTAAAAAAAAAAAACATTCTCTGTATGGACCATATCTTCTTTTTTTTTTAAATCATTGCTGTCGCACCTGAAGGCAAGACAAGAAGTAAAGGACAGAAACTTATCAACGGGAGATCCAACCTAGAACTAAAGAGAAATTTCTTAACAACTAGAACGGGGCTCCCCAAACTTGGCAACTTTAAGACTTGTGCACTCCAACTCCCAGAATTCTCCAGCTAGCTGTGCTCCTCCATCACCGGAGAGTTTTAAGAAGATATTGGACAGCTATAGGTCAGAAATGGCAATAGGGTTTTTTTTGCTTGAGCAAGGGGCTGGACTAGAAGACCTCCAAGGTCCCTTCCAGCTCAGTTTTTTCTTTTTTTCCCCTTTTTTTAACATTGAGAGCAATAACCAAGTTGAAGGGGAAATTCTTGGGGAAACTCTGATTCAAAGGAATGCCTTCTGGGAGGGGTGGAAAATAAAAGAATAGGGGCTGTAGGATATGGTGATTTGGATCAGCTGAGACCTTGGCCTTAAATGGCTGTGGGGAGGGGCATGAGTGGGATAAGAATAAAGTAGCAAGCAAACTATTTACTAAGTCTGCATTACTATTACTATTAATCCCCCCATCCTTCCTCACCCATCTCGTCCCACTTGTGACTGTATGACTGCAACCTTGTTGCTTGTATCCTAACAATTTTTATTGACTGTTTCCTAATATGATTTGATTGCTTATTTGTACCCTATGACTATCTTTAAGTGTTGTACCTGATGATTCTTGACTCTTGACGAATGTCTCTTTTCTTTTTATGTACACTGAGAACATCTGCACCAAGACAAATTCCTTGTGTGTCAAATCACACTTGGCCAATAAAGAATTCTATCTATCTATCTATCTATCTATCTATCTATCTATCTATCTATCTATCTATCTATCTACCTACCTACCTACCTACCTACCTATCAATCAAGTTGTTTCCTCTCCAGTTTTGGACGGTTGGAATTGGATGGGGTAGGATGGGATGGTGTAAGGCCGAGGTCTCCAAACTTGACAACTTTAAGACTTGTGGACTTCAACTCCCAGAATTGCCCAATCAAGACATGGCTGAGGAATTCTGGGAGTTGAAGTCCACAAGTCTTAAAAAGTTATCAAGATTGGAGACCTCTGCTTTAGAAAAAGAGTTCCTCAACCTTTAGCAACATTAAGATAGGTGAACTTCAACTCCTAGAATTCCCCAGCCAGGAATTCTGGGAGTTGAAGTCTTGGCCCAGGAGGAGAAATAATAGTTCAGACCTAAGAAAACTGCTTAGCATTCTGTCCCAACCATTGTCTTCCCGAAAAGGTAGATACCAGCTCCCATATTTTATTTATCCCAAAATACCCGAAGGGGTCCCAAGTGAAGAAGAGGAAGTCTTCTCTGCGGTCATGTAAATCAGGGGATCTCCAAACTTGGCAACTTGTGAACTTCAACTCCTAGAATTCCTCAAGTCAGCCATGGCAGAGGGATTCTGGGAGTTGAAGTCCACAAGTCATAAAGTTGTCAAGTTTGGAGACTCCTGGGCTAGATGAAAACCGAGTCTTGTGAGAAAGGCTCATTTTGTGCATAAGTGTGTGGCTTACATTTTTTATTTTTATTTGGCAAACCTAGTTTGGTGAATTTAGCATCCCACATAGGATGCCAACCCAGAGAATGGGTTGATTCACTTGCTCGATTTTAAGTACAGTGCAGAGGTGGTATTCAGCAGGTTCTGACCAGTTCTGGAGAACCAGTAGCAGAAATTATGAGTAGTTTGGGGAACTGGCAAATGCCACCTCTGACTGGCCCCGCCCCCATCTCTTCTCTGCCTCCCACTGAGTCCCAGCTGATTGGCTGGGTCTTCTTTGGTTGCCCTGCCCAGGAGAATGGAGCTGGAAAGCAGGTTAGTGGGGTGGAGAGGGAATGGAGATTTTACAGTATCCTTCCCCTGCCATGCCCATCAAGCCACACCCACCAAGCCACGCCCCAGAACTGGTAGTAATCTTTTTTGAATCCTACCACTGCTTCCCTCTCTCCCCTCTTTCATTCTTTTCTTCCTTTCTTCCCTCCATCCCTACCTTCCCTCTCTCCTTCTTTCCTGCCTTCCCACCCTTCCACCCTCCTTCCTTCTTTCCTTCCTCTCTTCTTCCTTTCCTTTTCCTTCCTTCCTTTCCACCAAGCCACACCCACAGAACCAGTAGTAAAATAAATAAATAAATTTTATTCAATTTTCAAAGATTAAAAACATAAAATACAACTTTATACATCCTTATATCAACATCAAGACATCTCTTACATTTCCTTACATTTTTTCTATATATATAATTTCTTATTCCATTGCCATTGCATAATTCTTTCCTTATTCTTGTTACAAATCGATATATTTCACCATATGCTTTGATTTTCTCCATAATACATATACATATTTATATGATTTCTCATTCTTTACCTAATTGCCATTTTAATTTCTTTTTATTCTTAAACCATTCATACCAGGCATCCCAGACTGTGTAATATGTCGAATCTTCCTTATCTTTTAATTTCAACGTTAGCCTGTCCATCTCTATACAGTCTTAATATTTTTTTCATAACAACATCCTCTGGTGGTACTCTTTCCTGCTTCCAAAACTGTGTGTAAGAGATCCTTGCAGCTGTTAAGATGTGTAACATAATATATCTATCTTTTTTGTTACATTTTTGTGTTGTTATGCCTAATAAAAATAGTTCTGGTTTGGATTCCATTTTCTGTTTTATAATTTCTTCTAGCCATTGTTGAATCATGTTCCAGTAGTTCTTCACTTCTGGGCAGGTCCACTACATATGAAAATAAGTGCCTTTTTCTTTCTTAAACACTTCCAACAGTTTGGGCTTAGGTTAAACATTTTTATTAGCCTAGCGGGGAATAGATGCAGGAATAAATTTTTTAATCCACCACTGGTACAGTGTTTTCTCAGACATGGCCACTTTTAAGACACACGGACTTCAACTCCCGGAATTCTGGGAACTGAAATCCATGTGTCTTAAAAGTGGCCACGTCTGAGAAACATTGATTTAGTAGGCTTGGCAGCTGGTTCAATGCACATTTTTCTGGAGCACTCAAACCTCTTTTCCTTTGCAGGTTGCTATTTCGGTGGCCGGTTCTACACCTTGGAGGATACCTGGCATCCTGATTTAGGGGAACCCTTTGGCATTATGCACTGCGTGATATGCACCTGCGAACCAGTAAGTGTAATTGAAGATCCAGGTTATAAGGCAGGTGTGGTTGAATTGGCCAGATTTCCCGGGTTTTTGGAATGAGGGATCCTGACACAGCTAGTCCTTGACTTACAGTAGCTCATTTAGTGACTGTTAGAAGTTAGCAACAGCATTGAAAAAAGTGACTGATGACCATTTTTCACACACTTACGACCGTTGCAGTATGATCGTGTGATTTGCATTCAGTGCTTGTTCATATATATGTATGTATGTATGTATGTATGTATGTATGTATGGTATTCAGCTTTGTTCGGGTATTTTCCCACATCATTGTAGTTGTGCTTTTAAAGTTGTAGCAACGTTTCGGCAGAATCTCATCTGCCATCATCAGGCTTCTGTATATTCTGTATATTCACTATACAGAAGCCTGATGATGGCAGATGAGATTCTGCTGAAACGCTACAACTTTAAAGCAAACTAAGTGAATCAACTGACAATGCATGTGCGAAAATACTAAACATATATATATATATATATATATATATTTGTGTGTGTGTGTGTGTGTGTGTGTGTGTGTGTGTGTTTCTGAGGTTTTGCAGGTATTTGTATGTGGATCTTACGGGAAAACCCAAAACCAGAGATACACACACACACACACACACACACACACACACACACACATACAGTTTATTTATGCATTTTCAGTTTACATACATAAGTGCTTTGTGAACAGCATATTGTCTGAATCCATTTGCTTACATAATAAGACTTTCCCAGGTCTTAATTTCTACCTCTATTACCCAACCATTTGTAGAACAGGTCCAGTGGTGGGATTCAAAAGTTTTTACTACTGGTTCTGTAGATGTGGCTTGGTGGGCATGGCTATGTGATCATGTGACTGGGGGGGTCTCACTTAGCGACATAAATTTTGGGGTCAACTGTTGTCGTAAGTCAAGGACTCCCTGCAGTGTGTTCCGCCAACTGGTTTGATGACTCCATTCTTGTGTTCAGAATCCATACTATGCAGCTCCACTTTAAAACTAGGAAACATCCCCGTCTAGAAATATTTCTAGAAAACGTCACTCTTAAAGCAGTCAATTTAAATTTTATTTTACCTAGCTCCCTACCTCAGCTAATGAAGAACCCTATCCACAAATATACTAGAACACAAAACAGCAGAGAATTTGGTGGGCCAAAGAATTTACCTTGTAACTTGGAATTTTTTTTTTTTCTGCTTATTCTCATCCAAGCCCAACATGTATTTTACTACCTCGACACCTGTGCTATGTGGTTGGGCTTAGTTTTGGGGGAGGAAAATAAGGGGTGAAAAATTTCTGCCTCTGCCTATCAGCATCCATCGGTATTCATCTGGCTAGCGTCCTGTCAGTGTATGAGAGAATTGAGGGCTGTTTGGAAACTGAAACAGTATTTGCTGTGTGAGCAAGAGGGAGACAGCAAGGAGCCTGGGCGTGGCTTAGCTCAACTGTTCTGTACTAAAGCTGCTCGGTGCTGTGAAACTGAAACTCCTCTCTTCTGCTTGTGTTTTGCATTTGGAAGAGATTTCTTTTCAGGTGGGGAGGGGGAGTAGAACTCCTTAGCATCAGAATGTGTTAATAATAATTAGTAATAATCCTAATGCCCTGATGGTCATTTCGAAAAATCCTATCTTAGTGCACACCTAGAAGCCAAGAGGAACATACGTGCCAAATTTCAAGTTTGTACGCTTTATGGTTCTGGAGATTTTGTGATGATGCATGAGTGGCATTTTGCAAATATATAAATATATAAATACAAATGCAAATACAGGTAGGTAGGTAGGTTGGTAGATAGATAGGTAGATAAATAGACAGACAGACAGACAGACAGATAGATAGAAAGACAGACAGACAGATAGATAGAGACATAGATAGAATCTTACCAATCCCTTAAGGATTTGTGCTAAAGCAAGACTCACATACAGGTAGTATGAAAAGTGGTCATAAGTCACTTTTTTCAGTGCTGTGGTAACGTCAAACAGACACTGAATTAACGGTTATGCTTCAGGATTACCTGTGGCCTCTCCTTTGCATATCAAGAATAATTCAAAAGTGCTTCTTTCCACGCTTGGAAGGAATAGAATTTGGAAGACCAGTGTGTAAATAATTTGGATCCATTTGGCTGCCAAAAAGTTGATGCCACATTCCTAAATCAGGCAAAATATTGATGATAAGTAATTGTAACATCAATGCAAAACGACAGGAGGATTTTGCCTGGATGGGAAGATTCCGCATCATCCCTAATAAAACACACAAAAGTGCTAGGATTTGTCTCTCCAAAACCAGAAGATGATCTGGTTTTCTATTTCTAAGATTTTCTATTTCCTTTTTCTTCCCTACAGCAGAGAAACCGGAGAGGGAAACCTGCCGGCAAAGTCACCTGTAAGAACGTTAAGCATAGTTGCCCCAAACTTCCGTGTACCGAACCTATTGTGCTTCCGGGACAATGTTGCAAATCATGCCCCAAAGGTAAGAAAATTACAGGGGGGTGGGTCCTCACTTAACGAACGGCCTTGTTTTGTGACCATTCAAAGTTATGGCGGTGGTGTAAAGAGATAGCTTGGCAAACAATCCTCGCATTTACAACGGTTGCTGCATCAGCAATCACCTGATCAACATTTGTATTCTTCCCAACTGGCTTGAAACCAGTTTGCCACTAGCAGAGTTAACCCCAAAGGGGCTTCTGAAAGGGCAAGTGGACTTTCTTTGTTTTTTTCCTTGAATAACAACTGAAAAAAAATCCCAAAGTTGCTTTTTCAGGAGGCAACTGGACTTTCTTAGTTTTGCTTTTGAAGACATTTCACTTCTCATCCAAGAAGCTTCTTCAGCTCTGACTGAGTGGTGGGGGATGGAAGGATTTATATTCCTTGCAGACAGCTGGTCATTTGCATCCTTTTAAAGGGTCACTGAGGCCACTTGGAGGATTATCTGTGTCCTCAGGGTCACCTGAGTAGTGCTCCTGGTTCCTGTAGTCTGCAGTTTTTTCCACTGAAAATCCATTCTCACTTGCACACCATTCCAAGGGCGTTCATCCCAAATCGTAAAGCTAAAGGTCTGAAGAGATCCTCAGCCATCCAGGTTGTGGTTGTCGCAAAGATGCATTTTTCAGGAGGCCACTGGACTTTCTGTTTTTTTTTTCTGGGCTGGTGATCGTGAGCTTTGATGTAAAGTCATGCTGGTCATATGACCACGGAAATGTCCACGGACAACACTGGCTCTCTCTCGGCTAAGAAGCGGAGATGAGCATTGTGCCCTAGAGCAAAGGTCTTCAAACTTGGCAAGTTTAAGACTGGTGGACTTCAACTCCCAGAATTCCTGAGCTAACAAGGAGGAATTTGGAAGGGGTTGAAGTCCACAAGTCTTCAAGCTGCCAAGTTTGAAGACCCCAGCCCTAGAGAGTCGGACACGACTGGACAAGGGAGACTTTTATATCAGGGGTGTCAAACTCAAGGCCTGCGGGCCAAATCTGGCCCATGGGGTGCTTAGATCTGGCCCATGGAGCCACCCTGGAAAGAGCAAAGGACTGGCCTGCGGGGTCTCTGCCAGCGAAAACAGAGCTCCGGAGGGCCCTCCCAAGCTCCGTTTTCACTGGCAGAGGATTGCAGGAGCCCCATGCAGTTGAAAATGGAACTTGGGAAACCGTTTTCACTGGCAGAGTGTTCGGGTCACCACAGGCGCCCCCTGATATGAGTGATGTCAAGCTGTCCCACCTTGGCCACGCCCTCCAAGGTTAAACAGGACCCTCCCAAGCTCCATTTTCACTGGCAGAGGATTTCAGGAGCCCCATGCAGCTGAAAACGGAGCTCGGGAAACCGTTTTCACAGGCAGAGTGCTCGGGTCACCACAGGTGCCCCGACCACAGGTGCCCCGACAAGAGTGATGTCAAGCTGGCCACGCCCACTCTGGCCACGCCCCCCCCAAGGTCAAACACAACCCTGATGAAGCTCTCAATGAAATCGAGTTTTGACACCCCTGATTTATATAGTTCCAAGTTTCCAACAACTTGGAAATGAGGAACAAAGCTCAACCACCTGCGTGGCCGGTCTGAGCCCCTCTGAGCCTAGCCATGAGAGCTGCATCCCTGGAACCATCCTGACCATCTCTTGTCCCTGAGGATGGTCCATCGGATGTTTGCTTACCTGATCCGTTCTGTCATCTGTTCCTTCCGCAGGGATTCATGAGGACCAGAAGCTTTCTACTTTCTTTCTTCTTTCTTTCTTTCTTTCTTTCTTTCTTTCTTTCTTTCTTTCTTTCTTTCTTTCTTTCTTTCTTTCTTTCTTCCTTTCTTTCTTCGCCTTCCTTCCTTCCTTCCCTTCCTTCCTTCCTTCTTTCTTTCTTTCTTTCTTTCTGCCTGCCTGCCTTCCTTCCTTCCTTCCTTCCTTCCTTCCTTCCTTCCTCTTCCTTCCTTCCTTCCTTCCTTCCTTCCCTTCTTTCTTTCTTTCTTTTCCTTCTTTCTTTCTTTTCTTTCTTTCTTTCTTTCTTTCTTTCTTTCTTTCTTTCTTTCTTTCTTTCTCTTCTTTGGCAGAGAAACAGTGAAACTGAGTTCTTGGAACTGTAGACACCCCCTACACACTCACACACATGTTCTCTTGGCAGGCTTAGCCTACGAGAAGATTTCCTAGAACAGCCTGTTCTCCCCCTGTCCCAGGTCCTTCTTTCCCTCCCGCCAGTTGCCTCTTTTTCCCTCTCCAACTCCGATGTTCAGCATAGGTTCTGCCTCAGATGGCAGATGGGGGTGTGGGGGGCAAGACATTGAGTAGGACAGATATGTAACCTCCTCTCTTGTTTACTTGGTGTGTTGATTTTCGGTGTCCTGCTTTCCCTTGTATAGTCTATACTTCCCATCTGTTTAGCTTTCCTGAGATGACTAAGCAGGCGATGTGTTGATCGCCATAACACCCTGCACACACCTGCCCTTGTCTGCTTCCCAGCAGCTGAACAGAGCTAATGTTTGGACAGAAGGAAGCTGTCTGGAGCCACCTGGCTACAAGGAGTAAAGGCCTTGGAGTTCACTACTAGATGGGCTGCCCAGACAGCCTCTGCTGGGGAGATTCTCAATCATCCAGGTCACAGTTTTCTCCCAAAGATGCTTTTTCCCCCACCCCAAAAAGGAAACTTCTTGGGGTTTTTATTTTTTTTGAAACATTTTGCTTCTCATCCAAGAAGCTTCCTTCTTGGATAGGAAGCCAAAATAAAAGTCGACACAGTCAGGGGTGGAATTCCAATTTTTAACAACCGGTTCTATGGGCGTGGCTTAAGTGGTGGGCGTGGCTTGGTAGTCATGTGATTGGGTGGACGTGGCTTGGTGGTCATGTGACTGGCTGGGCATGGCCAACTCAATATCACTCACATCGAGGCATGCCTCTCCTCACCTGGCCTCTCATGACTGTGGGGATGCTGCAACAGCCGTAAGAGTGAAAAAGGGTCACGTCACTTTTTTCAGTGCCATTGTAACTTTGAATGGTCACTCCACACAAGCAAAGTACCTTCAAAGGAGTGGGGAAAAACTCCAGAGATGTTCCAGAGACAGGAAATCTAGTCCTGCCAAGAATGTCATAAGGGTTAACGGAGAGGCAGTTTCTCTAAGCAACATCAGAATGTTTCCTTCCTGCCTTCCTTACAGGATTAGCCCAGTAATTTCTTCTAGAATGTTAACAACTGGTTCTAGCGAATAGGTGCGAACTGGTAGTCCTAGGCTGTAGGACACAGTCCTAGGCTGTATTAACAGAGGGATGGAATCAAGATCCCATGAAGTGTTAATACCACTTTATAAGGCCTTGGCAAGACCACACTTGGGATCCTGCATCCACAATGTAAACAAAAAGTTGTTTAGTATTTTTTTAGCAACCGTTCCAACTTAACAACAGCATTGAAAAACAATGACTTTATGGCCATTTCTCACATTGTAGCAGCCCCGTGGTCGCATGATCAAAATTTGGATGCTTGGCAACTGGACTGTATTTGTGACGGTTGCAGGGTCCCGGGGTGACATGATCACTTTTTGCCACCTTGAAGAACAGAATAACAAGAGTTGGAAGGGACCTTGGAGATCTTCTAGTCTAACCCCCTGCTCAAGTAGGAGACCCTAATACCATTTCACGCAAATTCTTTAAAACTCTCTTCTTTAAAAAAGCTTCCAGTGTTGGAAGCATTCACAGCTTCTGGAGGCAAGTCATTCCCCTGATTAATTGTTCTGTCAACGGGGATACAGAATAACAGAGGGACAGATTTAGAAGGGACCTTGGGGGTCATCTAGTCTAACCCACCGCTCAAGCAGGATATCCTGTCCCATTCCAGACAAATGGTTGTCCAATGTTTTCTTAGAAGCCTCCAGCGATGCTTCTAAGGAAGCCTTCCAAAGGAGATGCCCTTATCTAGAATAGAATAGAACCGTGATGGTGAACCTGTGGCACATGTGCTACAGGTGGCACGCAGAGCCATTTGTGCGGGCACGCAAGCCCCAGCCAAACTTACCTGCACTGCACATGTGCGCAACAACCAGCTGATTTTCAGTCTGTTTGAGGCCGTTTATGCCTTCCTGGAGGCCGTAAAACGGGCCTTCTGGAAATACCGGAAGTGCCAAAATGGGCCTGTTTTTCGGCCTCCCAAGGCTGCAGAGGCTTCCCTCAAGCCTCCGGGAGGGCAAAAACGGCCTCAAACGAGCCAAAAATCAGATAGGAGGCACGCGCATACGCCGTGCAGGGAAGTGGCGGGGTTTTCCATGCACATGAGCAGAGGGCGCGGGATGCATTGCATTGTGGGTGCCGGCACACCACAACAAAAAGGTTCGCCATCCCTAGAATAGAACCTTCTGACAAGCCAAGTCCGTGGGGAAGCCAAGATTCCCTCAACTACCATGTTACTAACTTAACAACGGCAAGGAAAATCGTAAAATTGGGTGGCGGGTGGGGAAGACACTCACTTCACAACTGTCCAGCAAGAGTAAATTTGGGCCCAGTTGTGATCGAAGACTAAATGTGTATAAAGAGAAAACAATCACTAGCTAAATCGAATATCCCACATCTGTATCAGAGTAAGGACTGTGTTCTCTCTTTCCACCCGGCTCTGAAATCATCTGTTACTTTGCTGACATGTCAAAATAACCGCAGCTTGTTTTTGATACGCTGATTAATTTCGCGTTTGGGTTGTTTCACTTAGGAATTACGAGGGAACCGGAGTGAAAGCGAGACTTTGTCCTGTTGTAGCAAAGGAGTCTCGCAGCCACCTGAGGCCTGTGGTCTCTCCCAGATGTTTACAAAATGCCACCCAAACCTGCAGAAATCATTTTTTTTTTTTTAAAGAAATGCAGATTTGGGCAGTGTTAATCATCGCATGGGGATGCCGTAAATTCTTCCGTTCCTGTTGCCATGTGGGATTATCTCTCCTGACGCCACTCTGTTTGAAATGAAGGGGAATTCCAGGTCCCCTTGTAATGTTGGAAAGCCCTTTTCTGCCTCTTTCCCCCAGAGACGTTGGGGCAATTCAGTTCCAGAGTTGGCCCAATATACCAGACCCAAGGCATAGCGGCATCTTTATTCTCTTGTGTGTCTGCCAGGCACACGTGTAACTGTGTGAAGTAGGAGCGGGGTCTTGTTTTGAAGGAGGGGGGTCATTCGTGGTTGTCAGAAGCTGTCGGCTTTTATCCACTGCATCCAAGGTTTGGTCACCACAACACAAAACTGATGTGGAGATTCTGGAAAGAGCAATAAAGATGATTTAGGACAGGGGTCGCCAACCTTTTGGACCTCAGGGACCACCAAACTCATAATTTTAAATCCCGTGGACCAGGGACCCTGGGAAAATCCCCAAAAAATCTGCAGGAAAATTCCCCACCCCATTTTCCTACCGATCGTTCATTCTTTATTTGGGATCTCAGGATACCATTCTCAGGGGGAGACAGAGAGAGAAAGAGAGACTTTTGGCTTCATGCAAGGAAAACAGCAGAAGTCTTTCTTTCTCTCCCCCAAACTCCACCAGAAATGAGTCTTTGCCGGCGCAGCCCCTTGGAGCAGGATTCCTTGCAGAGTCCCAAAGACTCATTTCTGGCAGAGTTTGGAGAAGACAAAGACTTTTGCTGCTTTCCTTGCATGCAGCCAAAAGCAGAAGAAAGAAGTGGAAAGAAGCACCCCGGTGGCCAGGCCAGGCACGTGGGGTTAGTGGGGCAAGTCCCACCCCCCTGCCCTTTCCCCCCTCTCCTCACTACCTCGTGTTGTTTGCAATGCAAGCGACACAAGCCTTGTGCTCCCACGGGTCATGTGGGCGGCGCAGCCTTGTGTTCCCACGCAGCCTGGATTAATTGCTTTGGGGGTAATATTTCTCTGCGGACCACCAAAATTTTCTCATGGACCACCAGTGCTCCCCAGCCCACTGGTTGGCGACCACTGCTCCAAAGCACCTGAGGGTAGAACAAGAAGCAATGGGTGGAAACTAATCAAGGAGGAAAGCAACCTAGAACTAAGGAGAAGTTTCTTGATAGTTAGAACAATTAACCAGTGGAACAGCTTGCCACCAGAAATTGTGGGTGCTCCAACACTGGAGGTTTTTAAGAAGGAATCGGACAGCCATTTGTCTGGGATGGTTTAGGGTTTCTTGCTTGACCAGCGCGTTGGACTAGGAAAACTCGTAGGTCCTTTCAAATTCTGTCATTCTATCTTGTATTCTTTTCTCTTCTTTTTTTTCCTGTTTACAGTTTTTATTAGTTTATAAAATAAAACACAAAAATACAAAAGCAAATAGTAAGAAAAATAGGGGAGGGAAAGGGGAAGGGAGAAGTATAGAGAAGGGAAAAAGAAGGAAGAGACATTGACACCTGACTCCCTCTGATGCCGTAGAATAAAACAGTAACATCAAACCGTAACTTTTTAGTTTTTACATCATAGCATAAACGAGTCATTTCTGCAACAACAAATCTATTTGATCACTAAAATCCAAAATAAACGTTTCATTTTTTTTTCCCCACCTGAAGCCAGAAGTCCAGAAACGGTTTCCAATAGAAACAAAAATATTTGTTGTTGTTTCTGGAAAATAACGAAAACAAAATTCTGCATCTGCCAAGGAGCATCCATCGGTATTCATCTGGCTAGCATCCTGTCAGTATGTGAGAGAATTGAGGGCTGTTTGGAAAGTGAAGCCGTATTTGCTGTGTGAACAAGTAGGAGACAGCAAGCAGCCTGGGCGTGGCTTAGCTCAACTGTTCTGTACTAATGCTGCTTGCTGTTGTGAAACTAAAACTGAAAAAGCCCTCTGCTTGTATTTTGCATTTGGAAGATATTTCTTTTCAGGTGGGGAGGGGGAGTAGAACTCCTTTAGCATCAGAGCGTGTTAATAATGATATATGAATACTAATGCTCTGATGGTCATTTCGAAAAATCCTTTCTTAGTGAGCACCTAGAAGCCAAGAGGAACATATGTGCCAAATTTCAAGTTTGTAGGCCTTACGGTTCTGGAGATTTTGTGATGATGCATGAGTGGTATTTTGCTTTTAGATGATAGGTAGGTAGACAGACAGACAGACAGGCGGATAGATAGATAGATCACCAATTTTTTGTCCCCAATTTTCCCCCCATTAAACTCAAAAGAAAAGTTATTTTCTCTTCTTGTGTCCTGTGGTTCAAATGCTATTTTTAGTAATTTAACCCCTGCGGTGAATCCCTTAACAGGATAGGTCATGCAAAGGAGCAAAATTCACTAAACACATGTCTCAGCTAGCGACGTAAATGGGGTGGGCCCTCAAGTGTGGTCGTAAGTTGAGAACTACCCTGTGTACAGAGTGCCCTTATTTTTGATGCTTCAAATCGCTTTCTGTCCTCCCTCTTGCAGCCAACACCGCGGAGAAGAGATCTGTGCAGCTGTTCGACAAGATGGAATACGCCCAGGAGAAAGAAGATGGCTTACACAGGAACTACAACGACCGTGCCTACTTCAGCTCTCAGGACTTGATCCGAGACGACAGCCAGATAGGTATGGGTGAGGGGGTGCCCAGGTCCCGATTCTAGGGTGGTGTGTTTTTGTGTGTAACCACAGGATGTGGTGTTAAAGACTTTTATCTTCCAGAGATATTTAGTATAGGCGGTCCTGGACTTTACAACAGGTTGTTTGGTGTCCACTTGCAAAAGTGACGGATGACCATGAGCCGTGGTGGCGCGGTGGTTAGGATGTAGTATTGCAGGCTAATTCAACGCACTGCCAGCAGTTCGAATCCCACCAGGCTCAATTTTGACTCAGCCTTCCATGCTTCCGAGGTTGGTAAAATGAGGGCCCAGACTGTTGGAGGGCAATAGGCCGACTCTGTAAACTGCCACGTAGAGAGGGCTGTAAAGCACTATAAAGCGGTATATAAGTCTAAGTGCAGTTGCTGATGCTATTTTCCACACTTATGACTATCCCCATGGTCAGTTGATTTATATTTGGATCCTTGCCAACTGGTTCATATTTATGACGGTTGCAGTGTCCAAGGGGTCATGTGATCCAGTGGTTCAAAATTTTTTACTACTGGTTCTGTGGGCGTGGCTTGGTAGGCGTGGCAGGGGAAGGTTACTGCAAAATCCCCATCCTCTCCCTACCCCACTAACCTGCTTTCCAGCTCCGTTCTCCCGTGCCAGGCAACCAAAGAAGACCCAGCCAATTAGCTGGGACTCAGGAGGCAGAGAATAGAGGGGGACGGGGCCAGTCGGAGGTGGGATTTTCCAGTTCTCCAAACTACTAAAAATTTCCACTACCGGTTCTCCAGAACCGGTCAGAACCTGCTGAATAACCCTTTTGTGACCTCCGGACAAGCAAAGTCAATGGGGAAGTCGGATTCGCTTAACAACCGTGTTGCTAATTTAACGACTGCAGTGGTTCACTTTGCAACGGTGGAAAGACAACTCATACAATGGGGCAAAAGTTACTGAACAAATTTCTCGCTCGGCAACATACATTCTGGATTCAATTCTGGTTGTAAAGTCAAGGAGTCCCTGAATACGTTTCATTTCAGGCGAAATGAAATGAAATGCATATTTGCAGGCCGACTCCGCCCACTTGCAAAGAGTTCGATCCTGACCGGCTCAAGGTAGACTCAGCCCTTCTGTCCTTCCAAGGTCGGTAAAATGAGGATAACCCAGATGGTTGTGGGGGGCAGATAGGTTGACTCTGTAAAATCGCTTAGAGAGGGTTGTTGTGATGACCCAGTGTGGGATACAAAATAAACACAGTCACGAAAACAGGTGAAACCCCTTTTATTCCTTCACTTTGCTTCAGAGCTCCAAATATCCTTGACTGGAGACAAAAAAACTCCCCCACAAGCAGTTATGAAAAGGAGGATATGCCGTTTAAACTAAAAATGCCTATAAATTATAAAGAGTAAAAACAATCCAAACCACACTGAAGCAATTAAGGGAACCAGGCAAGATAAGGGCTTGAAGACGTCCACAGATATCGGAACACACACTGGGAAGGACACCAAAGTCAGAGAGGAACAACAGACTAGAGATATTTCCATGCTTTGTTTCCAGCACTGGCCCATACGCATGTCCATCCTTTTAACCAGTTCTCACAGCTGCAGCCCATGAAGAGGATCAAGGCCCTTTCCTCCCCCATAGACCATGCCATTCATGTTTCTCCCTTATCCTCTCCTCCCTGCGTGCCCTAGGATGGAGAGGGGATGGGCCTGGGTCTTCCTCTGACTGCCCAGCCTCCTCCCCAACCTCCGGAGCCACCCTTCCACTCCCTGTCAGCTGTTCCTCCTCTCCCTTAGAGTCAGTCTCCAACAGGGGCATGACAGCTGTGAAGCACTGTGAAGCGGTATAATAAGTCTAAGGCCTATTGCTATTGCATTTTGGCAAAACCAGTAGAAAACCATGGGATGCTGCAAATGGCTGTACGTGCAGCCTGTTGGCTAAGCATCTAAAGTACAGGTAGCCCTCGACTTGCAACAGTTCAGTGAGTGACCGTTCGAAGTTACAATGGCACTGAAGAGTGACTTATGACCATTTTTCACACTTACGACCCTTGCAGCCTCTCCCCATCATGGTCATGTGGTTTACATTTGGATGCTTGACCACTGACTTGTGCTTACGACGGTTGTAGTGTCCCCTGGGGTCACGTGATCCCCGTTTTGCAACCTTCTGACACGCAAAGTCAATGGGAAAGCTGGATTCACTTAACAACCCCGTGACTCACTTAACAACAGCAGTGATCCACTTAACAAATATCGCAAACAAAGTCATAAAATGGGGCAAAATGTCACCTAACCCTTTTCTCACTTAGCAGCATCCGTTTTGGACTTCACTGTGGATGTAAATTGAGGACCGCCTGTACAGGCCCGTAGCCACGAGAACCCTCCCTCTGTCGGAGTTTCAAATCTGGGTTGTAGCTACTCGATTTTAACTTTGAGTTGCCGCTATGCAACCTGTTGTTTGTCAAGGACTCCCTGTATTTCATAAATAAATAACTGAAGTTATTTCCAGGTGGCAGGCAATGTAAGATCCCATCAACTTCTCTCTTTTTGTTTTTGTTTTGCTTCTCAGATTTTGTGGCATTGCTGATCGGGGGCTCAGGGCGAAGAGGGGCTGCCACCAGCGCAGTGGCGAAAGCCAGATTCACTCTCACACACACGCATCTGATCTTCTCCATTAACTATGAAAGGTAGGTGAGCCTCAATGATGTCTCCATCTGATGTCTTAGTAGACAATCAGTTAAATAGGAGCCAGCACTATGCAATGGCAGGCAAAAATGCAATCCTAAATTGCATGAACAGAGGGATACAATCGAAGTCAAGTGACGTACTAATACCACCCTATAAAGCCTTAGTAAGACCACACCTAGAGTACTGCATCCAGTTTTGATCTCCACACTATAAAAAAGATGTTGAGACTCTAGAAAAAGTACAGAGAAGAGCAACCAGGATGATTAGGGGACTGGAGGCTAAAACATACGATGAACAGTTGCAGGAACTGGGCTTGGCTAGTCTAGTGAAGAGAAGGACCAAGGGAGACAGGATAGCAGTCTTCCAATATTTGAGGGACTGCCACAGAGAGGAAGGGGTCAAGCTATTTTCCAAAGCCCCCGAAGGCCAGACAAGGAATAATGGATGGAAACTGATCAAGGAGGGATTCAATCAAGAAACAAGGAGAAATTTTCTAACAGTAGGAACAACAACCCATGTAACAGCCTTCAGAAGTTGTGGGAGCTTCGTCACTGGAAGTTTTCAAGAAGAGGCTGGACTGCCATGGCGTAGGGCAGTAGTGGCTAACCTTTTTGGGCTCCTGTGCCAAAAATTGCTTACCCGATCGTTCTGTAATCAGTTCCTTTGGCAGGGATTCATGAGGACTCACATGCCAGCACCCAGAAGGCAATGCATGTGCCCCCACGCCCCCTGCGCATGTGCACGCAATCACCCCCTGCCGCCCCCTTACTGCACTGCGCCCCACAACTGATTTTCGGCCTGTTTGAGGTCTTTTTGGCCTCCCAGAGACTTGAGGAAAGCCTTTGCAGGCCAAAAAGCAGGCCCGTTTCGTCACAAAATGGGCCTATTTTTTGGCCTGCAAAAGCTTTCCTCAAGCCTCTGGGGGGGGGGGGCAAAAAAGGCCTCAAATAAGCCCAAAATCAGCTGTGAGGCATGCGCAGTGAGGTAAGTTTGCCTGCAGCTCGTGTGCCAGCACAAATGGCTCTGTGTGCCACCTGTGGCACGGGTGCCATAGGTTCACCATCATGGATATAGGGTCTCCTGCTTGGGCAGGGGGTTGGACTAGATGACCTTCAAGGTCCCTTCCAACTCTTGTTGTTCTGTTATTCTGATATCCCACCATATTTTCATAGGCATGGGGTGGAGGAATTTCCCATCCCCAAGAGGCCAGAACCAACCAATGACGTTCAAGACAAACTGAAAAATCATAAAATGCATGAGTTGGAAGGGACTTCAGAGATAATCTAGCTGAACCCTCTGGGTCAGTGTAAGCATCTTCATGAGGATTGGAGAATGGTGGCCACCCGAATCTGGTTTTAACAACTCCAGCAAGGAAGAAGCCACCCACGGGATGTCCAACTTTGGCAACTTTTAAGACTTCAACTCCCAGAATTCCCCAGCCGGCCCTGTTTAGCGGAATACACTAAACCTATCCCCGATAAGAAAAATGCCAAACTGTTTCTTGGGTTTCAATTCAGCTCCTGTCCTCTCCACGTCCCTTTCTTGGCCCTTGTACTCAGGGGTGGGCTGCTGTGGGCTCGTAGGGGCTCAGGAGAGCCCTTAGCTAAGACTCTGCGTGGCTCAGAGAGCCCCCAATAACCTCAGAAAGACAAGCAGCAAGGGAAAGCTCTTAATAGGCTTAATTGAAATTCTGGGCATTCAGCCAAGAGCATTTCTCACCTGGTAAAAGTGTTGCAAGCTAGATAAACAATCCACTCAGCGCTTGCGAAGGAGAGCCATTGAGCAAATCAGATAACATAGCCACTAGCCTCTGAGGGGATGAATCCCCAAATAATAAGAATCATGTAACTCACCAGAAACTCCATTAAGACTCCAAGATCCCTCGCAGAATCACTGCTATTAAGCCTGGTTACACCCAGTCTTTTATTTAAGTATTAAATGCATGAAATAATAAACAACTTTTTCACACACACACACACACACACACACACACACACACGTATGTATGTATATATGTATATATATATATATATATATATATATATATATATATATATATATATATATATATATATGGTATTCAGCTTTGCTTGGGTATTTTCCCACGTCATTGTAGTTGTGCTTTTAAAGTTGTAGCAACATTTCAGCAGAATCTCATCTGCCATCATCAGGCTTCTGTATTGTCTGTATATATATATATGTATGTATGTATATATAGATATAGGTATAGGAATAGATATAGGTATAGGTATAGGTATATGTTTTCTGAGGTTCTCGCGGGTATTTGTATGTGGATCTTTGGTTGTTCGGGTTTTCTCCCACGTAAGATTGGAAGTATCTAGGCAACGTTTCGATGAAGTCTCATTCGTCATCTTCAGGCTTGTGTCTTCGGCTCTGTGCTTCTGAGAGTGAATGTATATGTATATGTATATAGAGAGAGATATATATGTGTGTGTGTGTATATGTGTGTGTGTATCTATAGCTATACACATACATACATACATACATATTCATACATACATGTAATTAGGGGAAGAAGCGATGTCGAGTTGGCCATAACCACCCAGTCACATGACCACCCAGCCACATCCACCCAGCCAGTCATTAGGGCAAAGAGCCCCTTGCTAAAAAAAAAAAACCATGAAGCCCACCCCTGCTTGTACTCCATTCTGATAAGCAGCTGGTATTTCTCCAATGGCTTTATGGAAACACCAGGCACCGGGGAATTTTAGCTTGGCTTTGCACGGGATTCATCCTCCGTTCCAAAGCTCTCCCCCCGCATACATTTAGTGTGGCTGAATACAACTTGGCAAGCCAGGAGGGAAGAGAAACGAAGGGGGGGTCATGGTCCAAAGAACAGTTTGGGGGAGTTTTATCGTCCCAGCCTCTGCATGCTCGGTCTTTGTCCAAATAAAACGGGGTGGGGGGGCTTTTTTGGTGGGGTTTTGTCTATCTGCCTTGCGCATGGCTGGGGAAGGAGAAGGAGGGAGGGGCAGGCACCGATGTTGATTGACCCTTCCCTCCTCTGATTGCAAAATCCGTGAGGCACCCAACCTCTTCAGTGAAGGGACACCAAGCCCCCCCCACCCCCCCTGTTTCTTCCCCCCCCCCTTCCAAGCTGTTACACTGCCAAGAGATGAGTAATTTCCAAATGTGCGCTCAGATTCCGCAAAGCAGCCTTCGTGGTTGTTATGATTCCCAGCAAGGCCAAAAACATGACAGCTTTTCAACCCTGGAGAAGCCAAGATGCTCCCTCTTGCCTTTTTTGAGAGGGGCGGGGGACGGAGTTGTGATGGGGGCGGGGTGTGCGTGGAAGTGTGGAAAGGAATTGTTTTTGGCTGCCAAAAGCAGCGTTTCCTTCATTTATTTATGAAAAGATTTGCAGGGGTGGGTGGGTTTGGTGAACGTGGGGAAGGGCTGTTTGTTCTTAATTTTTTTTTTTTTTTTAAGCAGCCCTTGGGCCACTCTGAAAGCGCACCCTTTTCTTTTTACTAGTATGGATAAATTTGCTTTTATTTCAAAGCAAGATGGGACGTCCCAGTGAAAGTTCAGTGTCCTGCTGAATATTTTCTTTTAATAAAAGCTTTACAAAATTAAGTTCAGTGCGTGACTTACATAACTGCGGTTGGGACCAAAAGTTGTTAAGTGAGGGTCGTGCCCAATGTTACGACCATTTTTCCCAGGGTCTTTAAGCAAATTACCCCGCTGTTAAGCAAATCTGGCTTCCCCCATTGGCTTGGCTTATCTGAAGCCGCTGGGTAGTTGGTAAACGGTAAATCACGTGACCTCAGAACGGTTGGGATTCAAAATGTTTTACTACCAGTTCTCTGGGCGTGGTGCAGCTTGGTGGGCATGGCTTAGTGGGCGTGGCAGGGGAAGGATACTGCAAAATCCCCGTTCCCTCCCCACCCCACTAACCTGCTTTCCAGGTCTGTTCTCCTGTGCAGGGCAACCAAAGAAAACCTAGCCAATCAGCTGGGACTCAGGGAGGCGGAGAAGAGATGGGGGCGGGGGCAATCAGAGGTGGTATTTGCCGGTTCTCCAAACTACTCAAAATTTCCGCTACCGGTTCTCTAGAACCAGTCAGAACCTGCTGAATACCACCTGTGTTCAGGACACTGATAAGCTGCTTTTTTCTCTCTGTACTGGCTTAACTTTTCAATACTGTCATTAAATGAATCATTGTAAGTTGAGGACTACCTGGTAGGGAGATGCTAGCAGGATTTGGTGGGACCTGATGGAGGAACCTTTTGTTGTTCAGATGGCTAGCTGAAGAAACCACAGGCTTGACTGACAACAGTTCATTTAGTGACTGGCCAAAGTTACAACGGCACTTGGAAAAAATTGACTTATGACAATTGCAGCATCCCCATGGATATTTGACAACTGTCTCACATTTATGACGATTGCAGTGTCTCGGGGTCACCTGATCCCCTTTTGCGACCTTCTGAAAAGCTGTGGGGAAACCAAATTCACTTAAGAACTGTGTGGCTCATTGAAGAAGTGTAGAGTTCCGCTTAACAAACATGGCAAGAAAAGTTATAAAATGGGACAAAACTCACGGAAAAACTTTCTCCCTTGACAACATAATTTGGGTCTCTGTTGTGGTCATAAGTCAAGGATTACCCATAGCGTGTTCCATCATCAACTGGTTTAACACCTCCATTCTTGTGTCCCAAATCCATAACTACTTGTAATCTCAATTTTGGGAAAGTGACTTCAACACCTGGAAGTCCTTTCGTCAGAGGTGGGCTTCAGCCGGTTTGTACTAGTTCAGGTGAACCGGATGTTAATTTTACGTCCTGTTCAATGAACCGGTAGTTCTGATGAGCATGCTGGCCCTGCCCCACCCTGCCCCATTCCTCCCAGGGGTCTCCACATGGCCCGTTTTGGATCCCAGGTAAGTGTAGCGGGTGCATGGAGCTCGGGGAGGTGGAAACCGGGCCTCCCAGAGGGTTGTGGAGGGCAAAAACGGGCCTATTTCCCGCCTCCAGAGATCCTCCGGATCCCGTGGAGGTTGAAAACGGGCCCTCCACAGCCCGTTTTTGCTCTCAGGATCGTGCAGGAGGCCGACTAGGCCACGCCCACCATGGCCATTCCTGCCCAGCAACCGGGCCGAAAACCGGTTGTTAAATTATTTGAAGCCCACCACTGTCTTTCTTGATGTTGAGTAGTTTCAGGAAACTCGGGGTGGGGTGGCGGGGGGAATCAATATTTCTGTTCCTGGAGTGATAAATTCTGTTTGACATCCTCTGCTTTTTGTCTAGGCTGAGCCAACCGATCCGTGTCCGTTTCTTGGAACCGGATGGGACGGTCCTTTTTGAACATCCTATACAACAAGGCACCGTCTTCCAAGATGGTATGGTAAGTGCACCACAATTAATGAGAATAGCCCTGGAAGGGACCTTGGAGGTCTTCTAGCCAACCCTTTGTGGTGGTTGCAGTGTCCCAGGGTCACATGATCCCCCTTTGCAACCTGCTGACAAGCAAGGTAAGTGGGGAAGCCGGATTTACTTAACAACCTGGTTACTCACTTAACAACTGCAATGAGTCAATTAACAACTGTAGCAAGGAAGGGCATGGTTGGTTGCCTGGTTGCTGGGTGGGCGTGGGTGTGGTGGGCGTGGCCTACTGCAACTTCTGGGACAGCCATTTTTTTTTTTGCCTTTCCCAGAGTCCGGAGGCTTCCCTCAGGCCTCTGGGAGGGCGAAAACAGCCTTCCCCAGGCTCCAGAGGACCTTTTCTGAACCTCCGAAACTTCTGGTTCAGCCCATTTTTCGCCCTCCCGGAGCCTCTGCACAGTCCCTGCATTTACCTGCATCCAAAATGGGCTACATGGAGACTCCTGAGTGGGGAGGGATGGTGTGGGAGGGGCCAGCTAGTCGGTTTAACTACCGGTTCGGTCCACCAGATGTAAATTTAAAATCTGGTCTGGCTGAACAGGGCCAAAACGGCTGAACCCCGCTCCTGGTTTTGCGGGGGGCTATGAGGTTTCAATCCACACACCTTGCCTCTTCTTTTTTTCTAGATCTGTGGCATGTGGCGGAATTTGCAGAAGGCTTCCATCCGGTTGTTGAAAGTGGACCAGATGCGCATAACCCTAATCACCCAGACTCATCCTGCAGGGGAGGTTCACGGGCAGATCGTGAAGCACCGGGCCCTCTTTGCAGGTAATCTAGGGTTTAGGCAGCCAGGGTTATCCTGGGGAACTTTTCCAAGATCTGGGAAATTTTTAACTTTCCATGTCACACAAAGAGTCTACAAACCTGTTTCAAAAGATAAGGCACCCTTAATGTAGAATATCATCTCAATCTACTTGGAGAAAGAAAGAAAGAAAGAAAGAAAGAAAGAAAGAAAGAAAGAAAGAAAGAAAGAAAGAAAGAAAGAAAGAAAGAAAGAAAGAAAGAGAAACGATGGTGTCTATAATCTGAATTTCTTTCATTATTTTAGAAATTTTATTAAGTAAATGTTAAAATATTGGACCTACTGCGACTGGCGTTGTCTTTGCCATACATACCATAACATAGAACAAATAAGCTTCTACTTATCAGACATTGCTAAATTTATACTATTAACATCTCCTGTATATTCATTTGTATTTATAACATAAAACCTCATGATTTACTATTTCTATACAACCGTTTTATCCTCTATACTCCATTGTATTTACATAAATATCATCCAATATCAATTCTACACTTTGTCAATATTTTCTATAATTCCGACTCCTTTCCCTCAGATCCAACCATTGGTACATTTTATTCCAAACGTCACAATATTCTGTCTCACCTTTATTTTTAAGTTCTAACGTCAGTCTGTCCATCTCTGCACAGACCAGTATTTTCTTTATTCTCTCTCTTTCAGAGGGAATATCTCTATTTTTCCAATTTGGGGCATAAACCAATCTTGCAGCTGTAATAATCCCAGTTTCTAACTACCTCCAGATATTTGAATTTGCCCCGGACCCCCTTAAAATAATGTCGCATTTTCTTTTGTTGTTTCAGAGACTTTCAGTGCCATCTTGACATCCACGGACCCAACTCACCTGAACATGGGAGGCATCGCTATGCTCACCCTGAGCGACACTGAGAACAATCTGCATTTTGTCCTGGTTACTAGGGGCTTTCTGGCATCGGCAGACAAAAGTGAGCAGGGAAGCAGCGAGCCATGAATGAAAAAAAAACCGCTCTCATCCAATTAGTTAAGATTAAATCAGTCCAGTCCAGTGGGTTGCTGACAGAGTTTTGCATGGGATGTATATCACAAAGAGATGGTTGAAGATCAAATGTGAATTAAATTATAGAAGAATAGAATAGAATAGAATAGAATAGAATAGAATAGAATAGAATAGAATAGAATAGAATAGAATAACAAAGTTTGAAGGGACCTTGGAGGTCTTCTAGTCCAACCCCTTGCTCAGGTAGGAAACCCTATACCCATGATGGCGAACCTATGGCATGCAGAGCCATTTGTGCCAGCACGCGAGCCCCAGCCAAACTTACCTCACTGTGCATGCGCACGCCTCCCAGCTGATTTTCAGCCTGTTTGAGGCCTTTTTCGGCTTCCCGGAGGCTCGAGGGAAGCCTCTGCAGCCTTTGGAGGCCGAAAAACAGGCCAGTTTCGTCACTTCCTGTATTTCCAGAAAGGGGCCACCGGGGGTGACCGCGCGCATGCACAGAGGGTGGGGGGACTGCATGCATTGCCTTCGTGGCACAGGAGCCCAAAAAGGTTAACCACCACTGCCCTATACCAAAGGTCTTCAAACTTGGCAAGTTTAATTAACTTGTGGACTTTAACTCCCAGAATTCCTGAGCTAACATGACTGGAGGAGGAATTCTGGGAGTTGAAGTCCACAAGTCTTAAAGCTGCCAAGTTTGAAGACCCCTGCGGCCTATACCATTTCAGACAACTGGCTGTCCAGTCTCTTCTTACCTCTTACTTGGAGGCAAGTTGTTCTACTGATGAAGTGTTCTAACCCTGGGATCCTGCCACAGTCTGAAATGTGAGCTGGTTGCCAAGCAACCAGATTGCAATCGTGTGACCATGGACATCCCGCGATGGTCATTAGTGCAAGGACCGGTTGCAACTTTTTTCAGCGCGATCCTAATTTCAAACGGTCCTTAAAGGAATGATTGTAAGTCGAGGACTAACCATGTGACATGAATTGTGTCTCTCCGCTTCCTTGCAGAATCCGATCGGATCCCTCTCAGGGTGCAAATCCTACACCAGGACAATGTTCTCAGGCAGGTTCTGGCTAACGTCACCTTACAGGTAAGCCGATATTTTAAAACCCTGTTTTTTGGGGGAGAGGCTTGGGGAACACTTAATGAAGCTGCTGCTGTTTGCTTGCCTGCTTTGGCTGTCATTCCCCAGGACCCCGATTTTGCAGAGGTGCTGATGGAACTGGGGAGTCAGGAGATGCGCTGGCTGGCTCAAGGACAGCTGAGGATGACTGCAGAGGTGGAAGGTGGAGCCCGTCGCAAGTTAGCTGGGCACATCGCGATCCGGAGAAGCTGTGACAGTGAGTGACCGTGTGGGGGTCCAATGGGACTTTATTCATCCAGGCTCCTTTTTCTCCTCATAGAGTTTCTGAGCTTTTGGCACTGATGTAGCCAGGAAAAAAAAAAGAGAGAGATCAGTTTCGTGAACTTAAAATACTGGCCGTCCATGACTTATTTTAGGAATATAAGTCACCTAACAGCTGTTTGGGTTAGAAATATATAAACCAGGATAAACATTTTAAAACTGTATCTTTAAGAAAATGCAAAACTGTAGTTGGGTGTGGTTTCTCAAACGGCCATAAGATGGAGCCAGAAACATGGGTTGTTTGGTCTTAGTCTCAGAAGAGAGTGTGTCTGAGTGAGTATCTCTGTTTCCTTCTATTGGAAAGTATTGCCGTTCCTCCATTTTTCCTAATTGACTGATATTACTGGATTTGATGTAAGTCTGATACTGAACTGTTTTTGACACTGGAATTTGATATTTGGATTATCCCTGGATGAAAACTGATTTAACTTGTGAATGACTTTGGATTGCTTATTTTGGACTTTGCTTAAACCTTTCTGGAAGTAAAAACCTACATTTACTGTACAGTGTATCTGTATGCTGTACATGTATTATTCAAACACTACTCTCAGATATGTCTCCCTGTATGTGCTCATTCTCCTAATGGGGAATTACCTCAACAACTTACAACCAGGGGTGGGACTCTACTGGTTCAGACCGGTTTGGGTGAACTGGATGTTAAAGTTACATCTGGTTTGCTAAACTGATATTTCAATTGATGGCTGGCCCCACCCACCACACCTCACCCCTCCCAGGAGTCTCCATGTGAACCATTTTCGATGGAAGTAAGTGGAGGGTCTGTGCGGAGGCTCTGGGAGGGGGAAAACCAGGCCTTCTGGCAGTCCAGAAACAGGCCTGTTTCCGGCTTCTGGAGGGCCTCCAGAGCCCAGAGGAGGCCATTTTCGTCCTTCCAAAGGCCCGGGCAAAAAACGGCCTTCCTGGAAAAACCAAAAGTGGCAGAATGGGCCTGTTTCTACTTTCTGGTGGGCATCCAGAGGCTGGGGAGAGGCCTCTGGACCCTTGGGAGGGTGAAAATGGCCTCCCTCGGGCTCTGGAGCCCACCGGAAACCGAAAACTGGAAGTTCCTATAGGCTCCACCCGCCATGGCCACGGCCACCCAGCAACCGGGCAGCGAACTGGTTGCTGGGATTTTTGAATCCCTTCCCTGCTTACAACCATTTATTTAGTAAACGTTTGACGTTAGAACGGCGCTGAAAAAAAACGAGCATTTTTCATACTTACGACCCAGTGGTCACATGATCAAATGTCAACTCATCAATCATTCCTATGCCTGTTTCCAAGTTGACATTATAAAGAGGGAGGGGAAAGGCCTGAGGGAGCAGTGTGGCAGGTGAAGGCCAGAAGCACATTCCACGCTTATCTTGCGGAGATTGTAGCCTAGGCTACTGGATCTTCTGCCTGCAAAAATCTTTCTTTGGAGAACGTGATTGAATGACACCCAGCCCGTGAACGTGTTTCGTTGGAGAAACTGATATATGACAAACTCAGAGGGTTGGGGGGGGAAATAGGGTCGTAGGTGATAGTAATGATAGTAAATTACGTGTCTCAAGAATTGGCTTCATAGGGGTTAGTGCCGGACACGTTGCTCCTAATAAATCTTTTGAATTCTTTTAAAGCTTGGCTCGAAGCCCTTGATTTAATTAGGGCAATTGTCAAGACCCTGACATCAAAATCATAACTATGGCAAAGAAAGTGTCATAATGTGGGGCAAACTTTACTTAACCATGGTCTCACTTCATGTCAGAAATTTTGGGCTCCATTATGGTCGTAAGTCAAGGACTAACCAGTCACATAACCACGAGAATCCTCCCTCTGTCGGAATTTCAAATCTGGGTTGTAACTACTCTACACATAATTGTAAGATATGTGGACTTCAACTCCCAGAATTCCCCAATCAGCATGCTCCACCTAACGATGTTGTGTCATCCTAAAAAACATCACTTCTCTCTCCCCACCCCTCTTTCTTTCTCTCCCTCTTTCTCTTCCAGCCATACAGAGTGTGCTTTGTGGAGCCAATGCCTTGATACCCACTCACACAGGGGCAGTGGGCTCTGCCAAGGTTGTGCTACATGAAAATGGGACATGGGAATACCAGGTAGGTGTTCTGATCTAGGCTTCCCCCAAAAAGAACTAAGCAGACTTTTTGTCCCCGCAAAACTCCTTTTATTAAATGAAGGTGAATTTCTTGCATTCACCTTCAGCCAAAGGCCTGGCAAACAGTCTTTCAAGGGTCTAATTACAAGCACAGACCTTATCTAGCCTGGAGTGCTGCCAAGTAAATATGTTCAAACGCAGTGCTGACAAGGAAGGACTCAGGCACAGAGTCCCTGAGATGCACAAACAGATCTTCACAATGCTGCAACGAACGGAATTGTTTCCTGCAAAAGCCCCCTCCCCTTTTGCTCCTCTTTTAATCCCTATGGGAGGGGTCATTCACAATTCACCTGTGGCCTTACTCCCACATTGACCCTGAGTTCTTAATTGTTCCTTCCCTTTGGCAGCTCTGTGCATGCGCAGGCTGGGAACCGGCTCCAGCTGCTCCCCTGCCTCACTGCTATCTGACTCTGAAGGCAGCTGATAACTGCCAGCCTTTGCCCCGGCCCCATCTCTGCCTCTGACGCAGAGCCCTCGCCCGAGCCTTTCTCAGCCTCCAGGTCTGGCCCAGGTTCCTCCCCAACCTCTTCACTGTCTGACACTGCTGCCAGCTCCGCTAGCCACTGTCGAGCCGCAACACTAGGAGGCAACTTTTGCTGGCATGGCTCATAGCTTGCACTTGAGATCGTAGCAGGAGAGCACAATTTTGGCCTCACAATTGTGTACAGCTCCTAAACACCTTGTTGGAAGTCCCTGATGATGCTATACTGCATGCAGGCAATCCTCCACTTACAGCCATTCACTTGGTGGCTTTGAAGTTATAACGGCACTGAAAAAAAAGGACTTATGGCCGTTTTTCAGTCGTATGACCATTGCAAGCATCCCTATGGTCACATGATCAAAATGTGGACACTTGGTTCATATTTATGGTGGTTGCGGTGTCCCGAGATCATATGATCATCTTTTGTGACCTTGTGACCTCCTGGGACGCTGCAATGGTTGTAAGTGTAAGGAAAGGGTGATAGGTTTATTTACTTATTTAGAAAATTTATATTGCTGCCTATTCGCCCATGGAGACTCAAGGCGGCTTACACGAATATAAAAACAGCATATATAAAAAATAAAACTAATAATAGAAGAAAATAAGCAAATTATCAATTAATTAAATGATATAATGCGTTACTGTTTCCAATGCATTTGTAACTTCGAATAGTCACTAAATAAACCATTGCAAGTTGGAGACTATCTGTACTCCATTAGAATTGGGGACGCTGTCATCGGGACACAGCAGGGAAGAAAGCTGCTGCCAACTTTGGCAAGTTTGTGTTTTGTTGTGAACAGATGGGGAAAAGTATATTAACACGAGAAATATCAAGGTCAATGAAGCAACGGATGGAAACTATCAAGGAGAGAAGCAACCTAGAATTAAGAAGGAATTTCCTGAGAGGGAGAACAATTAAGCAGTGGAACAATTTTGCCTCCAGAAGTTGTGAATGCTCCAACAACTGGAAGTTTTTAAGAAGAGATTGGACAACCATTTGTATGAAATGGCTCAGGGTCTCCTGTCTGAGCAGGAGGTTAGACTAGAATAGAAGTATCAAACTCAAGGCCCATGGGCCGCATACAGCCCGCAGGCTGCTTAAATTTGGCATATGGGACCTGCCTGGAAATAGCAAAGGACCGGCCCATAGTACCTGTGATGACCCAGGGTGGGATACAAAACAAACACAGTCACAGAAAACAGATGGAGTCTCTTATTCCTTCACTTTGCTTCCAAGCTCTGAATAGTCTTGACGGAAGAAAAAAAACTCCCACACAAACAGTTACAAGAAGAAGGAAAAAAGCAACATAAACCATGCAAGATGAGGGCTGGAGGACGTCCACAGATAACACACACTGGGAAGGACGCCAAACTCAGAGAGGAACCATAAACTAGAGATATTTCCATGCTTTGTTTCCAGCGTTCGCCCGTATGCATGTCCGTCCTCTTATTCTGTTGTCACAGCTGCAGCCCATGAAGAGGATCAAGGCCCTCTCCTCCCGAATAGACCACGTCTCTCCCTTATCCTCTCCTCCCAGCGTGCCCTAGGATGGAGAGGGGATGGACCTGGGTCCTCGTCTGTCTGCCCTTCCCCAGCCTCTTCCCCAACCTCCAGAGCCACACTTCTCCTCCCTGTCGCTGTTCCTCCTCTCCCTCAGAGTCAGTCTCCACCAGGGGCATGACGGTGCCTCTGGCAGCCATAATGGGGCACGAGGGAGTTGCATGCAGCTCCTCCCCCAAATGCCCCGTTTTCAGCCTGGATAGCCTCCTGTGGCACTCTGCCAGCCAAAATGGAGTGTGGGAGCCCCTGGCAAAGTGCTGCAGGAGGCCATCCAGGCTGAAAACAGGGTACAGGTGGGCACACATGACCCCCCCACACACACACACACCCTGTTTTGACTGGCAGGGTGCTGCAGGAGATGTCCTTCCTGTCTCCCCCCACCTGGCCGGCCCACAGCAGAGAAGTCCGATGCTGATCCGGCCCTCAAAGAAATCCAGAAATCTCTGGACTAAAAGATCTCCGAGGTCCCTTTCCAACTCTCTTATCCTGTGATTGTGTTATTCTCTCGGTTCTTTCTGACATTCTTTTATTCTGTTATTCGGTTTAATGTGGCTTTGAACATTCCTTTGGGACAATCTTCTGTCTAGATCCAGGTAGCCGGAACAGGAAGCGAGGTGATTGGCGTCACCTTGGAAACCAAACCCCGCCGAAGAAATAAACGCAGCATTTTGTATGACATGACCCACAGCTACAGGGATGGCATGGTGAGCGTTGGCTGGCAGAAGGGTGGGTGGTCTTGGGGATTGGAGACAGGCAGCCAGCTTGGTGCAGCAAACGTCAGAAAATGTGTGAAATGCATTGTTCCTCTTTGCCCGCTCTTGGAATTCACTCGACAAAAACAACAACAATAACAACCCAAGCCGTGTACATTTGATTCTCTCTCGTGCCATCTTTGTTATTTTCAGGCCAGTGGCTCCTGGACACAAGCCAGCGGGCGTGATGCTCACATGCTGCTGCAGAACGAGCTCTTCTTAAATGTCGCCACCAAGGACTTTGAGGATGGAGAATTGCGTGGACAGATAAACTCCATGCTCTACAACGGACACTTGGCCCGTTATGAAGGTACTCGTACACAAAGTGTGTGAAATTGCTGAGCCAGATAATGTGGGGCAGGGGAGGGCAAACTTGGCAACTTCAATAAGACTTGTGGCCTTCAACTCCCAGAATTCCTCAGCCAGATTATACTGAGTAATTCTGGGAGTTGAAGTCCACAACAGGGGTCCCCTCCTGCCATTTGCTGGCCCAGTTCTCTCCCTGACTCAGGCCTCCAAGCCACAAAGATGGGGACCACTGGTCCACAAGACTGGGCAACTTTAAGACTTATGGACTTCAACTCCCAGAATTCCTCAGCCAGCCATACTGACTGAGGAATTCTGGGAGTTGAAGTCCACAAGTCTTATTAAAGTCCACAACAGGAGCCCCCAACCTCTGGGCCGCAGCCCACTACTAGGCCTTGGCCTAGTCAGAATTGGGCTGCACAAGTGACTGGGCTGATCGTGTGAACGTACACATGATGCTCAATTTGCCCATGTGGCAGGCAGGAGGGCAATCACACAGGTGCGTGCCAGCCCACTGCTCATGCAAGTTGAGCTGCGCGCATGAGGCCTGGCTTGACACTTGCGCAAGAGCTGCATGCACACGCATGCCCACACCAGCCCACAGCTCACACGGCACAGTTCTCTTATCCACCCCGGGCCTCCAAGCCGCAAAGATTAATTTAAAGGGCTTCCTTGGTGCTCTCTGAGCTTGCTTGTTTTCTTGCAGACATTTCATGACCCAACTAGGGAACATCATCAGTGCTAGTAAGGGAGTGCAGCTTGTTGTCAGTTTATATTCTGGTGGCTTGCCTGTCTGTGTGGGTGTGGATTTTTTTGGTTGGGTTGTTTACTAAGGGCTCTTTGGGAGTTTCTGGACTGGGGTATTGCTTACTTGATTGTTTATCTGAAGTTAACCTTGGAGTTAATCTATGCTGATCTGGCTTTTGATCACTGGTGGAGGGGTGCTGTAGTATTTTTCTCTTTGGGGCTGGTTGACTGCCTCCTTTGCATAGTCTGTAGATGTTGTTGATATCTATGTGTCTGCTGATGGCTGATCTATTTTATTTTTATTTAGTATTTATTTTATTTGTTTGTCAAACATGTACAAGATAACAAGTATGAACAGAAACGAGGACAAAGGGAATAAATACAGACAAACGGGGAGAGTAAGGCAGGGACGGCATGCCCCCTTTAAGGACGTCTTAAGAATGGGGCGAGGTCCACCGTAGACAGTTTGAGGCTGTAACAACAGAGTCGCGTAGGACGTTCCAGGTGTTGACCACTCCGTGGCTGAAGTCGTATTTTCTGCAATCGAGTTTGGAGCGGTTCACCTTGAGTTCGTATTGGTTGTTTTGCCCGTGTATTGTTGTGGTTGAAGCTGGAGTAGTCATTGTCAGGCAAGACATTGTAGCAGACAATTTTGTGTATTGTGCTTAAATTGGACCGCAGGTGGCGCAGTTCCAGATTGTCCGAGCCCAAAATTTCAAGCCTGGAGGCCTAGGGAATTCTATTGTAAGTGGAGGAGTGGAGTACTTTTCTCGAGAAATATCTCTCAACCCACTCAATTGTGTCAATGTCCAATATACAGTGCGGGTTGCAGGTAGACGAGCTGTATTCAAGGATTGGTCTGGCAAAGGTTTTGTATGCCCTAGTTAGCAATTCAATGTTACCGGAGAAGAAGCTTCCCAAAATAATATGATAAAATAATTTGTCAGAGCACCAGGCTTCTAGAAATTCCTGGGGGTTTTTTTTTTTGGACTTGGCCTGGTCTAGGAATGTCACATTTTTCCAATTGAAACTATGGTTGATTCTGTCTATGTGTTGAGAAAGCCACCAGAACATAAACTTGACAGCAAACAGCACTCCTTACTAGCACTGATGGTGTTACCTAGTTGGGTAATGAAACGTCTGCAAGAAAACAAGCATGCTCAGAGAGCACCAAGGACCCTTCATGTCAACCCTGATATTCTCCTTTATGGGTAAAGGGCTTCTGATATGCTGCAGTCAGGCCTGGACAGTATGGCAAGTGGCTAAAGGATTGCGGGAGGTGGAATACAAAGCGTTGGGTGCCTTCCCTTGTTCATAAGACCACAAACCGGCACTCGGGAATAGATCACTGGTGTGTCTTTCGTCCTGTAGAATTTCCCATACTTCTGGCCGGCCAATTTGTATCCCCTGTGGTGCACACGGGCTCTGCTGGACACGCCTGGGTGTCCTTGGATGGTCACTGCCATCTGCACTATGAAATCGTGGTGGCCGGCCTGGGCAGGGCAGACGATGGCACCGTGAGCGCTCACCTGCATGGTTTTGCCGAACTGGGAGAGATTCACGAGACCAGCCTCCCCGAGCACAGGAGGCTGCTGAGAAGTTTCTATGGCGCGGAGGTAAGTGGTTTAGAGGCCCCCTTTTGGCTGGAAATGTGTTGTCCTGCTGTCTGTCTGTTTATCAGTCTATCCATGTATCCCTCTTTCTCTATCTCTCCATGTCTCTCTTTCTGTGTGCGTCTATCTATCTATCTATATCTATCTATCTATCCATCTTTCTATCTATCTCTCTCTCCTTGTCTCTCAGTCCCTCCCTCCATCTCTGACAGTCTGCCTGTCTGCTTTCTATTTCTCTATCTCTATGTCTCTCAGTCCCTCCTTCTCTATCTATCTATCTATCTATCTATCTATCTATCTATCTATCTATTTCTCTGTCTATCTATTTCTCTATCTCATTATCTCTACCTCTGTCTCTCAGTCCCTGCCTCCCTTCCTCCTTCCCTCTCTCTCTCATTATCTCTGTCTCTTAGTCCGTCCGTCCCTCCGTCCCTCCGTCCCTATCTATCTTTCTATCATCTATTTCTCTCTCTCATTATCTCTCTCTCTCTCTCTGTCCCTGTCTGTCTGTCTGTCTCCCTATCTATCCATCCATCCATCCATCCATCCATCCATCCATCCATCTATCATCTATCTATCCATCTATTTATCTCTCTCGTTATCTTTCTATCTCTCTGTCTCTCAGTCCCTGTCTCCCTCCCTTCCTCCATATCTATCTATCTATCTATCTATCTATCTATCTATCTATCTATCTATCTATCTATTTCTCTATTTCATTATCTCTTTCTCTCTGTCCCTCCCTCTCTCCAACACAATGCATCTAATTATCTGCTCTCAGTTTAACGTTGTGCCAGCTTAATTTTTTTCAGAGAGCTCCTTCTCGGTAGGCAGCCCAAGGAAAGAACGGGTAAGGCCAGCATGGAACCTATGAACAATTTGCCTGAGCTTGTTCCATTTTTTCCTGCGTTTGGAAATTAAGCTTGCTGTGTCTTTTGCCAGAGGTTCACTGAACACCCACTCTGGGGAATGGCCGCATAGACTCAGAATAAATTATTCCTATTATTCCCCCTCTCTCTTAGCCCAGCCCACCTCACAAGGTTGTTGCTACGAGGGAAATAGGAAGGGGTTTTATTGGTCTGTTTGCTGCCATCCATTATTTCTTGTCTGGCCTTCAGGTACCTTGGAAAATAGCTTGACCCACTTCCTCCTCTCTGTGGCAGCCCCTCAAATATTGGAAGACTGCTATCCTGTCTCCCCTGGTCCTTCTCTTCACTGGACTAGCCAGGCCTAGTTCCTGTAACATATTCTTCATATGTTTTAGCCTCCAGTCCCCTCATCATCCTGGTTGCTCTTCTCTGCACTTTTTCCTAGAGTCTCAACCTCTTTTTTTTATAGTGTGGCGACCAAAACTGGATGCAGTATTCCGGGTTGTAAGTTGAGAATTCGCTGCATCCTGTCCTGGAACTCTGTTGAGGTACTTGTCTTTCCTTCTTAGGCCCAGGGAGTAGTGAAGGACCTGGACGCAGAGCTGCTTCGGCACTTAGCTCAAGGCACAGCCTTCCTGCAAGTCAGCACCAAAGCGAACCCCCAAGGAGAGATCCGAGGGAAGGTACGTCTGCTATTTTAGCTCTAAAACAGGTTTCTCCAACCTTGGCAACTTTACGATGTGTGGACTTCAACTCCCAGAATTCCTCAGCCGGCATATGCATATGCCGGCTGAGGAAATTCTAAGAGTTGAAGTCCACACGTCGTAAAGTTGCCAAGGTTGGAGACCCTCTGCTCTAAAAGACTCTGATTTCCCAACCAGGCTTCTCATGGCTCCCTGGATGCCGTTTGAGCATGTGAAGAGTGATTTCTCCCCACCCCCCTTCTTCTTCTTAGGTTGTAACCATAGATGGTCCCCAAAAACACCTGGGATTAGGGAGGGATGGTTTCAGGTCAAAGAAAACCCCCTTCCTCCCTGCAGCGATGCACCAATTAGAAAATAATCATTGGCGATTTCCAGGTGTTGATTTTAAACTACAGGTGGGGGGGTTGAGAAGAAATATAGAAGTAGTGTCCAAATATTTGAAGGGTCGTCATGCAGGAGATTTACCTTCTGCTGCCTCAAAGAGCGGGACCAGAATTAATGAATCATTAATTATATATAGCAGGGGTGTCAAACTCATTTTCATTGAGGGCAGCATCAGGGTTATGTTTGACTTTGGCGTGGCCAGGGGGCGTGGCCAGGGGGCGTGGCCAGCTCAAAGTCCCATTTTCAGCTGTCACTGCCTCCTGCAGCCCTCTGACAGTGGAAATGGAGCTGGGGGCTGGGGTGCATGCAGCCCTCCTGAGCTCCATTTTCACTAGAAGAAGCACCATCGCTAATTCCAGGGTGGTCCAGCAGGTCAGATCTAAGCACCCCGTGGACCAGATGCAGCCCATGGGCCTTGAGTTTGACACCCCTGAATTATAGGGAAGGAGATTCAGGCTAAGCAGTGGAAGACTTACTGTAGCACCTCCAGTGTCAACTCATAAAATATTTCTATGGTCTTGTTAGAGTTGCCAACAGAAAGGGAGGAGGGAGCAATGCGGTAGCTTGCAAAACCGAAACTGCATTCCATCAATGTTTTCAAAGAAAGTAACTAGGTGACTGAAGTTTCTACCGCACAAAATTCTACCCGGAGAGTATGATGGATGACTCTTGGCTATGGATGTGTCCCATTGGAGAATATGAATTACGATACACCCAGGGGGTGGAGGGAAAACCAGGGTCAAGGGTGACAAGGAATGATGTGTCTCAAAAGTCGGCTACACTCAGGTAGTGACAGACATGTTAACTCTCAATAAATCCTTTTGAAGTTTTGGAAGTTTGGCTTGAGATTCATGGACTTAAATGGGGGTAACTGCCAGAATCCTGACATCCAGTGATGGAGCAGCCACAACTTCTGGAGGCAAAAATATTTTTTTATTTATTTTAAATAATTAAATTGAATTGTTAAATTGTCCCTCGGTGAGTTGGCCATGTTGTGTTGGCCACAGCAAGTTGGCTGCAGTGAGTTGTCCCATTCCAGACCAAAACTGGATGCAGTATTCCAAGAGTGGTCTTACCAAGGTGTTATAAAGAATAGAATAGAATAGAATAGAATAGAATAGAATAGGGTAGGGTAGGGTAGGGTAGGGTAGGGTAGGGTAGGGTAGGGTAGGGTAGGGTAGGGTAGGGTAGGGTAGGGTAGGGTAGAGTAGAATAGAATAGAATAGAATAGAATAGAATAATTTATTGGCCAAGTGATTAGACACACAAGGAATTTGTCTTAGTGCATTTGCTCTCAGTGTAAATAAAACCAAAGATGCATTCATCAAGAATCATAAGGTATAAATAACACTTAATAATAGTCATAGGGTACAATAAGCAATCAAATCCTACTAGGAAACAGTAAAAAAAAATCATAATGTAAAGTAGCGAACACTTCACGTGATCTTGAGTTTATCCCTCTCTTAATGCAACCAAGGATTGTGTTGGCTTTTTTGACAACTGCCGCACACTGCTAGCTCATATTTAAGTGATTGTCTACTAGGGTTCCAAGACCTCACAGGACTCTCACAGTAACTGCTATTGAGCCAGGTTTCGCCTAATCTGTTCCTGTACATGTGATATTTCTTGCCTAAATGTAAAAACTTACTTTTCTCTACATTGAATTTCATTTTGTTGGATAGGGCCCGGTGTTCATGTCTGTTCATGTGATCTTGATTCTATCCCTCGGTTAATGCAACCAAGGATTACATTGGCTTTTTTTTTGGCTGGGGGTGAGGTGGGGGTTGGGGGCTTTTCTAATCTAAATGTTGAAACTAGAATGCAAAAAGAAAACGGAAGGTAGAGCTGAGTTTTTGAATAAATCTGTGCCAGGATAGATTCACAAACTTCTTCCTTTCAAGGAAGCGATGTGGGCACAGTTTGAAAAATCAGGTGGAAAAGCCCCTCTAAACTGACAAGAATTGAAGTCACGCGCAGGGAGAGGATTTCAAAAATTACCCTTTTTCTCAGCTAGAAGGGAACGTTTAGAAGCGTGGCAAGATGCCAAGGAAAGCTATGTGCCAAAATCTTAAACTCCACATTGTTTGCGTTCCTAATCGCTGCAAGGAGAAGCATTTGCTTGCTCCCTAGACAGATGGAAATTCCGCGCGTGAAGCTTTTCTTGGCATGGAAATGAAACAATGAGAAATGCTGCCTTGATGAAGATGGATGTTTGCATAACAGTGAATGACATAGAAAGTTTGCAGGGGGGTAGGACGAGTAGAGCAGCCTGTCCTTTCTTAGCTAGAAAAATAAGAGGAATTGCCGTAATCGATAATACGTATCTTTGTATCTTGTTTTTTCAAAAATTTGCTTCCATCCCTCACATGCTCCAAATAAGTTGTTTGTTTAAAGTTCAGAAATAGGGGTTAGCTGACTGTCTACATACTAGAAGAGGAAAAATAACTAGAGCGCTGTTTCTCAAATTCATCCACTTCAAGAAGTACGGACTTCAACACCCAGAATTCCCCAGTCAGCAAAGCTATTTGCTTAGGGGCAGTGAATCTATGCACTACTAAAGAGTCATAATATTAATTCTATTTCATTTTAATTCTGTGAAAACGCCATGGCAGCATTCGGCTCACCCTGTCTGGGCTTGGAAGTTAACCCGGCATGGGCCTGATTAATATTTGGATGTCAAAACACCCGGAAATGCCAATTCTTGGAGTGAAACTGGGCAGTCATTCCACATCAGCATCAGAAAAAGATGACAAGCAGGCCATTTTCATGCTATGGCCAGGAAAAACAGCCTGGCTGGCTTCACGTTGGCCAGCAGAATTTGAGTTCGCTTTCCATGAAATGAAATTAGCAATAGCACTAGGATTTAGACTTCACAGTGCTTTTACAGCCCTCTCTGAGGGGTTGTACAGAGTCAGCCTATTTGCCCCCAACAATCTGGGTCCTCGTTTTACCGACCTCGGAAGGATGGAAGGCTGAGTCAACCTTGAGCCGGTCAGGATCAAACTCCTGGCAGTGAGCAGTGAGTTAGCCCTCAATACTACCTTCTAACCAACTATGCCACTTAGGTTTCTGTTCCCATTTGGGGGGATATTTTTGCAAGCATGTTACTCGGAAGGTAACTCTGCTCCCACTTAAGCTTCTGGCTTTGATATAGAGATGCTGAGAATCCAGGGATTCCTCCTTGGCATAGAACTAGTTGGAGTAGACTAGTTGGAGTAAACTACTCCTAGGACTGGCTGCAAGGGAATGCTAATCCCTTGTAGCTACTCCTAGTTTACTTTTTTCTGCCTCTCCTTCACCTGCCATGTCCGGGGTCCTTGATGGAAGGGGATACTGATGCTAAACTGATCAAGAACTTAATGTGAACCTAGTGTGGAAGATGTGAGGCAGAAAATATTGTCACGATATTTGACCAAAAGGCAAATCATTTTTTGGCTGCCCTTCCTTCCCCTCTTCCTTCTCCACCTCCTCCTCCTCCTCCTCCTCTTCCTCCTTTTCTTCTCTTCCTCCTCCCTCTTCCACCTCTTCTTCCTCCTCCTCCTGCTACCCAAACAGAGTCTCTCCATGGCTGGGATGTTTGCAAAGGCAGACTTTTGCCTGCCATGCACCTTATCTGGGCTCAAGGCCAACATTGCCAGCAGCTTCCCAGAAACCCTGTTTGGCTGGAAGGCGGCAGAATCCGCTTGGCATCCGATCACAGTGCCAGGACGTGTTTTCTCTTCAGTGGTTGCCGAGTGGTTGCGAAGATTGAAAGGAACTAAGTCTTTCTTGCTGGCAGTTCTGCAGGAAAATGATTTATTAATCTATTTGCTGGATAATATCCCTTGCCTGTCCCTCCAAGCAGGTGACTTTCACAAACCTCTCTTTCCAACGTTGTCTTCCCAACCACAAATGCACGAAGGAGCTTTGAGTTGAAAAGGAGAAACTGGAAGCTCAAATTCCAGTGTTTGGCTTTTGCAGGTGCAAGAGTGCAGCGGAAAGGCCTGTCACTGACCTGGGGGGTACCGATAGTCCTCAACATACAACTTCCTGTGTTGCCCCCAGTTCAGGTCTGAGCAGGGGTGGGCGCTTGGGGTTCGCAGGGGTTCGGGAGAACCCCTAGCTAAGATTCTGCACAGTTTGGAGAACTGACAAATCCCACTCCTGGCTGGCCCCGCCCACCCCTCCCTTCCCCTCCCCTCCCAGGAGTCCCCATGTGGCCCTTTTGGATGCAGGTAAGCACAGGGCCCGTGTGGAGGCTCAGGGAGGATGAAAAACGGGCCTCCGGAGCCCAGGGAGGCCATTTTTGCCCTCCTGGAGGCTCGAGGAAAGCCTTCTGAGCCCGGGGAGGGCAAAAATGCCCTCCCTGCTGTGGTGCAGGAGGCCGACTAGGCCACGCCCACCATGGCCAGGCCCACCCAGCCACCAGGCAGAGAACCCATTGCTAAAATTTTTGAATCCCAGCCCTGGGTCTGAGGTCAATGAAGGACATCAGACACAAAGTGCCGGTTTTGTTTCCTTTTATTGAAGCGCTCCAAGAAAATGGCTCCTGGCCAAAATGCCAAGGGCTCCGAACAATAGAAGAAAGAAAGCTTCATACATTTTTCCCTAAAGCAGATGAAGGGATCAGGCAGGGTATATAAGAAATATCCTCTAATAAACAGTTTTTCTATTGGTCTCTAGCCATCCCTATTCCTAAACCTTGGCTAATGTCTCCAAGCTTGGCAACTTTAAGCCTTGGCAGACTTCAACTCCCAGAATGGCTGAATTCAACTCCCAGAATGGCTGGGGAATTCTGGGAGTTGAAGTCCGCCAAGGCTTAAAATTGCCCAGGTTGGAGACCCCTGATCTAATACACGTTCTATTTGCTCCAGGCCACCTCTCTTCCTGACTTCTAGCTGAGCTATGCAAGATACCTAATTCTTTGTTACTTTTATCAGCTTCTTAATCACCCAGAATTGTTATAAGCTTTAACACGTGTGCATGTTCCCTGTGAATAAGCATTCTTTGTTCTTGCCAGACAGACCCCACAATTACAGGCTTCCTGGTTTTCTTTCAAGTTTTGTGTGTTTTCATGACCTTGCTTTCTTTTAGCCGACAACCTATCGGTCTGTTTTGAACCTTCGACTGAACCCCTGCACCCAATTGGCTGCCATTATTGGAACGGGACAGGCTTGAATTAACACAATTCTTCCCGCTTCAGTCCATCTCTTCCACAGGCCTCTCGGCCTTCCTGTTCAACTTGAGTGGGTGAAGACCCAAGGATGGAGGCCATGATACTTATCACATAGGCACGGGGGCATCTCTGCTATTTATTTAATTCAGCGTGTCTCAACCTTGGCAACTTTTCAGATTCTCCTGACTGGGGAATCCCGGGAGTTGCAAGTCCATTCATCTTCACATTGCCAAGTTTGAAAACACCGCTTTAGATTTTTAGAGCCAGTTGTCTTTCAGGTAGATTGGATGGCAAGCAGGGGTGGGCTTTTACCAGTTTGGTCCCCGGTTTGGGCAAACCTGTAGCTAGTTCTATGGCCGGTTCCGGTGAACCGGCAAACTCCAACCCTGGTTGGCCCCACCCACCCCACCTCGCCCTTCCCAGGAGTCTCCACGTGGCTCGTTTTGGATGCCGGGTAAGTTGCAGGGCCTGCGTGGAGGCTCAGGGTGGGCGAAAAATGGGCCTCCCAGAGGCTCCAGAAGGCCAGAAATGGGCCTGTTTTCAGCTTCCAGAGGGCCTCCGGACTCTGGGAAGGCTGTTTTCGCCCTCCCGGAGGCTCAAGGAAAGCCTCCAGAGCCCGGGGAGAGCAAAAACACCTCCCTACCTCTCCCCTCCCCTCCCAGAAGTCCCCATGTGGCCCTTTTGGATGCAGGTAAGCACAGGGCCTGTGTGGAGGCTCAGGAAGGCTGGGAAACAGGCCTGTTTCCAGCTTCCAAAGAGCCTCCGGAGCCCAGGGAGGCCATTTTTGCCCTCCCGGAGGCTCGAGGAAAGCCTCCGGAGCCCAGGGAGAGCAAAAACACCCCCCTTGCCATGGTGCAGGAGGCTGACTAGGCCACGCCTACCATGGCCACACCCACCCAGCAACCGGGTAGAGAACCAGCTACTAAAATTCTTGAAGCCTACCCTGTAATGGGAAGTCTCATCAGTCGGATGTGTTAAGCTTGATTTCTCTTTCTTTCGGTTCCTAGATGGGCCTACTCTTGTCCAGTTGCTCACTTGTTCAATCACCACTGTCCTTCCAGGTTCACATTCCCAACCAATGCAGGGCAGGGGTCCTCCGGATGGCCTCTGAGAACCCAGAGGAGGAACCTGCTGGAGTACCAAGGCCCAGGGACCCAAAAGAGTGGAAGAAAGACCCCAACACCTGCTTTTTTGAAGGTCAACACCAGCCGCATGGCTCCCGCTGGGCTCCGAACTACGACAAGAAATGTTCTATATGCATCTGTCAGGTAGGTGGGCAGACAGTGGAAAAAGCAATTGTTGTTTTCTGGAAGAATTGAAGCATCCAGTTAGAAAGAAGGTAATTTTATGTTTGGGTTCCCATCTATGCTGATATAGGAGTTTGTTGTTGCTGCTGTTGTTGTTGGTTTGTAATTTTGCACAATAAATCAGATGTCAGCCATATTTTACTTGGAAGCGTCAAGGCTACCACATTTAGTGCCTGGGAATTTGGGAGGGGGAATTTAGTAGAGAGGTGGGAAATTAGACTCAACAACATTCCTTTCTCAGAAAGTCAAGGACATGTTACCCTGCACCTGGAGAGGAGTATCTGGAGCAGTGGTTGCCAAGCGGTGAGCTCACTCTTTTGGGCCACGAAAGCAGCGGCCCAGGGGAAGCTCGCTCTTTTTGGCCACAAAAGAAGTAGGCCGGGGGTCAGGCGAGGCGTGCGGGGGAGGGGAAATTAGGACACCCCTCGAAAAGACGGCTTAGCTGTTTCTCAGGGGTCAAAAGAAAAGGAATGTTGCAGGGCAACCAAAGAAGACCCAGCCAATCATCTGGGACTCAACGGGAGGCAGAGAATAGATGGGGGAGGGCGCAGTCAGAGGTGGGATTTGCCGGTTCTCCGAACTACTCAAAATTTCCGCTATTGGTTCTCTAGAACCTGTCAGAACCTGCTGAATACCACCTCTACTCCCAGCTGTGTTGATTCTGTCATTTTGCAAGCAAACTCAGCCCAAGTGAGAATACAATTCTTCCCCTTCCTTTACCTGCCCTAATTCATCCCCTTCTTTCTTCTTTCTCCTTCCGGGTTCCTCAGAAGCGGACGGTGATCTGTGATCCGGTGTTGTGCCAGCCACTCAACTGCTCCCAGCCAGTCCATCAAAGTAATCAGTGCTGCCCTGTGTGTCAAGGTAACGTGGGCAGGGCAGGATTAAGCCTGCAGATGGGATGCTGGGCTCTCTTGTCAGATACAGGCAGTCCTCGGCTTACAACAGTTCATTTAGGGACCATTCCTTTTTTTTTTTAATTTTTCTCACCACATATGGTAATATGAGCCAGGTATCTGATGACATTTCCAACATATTTCAGATTTGTTCTTGAACATTCTTGCTGTTCTTGTCGGGGGGGAAATGCCACCTGTAAAACATCTTATACAAGTTTTCTTTATAAGCTGTTGACATTGTCATTTTATAATTTTGAGACCACAATTTTTGCCATTTCTCTAAATCAATCCCATATCCAAAATTCTTCCCCCAAGCAATCATAGTTTCTTTAACTTCTTCTAGTTTAATTTCTAATGGATATCCATACAGTTTTTTAATTACCTTTTCATCAGTACCTGTCAAAATCTTCTCTAAATCAGTCAATTTATCATAGAAACCTTCTGTTTTAAGATCTTTATCATACCTTGAATATTTAGGGACCATTCAAAGTTACAACAGCGCTGAAAAAAGTAACATGTGACCATTTTTTTCACACATACGACCATTGCAGCATCTTCCACGGTCCCATTGATTTACATTCGGATGCTTGACAGCTGACTCATGATGGTGGCAGAGTCCTGTGATCTCCTTTTGGGGACCTTCTGACAAGCAAAGCCAATGGGGGAAGCCAAGATTCACTTCACAACCGGGTCACTAATTTTTAACACAACAGCAGTGGTCCACTTAACAACAGTGGCAGGAAAGCTTCTCAGATTCATGGCACCCCTGTCTTGCTCAGCAACAGAATTGCTGGGCTCCGTTACAGCCGTCCAAGTCGAGGACTACCTGTTTGCTCTTGAGGACAGTCAGAGGGATGCAGACTAACAGGGGAGCCAATTCCATGGGGATGAACTTTCAAAGGGGGCAAATAATCCCATCTGGGAATTTAAGAACAGCCAGAAGGAGCTGCTGCAAAATATTGCCTAGGAATTAGGAATGCACTAACGGATCAGAATGCTCCCGGCTCTTCTTGTTCACTTGGGGCGGGTGAGCAGGAACATTTCCAGACAAAGCAACTCACCCCCTTTTGTTTTTTTTAAACCTTCTAGCAACATATGTTCAATACTTGAAACCTAAAATAGAGGTGATGCAGAGGTTGGGGCTGTGATTTGAGCCATGGCTGCTTCCCTGTCTAGAGAGGGAGGGACATAGTTATAGAGATATAACTAGATATATAGATAGTTATAGAGGGATATAGATAGATATAGATAGTTATAGAGGGAAAGGAAGGAGGGAAGGAAAGAGGGAGGAATGAAGGAGAGGGAGGGAAGGTGGGAGGGTGGGAGGCAGTAGTGGGATTCAATTTTTTTTTAACTACCGGTTCTGTGGGCGTGGCTTGGTGGACGTGGCAGGGAAAGGATACTGCAACATCTCCAGTCAGAGGTGGGATTTGGCGGTTCTCCGAACTACTCAAAATATCCGCTACCGGTTCTTTAGAACTGGTCACAACCTGCTGAATACCCACCTCTGATAGGAAGGAAGGAAGGAAGGGAGAGAGGATGGGAGGGACGAAGAAAGGGTGAGAGGAAGTAAGGGAGGGAGGGAGGAAGGGAGAGGAAGGGAAGAGAGGAAGGAAGGAGAGGAGGGGAAGGGAGAGAGAAGGGAGGAGAGGAAGGAAGGGGGAGGGAAGGAAGGGGAGGAAGGAAGGGGAAGGGAGAGAGGAAGGAAGGAAGGGAGAGGAAGGGAGGGAGAGAGGAAGGAAGGGAGAGAGGAAGGGAAGGGAGAGGAAGGGAGGAAGGAAGGGGAGGGAGAGGAGAAAGGAAGGGAAGGAAGGGAGAGAGGAAGGAAGGGAGAGGAAGGAAGGGGGAGGAAGGAAGGGGGAAGGGAGAGAGGAAGGAAGGGAGGGAGAGAGGAAGGGAGGGAGGAAGGGAGGGAGAGAAGGAAGGAAGGGGAGGGGAAGGGAGAGAGGAAGGGAGGGAGGATGAGAGGAAGGAAGGAGGGAGAGAGAGAAAGGAAGTGTGACGAAGGAAGGAAAGAAAGGAAAAGGAAAGGGAGGGAAGGAAGAAGGAAGGAGATGGATGGGTGAGTAGATGAAAGGAAGGGAGATGAGTGAGTGAGGAATTGGATGGATGGATGGATGGTAGGCAGGGAGGAGGAGGGGAGGGGAGGGGAAGAGAGCAGAGGAGTCAGGTAGGTGGTTGACAGAGCCTAGAGAGACCCAGGGAAATATCTGCAGGCACATTGCATCACGGACATCCTTCCAGCTAGAAAACGGACACCTGCCCTTTCAAGCCAGAGATTTCTGTCTTCCCCACACCTTAAGCCCCATGCAGGTCAGGCAGAGCTAGTTGGGTAGAAGATGGTTCTGGACGTAGCTTGGAGGGCACTGCCCCACTGACAAGGGGCAGTTTGGGCCAAGCTGCCCAAGGAAGGCCTGGGAAGAAGGAAGCCCCCCCCTCCTGCTGTAGGGGAGTGTAGCTGTCCCAATCACAGCTGAGCCTGGTTTTCTTCCCCTTCCGCCCCTGATGTGTCTGTACCTCCTCTCTTCCCGAACAGAAGAAAATGAAGAACAGAAAAGAGCAGAGAAAATTCGAGACGGCAGCGAAGGTAAAAGCAAGAGTGGGCTGGCTGAGCATTACGGACCTTCTGGTAGAACGAACAGCAAATTCTCTCTTTTTAGCAGTTGCTCTGGCCCCCAAAGTTGCAAAGCGATTTTGTACGTGTACCCTAAAGCCCCTGGGTCGCATGGGAGAGGGGCCTTTAATTATTGCTCAGGGTCACGTTGTCATCAGAGCTAAATTCAAGTGAAATAATTATTCCAGTTTGTATTAAAGAGAAGGTTATGTTTGTCAAGGCTGATGGGTCTAGTGGAGAGGCCTCCAAAATTGGCAACTCTAAGACTTGTGGACTTCATGGCTGGCTGGGAAATTCTGGGAGTTGGAAGTCCACAAGTCCTAAAGTTGTGAGAACCCTGGTCTAATGAACCCAACATGACAAGGGCATGGCTAGTTTCCACAACTGTGAACTGTCCAACCCACTTTAGGTTCTCGCATGGCTACTTAAAAAGGCTTATTTTATTTTATTTACTTTTACTTTACTTTTAACTTAACTTAACTTTAATTTACTTTCACTTTCACCTTTACCTCTACTTTTACTTTACTTTTACCCTTACTTTACTTTAACTTTACGTTACTTTTACCTTTACTTTTACCTTTACTTTACTTTAACTTTACGTTACTTTTACCTTTACTTTTACCTTTATTTTTACTTTTACTTTACTTTTACCCTTACTTTACTTTAACTTTACTTTACTTTTACCTTTACTTTTACCTTTACTTTTACCTTTACTTTTACCTTTACTTTTTTACTTTATTTTTTTACTTTACTTTTTTATTTTTTACTTTATTTTTTATTTTTTTATTCTATGTTATTATTTTTTATTATTTATTTTATTTATTTATTGTATTATCATTTATTAAAATTTTAAAACTGTCCACCTACTTCAGAGAGGGGCTCTACATTTTGTTGAAATGCAGCTAAACGTCTTTTCCCCACTTTTTATACTTCATTTTTATAGTTATTGCTGTTATTTCCATTTTTCCAAATGCTGGCTCGAGTGTTATTGTTGAAAAGGGAGGATAAAAATTGAATAATAAATACTGAAAAAGAATGAAATATTTTTCAGTTGACTTTAGCTCGGGCCTCTGAGGAGGCCTTCCAGATGTTTTGGATTACAACTCCCACGGTCTTATTGGACTTTGCTGCCTCCAACATTGAAATCCATACATCTGGAGGGCATCTGGTTGCCTTGTTTTCACCTTGTTTTGGGAGCTGCTTTGAAAACCTTTGGATCAATGAAAGGGTGAACAATCCATACCACAAATAACAAATGTGTAGTTTCTCTTAGGAAGAATGAAGAAAAGAAACAAGTTGAGATTGTAGCTAAAAGTGTTCCCAGAAGGACATTTCTGTTGGAAACACCACTGCTTAGATCCCAGGAACAGAAGTCCTCCAATCTAAATGGCCTCCCATTAGGAAAAGCTGGTTAAAAAAAAACTTTAGTTGCTTTAGACTGCTTATTTCTTTTAGGAGCCGCTTTCTAAATGTGACTTTGTGTTCATATTAACTGGTCTGTGTTTATTTATATCTATATTTATGCTTATATATGTATCTCTCTGTGTTATATACTCTATATGTAGGTAAATAGGTAGATAAGTAGGTGGGTGGGTGGGAAGGTAGGTAGGTAGGTAGATAGTCAGACAATAGACGATAAATTATAGATGGATGATAGATGATAGATAGATAGATAGATAGATAGATAGATAGATAGATAGATAGATAGATAGATAGACAGACAGGCAGGCAGGCAGGCAGACAGGCAGACAGGCAGATGAGACAATAGATAAATTATAGATGGATGATAGATAGACAGACAGACAGACAATAAATAATAGATAAATTTTAGGAAGGTAGATAGGTAATAGTAGCAATAGCACTTAGATTTATACACCCCTTCACAGTGCTCTACAGCCCCTTTCTAAGAGGTTTACAGAGTCAGTATATTTGCCCCCAACAATCTGGGTTACCCTCATTTTACCCACCTCAGAAGGCTGGAAGGCTGAGTCAACCTTGAGCCTGGTGAGATTCGAACTGCCAAATTGCAGTCAATCAGCAGAATTAGCCTGCAGTACTGCACTCTGACCACTGCGCCACCATGCCTCACAACAGAAAGATAGATGATTGATTGATAGATAGACAGATACTGTAGATAGATGATAGATAGATAAATAGAGAGAGAGAGAGAGACAAACAGACAGAGATGGACAGACAGAGATGGATAGATAAAGATGGATAGAAATAGAGATGAAGATAGATATAGATGATAAATAGAGTTATTGACTAGAACTAATCCTGACCTTTTTATTTTTTTTAGCTTAGCCACAGCTTAGCAAAGAAGAGATGAGGGTTCAGGGCCATTTGGGGACTACAGTTCTAACACTATGATCTACACTGCATTTAAGGCAGATGCTCTGATCCTCTTTCTCTATCTTAGGATGCTATTTTGATGGGGACAAGACGTGGAGACGCGCAGGCACACATTGGCACCCTGTAGTGCCCCCCTTTGGGCTCATCAAATGCGCGATTTGCACCTGCAAGGTAGGAAAGGAACGTCACCAGACCTTTGAAAAAGCCTGTTGCACCAGCGGGTTTAACCCAGATGCTGTTAGTCCATTTTGCACAGTCCACTGAAACTATAAAACAAACTGAACGGGCTGGAGTTGGGCAACCTAGGAAACGCCAGAAAAACGTCAGTTGTTTAATTGAGTCTTGGCCCATTTTATGAACTTAGGAAGTTATTAAGCGAATCCCTGCAGTTGGTAAGTTGGTAACACAGGCTTGTTCAGTGAATCGGGCTTCCCCGTTGACTTTGCTTTGTCAGGAAATGGCGAAAGTGGGAATCATGTGACCCTGGGACATTGCAAACTGTCATAAATGCCAAGCGTCCGAATTTGCCAAGTGTCCGAATTTTGATCCTATGGTCCTGGGGATGCTGCAACTGTCATTAGTGTGAAAAATATAAGTCACTTTTTTTTTTTCAAATGATCAGTAGAATAGAATAGAATAGAATAGAATAGAATAGAATAGAATAGAATAGGGAATGGAATGAATAGAGTAGAGTAGAGTAGAGTAGAGTAGAGTAGAGTAGAGTAGAATAGAATAGAATAGAATAGAATAGAATAGAATAGAATAGAATAGAATAGGGAATGGAATGAATAGAGTAGAGTAGAGTAGAATAGAATAGAATAGAATAGAATAGAATAGAATAGAATAGAATAGAACAGGGAATGGAATGGAATGAATAGAGTAGAGTAGAATAGAATAGAATAGAATAGAATAGAATAGAATAGAATAGAATAGAATAGAATAGAATTCTTGATTGTCATTGCATTCCACGAATACAATGAAATTTGAAAGCTACTCCAGCACAGTGCCCCAAACACTACATCACAATCAAACTACAGAGTATTTAAAAATTACAACAACAACAACAACAATAATAATAGGACTAAATCACAAATGCCCTGTTTGATTCAAGACAATTGCTGCCTTGGAAAAGAAACTGTTTCTCAATCTATTAGTCCTCATTTTAGGACACCTCTAATGCCTCCCCTGATGGTAACAATGTGAAATATGAATGTTCCAGGCTGAGAACGGTCTGTGGAGATTTTTAGTGCTCTAGAGAGGAGTCTGGTCCTTGCAATCTCTTCCAAAGAAGAAAGAGAGCAACCAATGATTTTTTTTTGTGATGTGTTTATAACTCTCTGGAGCATCTTCTTATCCACTGCAGAGCATCCAGCATACCACACCGTTTACACAGTATGCCAAAATGCTCTCAATGGTAGAACGGTAGAAAGTAACCAGCCACTTCTCACCCAAACTACTCTTTTTCAACAGCCTCAGAAAGTGCAGGCGCTGTTGGGCCTTCTTTGCAGTGGCCAAAGTGTGGACCGACCAAATAAGGTTGTCAGAAATGTGGGTTCCTAGGAATTTAAAACTATGAACTCTTTCCACACAGTCTCCATTGATATATAGTGGGAGAAGCTCTGCTTTGCATCTTCTGAAGTCTATAATCAATTCTTTGGTCTTTTTGATGTCCAGGGCGAGGTTATGACTCTTGCACCACAAGACCAGTCTGAGGACCTCTGACCTATAGCAAGAGGTTCTCAGACTGGTCTTCAATAAATGAATGATTGTAGGTCGAGAACTGCCTATATGGCACTTCATGTAGCCTTGTTGACTCTTAAATGGTTAGGACAGCGGTTCCCAAGTTCTTCTGTTTGAGGATTTGATGGGATTTGTAATCCGCAGGATGTCATGTGCTGGGAATTTGCTCTGTGTGTGTATATGCTGTCCTGGTTCTTTTGGGTGCTAAAATCTCCCCTCTATGATTGCGCAGGGAACCACAGGAGAAGTTCACTGTGAGAAGGTGCAGTGCCCCCAGCTGGCCTGCAGTAACCCCATCCGGGTCAACCCATCTGACTGTTGCAAGCAATGCCCAGGTAAGTGAAACCTGTCAGGTTACACTTTGCCAGCCAGCCCAGTCCTATCCCTACTGCAGGACAGAATGGTGGTAATCGGTTCTCCTTGTAATGTCCCTGTGATGATCCGGGGCATGCCACAAAGTCAACACAGCCAGAGAATAAGTAGGAGTTACTTTATTAGCTCCAACTTTTCCCCCAACATTCTGGTTACTCTCTGGTCTGGAGAAAAACTCACCCATGAACTTGCAACAGCCTTTGGCTGCAGATACTTCAGTCCAAATGTTGTAAACAGAAAACTTCAAATTATAAATCCAACAAGGCAAGATAAGGTAATAAATCTGGCAGAATAAGATAAGGAGTTACAAGGTAGTAAATCAAACCAGTTGGGACGGTGCTCAGATAACAGCAGCCAACACTAGGTGAACTCAGCATTTGTTCCTGACAATCACCCCTCCCATCTGCCGCTCCTTTAAACTCCATCCCCAGGTGTAGCTAATTAAGGGAATCAGGGCCCTTTCCTCCCCTGTAAGCCATGCAACCCATGTTGCTCTCTTCTCCATTCCTCCCTGCGTGCCCTAGGATGAAGAGGGGGTGGGCCTGGGTCTTCCTCTGAACTCCCTCTCCCTTGTTCTACCTCTCCCCTGTTCTGCCCAGCTGGACTTTGCCCTTCCCAGTTTCCTCCACAGCCAATGGAGACATCTTCCTGTTCATCTTCCTTCTCAGAGTCAGACTTTGACAAGGGCATGACAGTCCCAGCAACGTTGAGAAAATGATTCCTTTAGCAGCAGCTCCCCGCTTCTCCAAAATACTTCTTACAGAGTAATCCTCAAATTACTCAAAGCCAGTCTTTGAGTCTGGCTAATACGGGCATATCTCATGACAGTCATAAAGTGGATCACTACAAGACTTTTTTTGCAATGTTTTTTTTTTTTTTTGTGGTGGTCATTGAGTGAATGGGGCAGTTCCATTTCCCGGTTATGCTGGCTGGGGAATTCTGGGATTTGGAGTCCACCCATCTTAAAGTTGATGAGATTGAAAAAAACAGTGTTGTAAATTGTGCCCAGAAAAGTTGTGGTGGTGCTACAGGACTTTGAAGGCACAGTGATTAGAACGCAGTATTGGAGGCTAACTGTGCCCCACTGCTAGAAGTTCAATCTGGATTGGCTCAAGGTTGACTCTGCCTTCCATCCTTCTGAAGTCTGTAAAATGAGGAGCCAGATTGTTGGTGTCAATAGGCAGGATGGATGGATGATGGGTGGATGGATGAATGATTGGTGAATGAATGATGGATGGAAGAATGATGGATGGATGGATGGATGGATGGATGGATGGATGGATGGATGATGGATGGATGGATGGATGATGGATGGATGGATGATGGATGGATGGATGGATGGATGGATGGATGGATGATGGATGGATGGATGGATGATGGATGGATGGATGAATGATGGATGGATGACTGATGGATGGATGGATGAATGGATGGATGGATGGATTGATGGATGAATGGATGATGGATGGATAGATGGATGGATGATGGATGGATGGATGATGGATGGATGGATGATGGATGGATGAATGATGGATGGATAGATGGATGGATGGATGGATGGATGGATGGATGGATGGATGGATGGATGGATGATGGATGGATGATGGATGGATGGATGGATGGATGGATGATGGATGGATGGATGGATGATGGATGGATGGATGAGGGATGGATGGATGGAGAGATGGATGGATGATGGATGGATGATGGATGGATGATGGATGGATGGATGGATGGATGGATGGATGGATGATGGATGGATGGATGGATGAGGGATGGATGGATGATGGATGGATGGATGGATGAATGATGGATGGATAGATGGATGGATAGATGGATGGATGGATGGATGATGGATGGAGAGATGGATGGATGATGGATGGATGATGGATGGATGATGGATGGATGGATGGATGGATGGATGGATGGATGGATGATGGATGGATGGATGGATGGATGGATGGATGGATGGATGGATGGAGAGATGGATGGATGATGGATGGATGATGGATGGATGATGGATGGATGGATGGATGGATGGATGCATGGATGGATGGATGGATGGATGGATGGACGGATGAGGGATGGATGGATGAGGGATAGACAGACAGACAGAACCACTACGGAAGAGCTGTGGTTTTGCAGTGGTTAGAATGCAGCATTGTAAGCTAACTCTACCCACTTTCAGGAGTTTGATCCTGACCAGCTCAATGTTGACTCAGCCTTCCATCCTTCCAAGGTCGGTAAAATGAGAACCCAAATTGTTTGGAGAAATATGCTGACTTCATACACTGCTTAGAGTGGGCTGTAACACATTATGAAGTGGTATATATGCTATTGAATAGATGGATGGATGGATGTGTGGTTGATGGATAGATAGAGGGGGAGGGAGAGAGGGAGAAGGAGAAGGAGGGAGAGAGAGAGAGTGTGCATGGAAGAGCTGTGGTTTCACCATGGCTAGAATGCAGCATTTCAGGCTAACTCGGCCCACTGCCAGGAGTTCGATCCTGACTCAGCCTTCCATTTTTCCAAGGTCGGTAAAATGAGAACCCAGATTGTTGGGGACAAATATGCTAACTCTGTAATCCGCCCAGAGACAGCTGTAAAGCATTGTGGAGCTATATAATAAGTCTTAAGGGCTATTACAATTCTAGCCAACGTTCTCCTTTTCTGCTCTTTCCGTGTTCGTCATACTCGCGTCTTTCCTCCACAGCCTTGGAGAAGAGCTCCTCCCTGCTCTCCGACATGATGCAGGCGGACGGCCCTCGAGCTTGCAAGTTTGGGCGGCAGTGGTACATGCACAACGAGAAGTGGCACCCTACGGTGCCCCCTTTTGGGGAAATGAAGTGCATCACCTGCTGGTGCCTGGTGAGTACGGCAGGAGGAGGTGGAACTTCTACGGCAAAATTCAGTGGGTAGCTTGGAGACGGGGATGTCTCTCTCTTAGGAGATGGCCGGTATCCCAGTGGGTGGAAGAAAAACACAAGTAGTCCTTGGCTTACAACAGTTTGTTTAGTGACCGTTCGAAGTTACAACGGCACTGAAAAAAGCAGCTGTCAACTCCCTAAAACATTCCTATGCCTGTTTTAGTAGTTGCCATAAAAGGGGGGGGGGGAGGAAGGAAATCTGGAAGAGCAGTTGAAAGCGAAAGTCCATTCCAACTCTTTATCTTTAAAAGATTGTAACTAAAAAACCAGAGCTTTTGCCCATGAATATATTTAATTGGAGAACGTGATTAATGACACCCAGCCTATGAATGTGCTCAATTGGAGAATCTGGTTTATGAGACACTCGGGGGGAAGGGGGGAAACAGGGTCAGAGGGGACCGTAAATGACCTATGCCAGAGTTGGCTCCATACAGGGCAGTGCCAGTATGACGCCTCTAATAAATCCTTTGAAGTTTTTTGAAGTTTGGCTCAAGAATCATGATTTAATACGAGTGATTGCTGGAATCCTGGCAGCGACCTATGGCTGTTTTTCCACACCTATGACCATTACAGCACCCCCAGGGTCATGTGGCCAAATTCAGATGCTTGACAACTGACTCATAATTATGATGGTTGTAGTGTGCAAGAGTTACGCAATGATCCCCTTTTCGCTTAACAATTCTGGCAAGAAAGGTTGTAAAATGGGGCACAATTCACTTAACAACCGTCTCACTCAGCAGCATGAATTCTGGGGGGGAAATCAGTTGTGAGTCCTAAAGTTGAGGACTACCTGTAATCTGCCTGTATGGTCTGAAAGCCGTTGCCGCACAATTGTTGTCTTGAAGTTCTTGTTTTGGGGATTTGGGGTTCTTGTATAATCCTAGCTCTCTTCCAGCAAATTTATGTTATTGTTGGTTTTTTAAAATTTCAGTCTGGAGAAACACATTGTGAGCGCCAAGAATGTTCTCCAACCGCTTGCTCCAAGGAAGGGAAAAAGGGAGACTCCTGTTGCACCCAGTGCCAAGGTGAGGGTGGTCCAGTGGTGGGATTCAAAAATGTTTATTACGGGTTCTGTGGGCGTGGCTTGGTGGGCATGGCAGGGGAAGGATACTGCAAAATCCCCAATCCCCACCCCACTAACCTGCTTTCCAGCTCCATTCTCCTGTGCAGGGCTGTTCTGACCAAGGCTTTCCGAGACCGTAATTAAGCACACACTTCGTTAAAACAACTCTTGTTTTATTGCAACGCTGGGAATTATTTTCATTCCTGGCCGGTAATGAGTCCGAAACAGTCCCTTCGAGATAAGCACCCACCTCTCTTTCCTTTGAATTTCTGCCAATAACAAAAGTGCCAAATTAACTGTAAAAAAAAACAACCGAAGTACAAAATCCACACTTAAACCTTCAAGGTTTAATCCGAATAGAGCAAACAAAGTTGCTTCCTGCAAAGGTTTCACCTCCTTTGCCTGCCCTTTATCCCTTATGGGAGGAGCAATCACCTCCAAGCCTTACTCCCGAGTTGCCCTTTATCTCAGCTGCTCTTGCCTTCTAGCAGCTCTGTGCACACCTGCACTGGGAACAGGCTCCCTCTGTTCCTCAGCCTCGCTGCTGCTAGACTCCGGAGGCTCTGGAGTCAGCACCCCACTCCCAGATGGCCTTAGCCCCATCTCTGCATCGGACGCAGGCCCCTCATCTGAGTCCTCTCCAGACTCCCAGACTGGTCCCCATTCTTCCCCTCTGTCCGATTCCGCTGCAGTCTGCACAGGCTGCCGGCTGCAACAAGGGCAACCAAAGAAGACCCAGCTGATCAGTTGGGACTCGGGTGGCGAAGAGATGGGGGAGGGGTCAGTCAGAGGTGGTATTTGCTGGTTCTCCAAACTACTTAAAATTTCCGCTACTGGTTCTCCAGAACTGGTCAGAACCGGCTGAATACCACCTCTGGTTGGACTCTCTGCACAAGGTTGTGGCCCAACTCCTGGTGGTAACACAATACAGGTAGTTTTCGGTGGACAATAGTGTGCTCAATGACCGTTCGAAGTTTGGCACACAAAAGAACCAGTGCATCATATACACTCACAGCAAATTTCCACTTCATGAGATCCAGTGAACTACAAATCCCATCGTCTTCAAACAGAAATACTGGGAACCGCTGCCCAAATCATTTGGAGTCAACAACAACGCTATGAAAAGTGCCATACAGGCAGTTCTCAATCTATAACGTTCATTCAGTGACCGCTTGAAGTTACAGTGGCCCTGAAAAAAAGAGACTTATGACCATTTTTCACACTTACAACTGTTCACAAGATTCAAAATTCACATGCTTGGCAGCTGACACATTTATGACGGTTGCAGCATCCTGGAGAGGGGGTGTCATGTGACCCCCCCCCCTTTTGTGACCTTCTGACAAGCCAAGTCCATGGGGAAGCCGGATTCACTTCACAAATGGGTTAGTCACTTAACAACTGCAGCAATTCACTTAACAACCATGGCAAGAAAAAGTCGCGAAATGGGGCCAGACTCGCTTTGCAACTGTCTCACTCAGCGACAGAAATTTGGGGCTCAAATCGTGCCCCGTGAGTCGAGGACGACTTATATTTTTGGAAGTCTCCTGTTAACATTTTATAACTATTTTAGTCGACCGGCAGCATCAGCGTTACTATAGAACCGTGATGGCAAACCTATGGCACGCATGCCACAGGTGGCATGCAGAGCCATTTTTGTGCCGGCACACGAGCTGCAGGCAAACTTACCTCACTTCGCATGTGCGTGCCTCACAACTGATTTCGGCTGGTTTGAGGCTTTTTTCGGGGCCCCGAAGGCGTGAGGAAGGCTCCTGCAGGCTTTGCAGGCCGAAAACTAACCCCGTTTCCATCACTTCCGGTCTTTTCGGAAAAAACAGGAAGTGACAAAACGGGGCTAGTTTTCAGCCTGCAAGGCTTACAGAAGCCTGCAGAAGCCTTCCTCAATCCTTTGGGAGGTTGAAAAAGGCTTCAAACCGGCCGGAAATCAGCTGTGAGGCCCAGTGCAGGTAAGGCAGCGGGAGGTAGGCAGGTGGGTGGGGGATTGCACCTGCGTGCGTAAGGGGCGTGTGCATTGCCTTCTGGGTGCTGGCACGCGAGTGTGAGCATGCAAGCGCACACACAATTTTTGGCACAGGAGCCCAAAAAGATTAGCCACCCTTGCTATAGAGTTTTGGGTGGCCTTATACATGCCATTAAAAACTTGAGGAGGCCAGTCAGTCCAATTAAAAGAACAGCAACAAAATAAATCCCCTTTTTGTCCCGCTTCAGTCTGATCAAACCGGCCCATCTAATTCATATTTTTCCCCCCCACTGGCCTTTTCTGTTCCCTCTTTGTGTCCTGCAGCATCAGAGATCCTTCAAGAAGAAGCTCAAGGGACCTTTGAAGGGGTGACCAAGCACTCCTGGAGGCATTAACCAGCCCAAACCAAGAAGCGCGGATGCCCCAAAAGATATTTTAAAGTTGCTAAAGGCAGGCAGGCAGTCTGGAGCGAGATCTTTCTGGGATCCTTCTTAAAGACACCCAAGTTTTGGCGGTGGTCTCCAAGCCACAGGAAGACTTTAAGATCTTCTCCTCACAGAAGAAGCATCCATCCATTCTCCTGAGCACCTTTTTTGCATCTGTTTCTCTAAGGGGAAAAAAAACAACCCGGCATTTATGGGTTCCTTGAGGAACTGGGAATTGATATTACATGTCTAGGATATGCAGTAAAACTCTAGAATGGAACCAGGATTCTACCCAAATCGGGGGCGCCTCTTCCATGTCCCCTTGAACTTAACACGTTGATGCCGTCATCTTAATTTCACAACCTCTTGGGCTACGTGACCTCTTCAAAAGGAACCATATTGCTTCAGTCGTACCAAAACACGATCCAAAGGAAGGGAAGCACCTCTTTCCCCAAAGTAATATATATATGTATGTACTGTATGTATGTATGTATGTCAGGAATGTGTGTATTGGGGGAGGAGGAGGTTGGGTGCTTCCTCTTTGTTTCCTTTGGTTGTATAATTTATGTTGTCCGCGGCTTCTTCTATCCCGGCTCAATTCAAAAAAAACGGAAGGGTCGATGTTGAAGATGAAATATTTATTTTTTGAAAAGGAAGATCAGCCGAGTAAAATGCACCTGAGGTGGAGCAAACGCTTGTGGTAATTCCCTCTTTTATTTCCCCCTCTCCCACGGGTTTTTAATTCCATGGGAATTTCCATGGTTGGATTAAAAGCAGATAACAGATCATCAGTGTTGGAAGGGACCTTGTAGGTCATCTAGTCCAACCCCCCGCCCAAGCGGGAGACCCTACACCATTTCTGACAAATGGCAGTCTCTTCTTGAAAGTCTCAACTGATGGTGCTCCCACAACTTCCGAGGGCAACTTCTGTTCCATGGGTTGATTGTTCTCACTGTCAGAAAGTTTCTCCTTATTTCCAAGTTGAATCTCTCATTCAGTTTCCATCCATTGTTCCTTGTCTGGCCTACAGGCGCTTTAGAAAACAGCTTCACTCCTTCCTCCTCTCTGTGGCAGCCCCTCCTCAAATATTGGAAGACTGCTATCCTGTCTCCCCTGGTCCTTCTCTTCACTAGACTAGCCAAGCCCAGTTCCTGTAACCGTTCTTCCTATGTTTTAGTCTCCAGTCGCCTAATCATCCTGGTTGCTCTTCTCTGCACTTTTTCTAGAGTCTCAACATCTTTTTTATAGTGTGGTGACTAAAACTGGATGCTAGTCTTACTAAGGCTACTTACTACTTAGTCTTACTAAGGCTTCATAGAGTACTTTAGAAATTGCTTTATAAAGCAGTTTGTAATGGTAAAGGCAACCAGAGGAGGAGGAGGAGGAGGAGGAGGAGGAGGAGGTGGTAATTCCCCGTTAGGAGAATGAGCGCATACAGGGAGACATATCTGAGAGTAGTGTTTGAATAATACACATATAGCACACAGATAAACTTATATTAAATGTAGATTTTTACTTCCAGAAAGGTTGAAAGCAAAGTCCAAAATAGGCAGTCCAAAGTCATTCACAGTTAAATCAGTCGGTGTTCATTTCAGGGATAATTCCAATATCAAAGTCCAGAATCAAAAACAGTTCAGTAACAAACTTGCATCAAATCCATATCAGTCAATAATATCAGTCAATTAGAAGAAATGGAGGAACGGCAATAATTTCCAACAGAAAGAAACAGAGACTCACTCGCACTCTCTTCTGAGACTCAGACTAATACAAACCAGGTTTCTGGCTCCATCTTATGGCCATTTGAGAAACCACACCTAATTACAGTTTTGCATTTTGTTAAAGATATAGTTTTTAAATGTTTATCCTGGTTTATATATTTCTAACCCAAATACCTGTTAGGTGACTTATATTCCTAACAGAGGAGGAGAAGGAGGAGGAGGAGAAACAAGGATTTAACGTGTCACTCTTGCAGTCTTGCAAACATCCTTGAAATTTCCTGGGAAATCATCAGCTATAATCTCACTTGCAGAAAACCACAGGATACTCCAGGTTTTTCTTGCAACTCAATGTGAGGTTCAAGCAATCGGAACCAGTCATGAAGGCAGGGAGTCCTTGACTTACAACTGTTCATTTTGTGACTGGCACTGAAAGTCAGCACGGCACTGGAAAAAGTGACTGATGACCGTTTTCCACATGGATGACCCCAGGGGTGGGATTCTACCGGTTTGGACCGGTTCAAGTGAACCATGTTCAGAGTTTTGCAGCGTTAATTCAGCGCCAGAAAAATAAACACGGATGGCTGATGCTTCATTTAACATCTTTATAAACATAGTAAGTAGATTTTTACAAACCAGTTGTAGATTTCTCCAATACGAAGCAAACTCAGACAGAAACATGTTGCAAGTTCAGAGCAGAGCTCCAGTCTTCAGTAAGCAAGCAAGAGGAGAGAGGCCATTTCATCTTCAATAGACAGACTCAGAGCTCAACAGAGTTGCAGAGCTTAATATAGAGCCACGCCTTGGCTACTTCTAGTTTCAGTTTCCAGCCTAGGCTACAATCTAGTTTCAGTTTCCAAACTGTCTTCATTGGCTGATTTAGTTGCTATGCCTATTCACTGGCTGACCTTGTTACCATGCTCTATTTCAATTCATGAATATACTCTGAAAAAACCAGATGTTAAATTTACATCTGGTTTACCAAATCGGTAGTTGAACTGACTGGCTGGCCCTATGTACCCCACTCCCGTCCCACCCAGGAGTCTCCTCACGGCCCGTTTTGGGTGCAGGGTCTGCGCGGAGGCTCTGGGAAGGCAAAAAACGGCCCTCCCGGAAATTTCGCGAGACCACGTCCACCCAGCAAACAGGCAGAGAACCAGTTGTTGGGATTTTGGAATCCCACCCCTGGATGACCGTCACAGCATTCCCGTGGTCACGTGATCAAAGTTCAGATGGTTGGCAACTGACTCATATTTACGACATCTGCAGGGCCCCGAGGTCATGCAATCCCCTTCTGACCAGCAAAGTTAAGAGAGAAGCCATTACTAACATAACTGCAGCGATTCACTTAATCAATTGCGGCAAGAAAGATTGTAAAATGGGTCAAAATTTAACTTAACTGTTTCCCTGGGTGATGGAAATTTTAGGTCTTAAACTGAGGACCACCTGCGGAAGCTTTATCGCTAGTCGCCTGTGTCGCAAGAATCTTGCCAGACTGGCTGCATTTCTGCTGCAAATGGTCAGATCAGACTTCAGAAATTCTGGGGGACGCCAGCCTGTGCCACTTACTGCAGTGCAAAGATTCTAAGCTTGTTCCCCTCTTGACACACTCCAGCCTAGCTGGAGTTTCTGACTGCACACAGGCCGTCCTTGACTTACAGCAGTTAATTTAGTGCCTGTTCAAAGTTATAACGGCACTGTGATGACCCAGGGTCATCACAAAAACAGGGGAAGCCCCTTTTATTCTTTCACTTTGCTTCAAAGCTCCAGATATCCTTGACTGGAGACAAAAAAAACTCCCCCACAAGCAGTTATGAAAAGGAGGATATGCTGTTTAAACTAAAAATGCCTATAAATTATAAGGAGTAAAAACAATCCACAAACCACACTGAAGCAATTAAGGGAACCAGGCAAGATAAGGGCTTGAAGACGTCCACAGATATCAGAACACACACTGGGAAGGACGCCAAACTCAGAGAGGAACAACAGACTAGAGATTTTCCATGCTTTGTTTCCAGGACTGGCCCATACGCATGTCTGTCCTCTTACTCAGTTCTCACAGCTGCAGCCCATGAAGAGGATCAAGGCCCTTTCCTCCCCCATAGACCATGCCACTCACGCCTCTCCCTTATCCTCTCCTCTCTGCGTGCCCTAGGATGGAGAGGGGATGGGCCTGGGTCTTCCTCTGACTGCCCAGCCGGCCTCTGCCCTTCCCCAGCCTCCTCCCCAACCTCCGGAGCCACACTTCCACTCCCCGTTGGCTGTTCCTCCTCTCTCTCTGAGAGTCAGTCTCCAACAGGCACTGAAAAAAGTGGCTTATGCCCTGTTTTTCACGCATCTGACCATTGCGGCACTTTATCAGATTTCAGATGCGTGGCAACTGACTCCTATTTATGACGGTTAAGAGTGTCCCGGGGTGATGGGATCATCGTTTGTGTGACCTTCTGACAAGCTAAGTCAATAGGGAAGAGGTGAAGCTATCAACCGTGTTACTAATTTCACAGCTCCCGTGATTCACTTAAAGCAGTGTGGCAAGAAAAGTCGTAAAATGGGAAGAAATTTGGTTAACAACTGTCTCACTTAGCAACAGACATTTTGGGCTCCACTGTGGTCATACATCAAGGGCTACCTGTATCTCTATGTGGGCGCTCCAACACTGGAAGTTTTTAAGAAGAGATTGGGTTACCATTTGCCTAAAATGATATAGTTTCCTGCTTGAGCAGGGGGTTGGACTAGAAGACCTCCAAGGTCCCTTCCAGCTCTGTTATTTTATTATCTGCTTGAAATCTGCCTGCTAAGCTCAAAAGGCTAGGCCAGCTCTGTGATTGGGCTGAGTAAATCCAATGTCGAAATGACACAATAGGACTTCCCACATATGGGTTGCAAAAACCCAGCTGCTAACTAGATGGCAGCACAGAAGTAGATTTTAAAGTATAGCATTGCTGCCATCTAGTGGCCAGATACTTTTCTCAAGCGATCCAAGCTGCTTCTCACAGCTACGCAGTTAAACCCAGAGCCACAAGCTCATTGCAGTTTTCAACCCAGTTTGTCCTTAGTTGTTTAGTTATAGCAACAAAACTGTGCAAGAGAAGATCCTCATTAATCACTCAGCTTGCATCCGCTTTCCAATTTGGATCAATTAGTTTAAAGGCTGAGATTCATCAGAAGGCTCCAAGTTCTTGTTTTTATACTGCGATCAGTAAAATTTGAGTGACGTTTCACTGGCTTTTCTGCATAAATTCCCAATTTTATTTAGTTTATCCTTCAGCTCTGCTATCCCAGCATTTCTGACTGGGAATGTTAGAATAGCATAGAGTAGAGTAGAGTAGAGTAGAGTAGAGTAGAGTAGAGTAGAGTAGAGTAGGGTAGAGTAGGACAAAGAATAGAATAGACACAGAATAGACCTAGAATAGAATAGACCTAGAATAGAATAGATCTAGACCTAGAATAGACTAGAATAGACAACTAGAATAGACTAGAATAGAGATAGAATTCTTTATTGGCCAAGTGTGATTAAACACATAAGGAATTTGTCTCCGGTGCATAAGCTCTCAGTGTACGTACAACAATAGCGATCAATCATTATCATAGTCATTGTAAAAATGCAGTCATCATAAAACATTAGATACAACACTTAGTGATAATCACGGGTACTAAACAGGCAATCAGCATAATTCATACTAGGATACTAATTAAACAATTTAAATTGTAAGATACAAGCAACAAAGTTATAGTCCTAAGAAGATAAGGGAAGGTGAGAATAATGATGAGTAATACTACCTTTCTAGATAGTTTGACAGCGTTGAGGGAATTAGTTGCTTAGCAGAGTGATGGCATTCGGGGAAAAAACTGTCCTTGTGTCTAGTTGTTCTGGTGTGCAGTGCCCTATAGCGTCATTTTGAGGATAGGAGTTGAAACAGTTTGTGTCTGGGATGTGAGGGGTCTGTAGATATTTTCACATCCCTCTTTCTGGCTCGTGCAGTATACAGGTCCTCAATGGAAGGCAGGCTGGTTGCAATTGTTTTTTTCTGCAGTTCTAAAGCACGAAAAATGCCCTCTGCTCTCCTATTCCAGATTCAAGAGCAACCAGATGGGTTGATTTCAGCTTCATGTAGTATAGAGGCAGGCAGAAGTGCTCCCATTACATGCACCAAAGATGCTTACACAGTCCAGACTCTAGGGGCTGAATCTTCCGGATGCATTAAATTGGGTAGCAGGAGAGAATTATTCATGTAGTTCTCCATCAAACAAGGGCACTAGGCAGATTTAAAAATTAATACGCTGCTAAGTGAACCCCAGCACAGATGGTTGCATAACATGTTTAGGCACACTTAGCCATGACCTTAATTTTCCCGATTCACCACATAGTAAGTACATCTTACCTCTGTTGGTTTAGTGACTGTTCAAAGTTACAATGGCTATTTGGACCAAGGCTTCCTAGACTGTAATTATGCACACGCTTATATTAAAAACAAAGTCTTGTTTTATAGAAAATGCTGGGAATTATTTTCATTCCCAGCCAATAATGAATCTCAAACAGTCCCTCGAGATAAGCACCCACCTTTCCTCCTTGTGAAGTGGTGCCAATAATAGAAGTGTCCAATGAACTAGAGCAAAAACCAACTGAAGTACACAGAGCTTCAAGAATGAATCTGAACCAAAAGGACGACTTTGCTTCCTGCAAAGGTTCTGTCATCTTGGCCTGACCTTTATACCTTATGGGAGGGGCAATCACCTCCCAGCCTTACTCCCGAGTCGGGAGTAACTTATGATCATTTTTCGCAGTTACACAACTTTTGCAGCATCCCCATTGTCAGGTGATCCAAATTAAGACGCTTGGCAACTGGTTCATATTTATGACCTGTTGCTGTGTCTGAAGGTCATGAATGAAGTGAGTTTTTTGTCCCATTTTATGACCTTTCTTGCCACAGTTGTTAAGTGAAGCACTGCAGTCGTTCAGTTAGTAACATGGTGGCTAAGTGAATCTGCGCTTCCCTGTTGACTTTGCTCATTGGAAGGTCGCAAAAGAGGACCGTGTGACCCTGGGACACCGTAACCGTCATAACTATGAGTCAGTTGCCAAGTGGCTGAATTTGGATCACGTGACCCTGATAAACAGATAAACAGATAATCAGAGTTGGAAGGGATCTTGCAGGTCATCTAGTCCAACCCCCCGCCCAAGCAGGAGACCCTACACCATTTCTGACAGATGGCAGTCCAATCTCTTCTTGAAAGTCTCCAATGATGGCACTCCCACAACTTCCGAAGACAAAAGCTGTTCCATGGGTTGCTTGTTCTCACTGTCAGAAAGTTTCTCCTTATTTCCAAGTTGAATCTCTCCTTGTTCAGTTTCCATCCATTGTTCCTTGTCTGGCCTTCAGGTGCTTTAGAAAATAGCTTGAACCTTTCCTCCTCTCTGTGGCAGCGTCTCAAATATTGGAAGACCTCTATCATGTCTCCCCTGGTCCTTCTCTTCCCTAGACTAGCCAGGCCCAGTTCCTGTAACCGTTCTTCATATGCTTTGGCGTCCAGTCCCCTAATCATCCTGGTTGCCCTTCTCTGTACTTTTTCTAGAGTCTCTAGAAATGAGATGCTGCAAGTGGTTGTAAGTGTGAAAACCAGTAATATGTTTTTTTCCCCCAGTGCCATTGTAACTTCAAATGTCGCTAAATGAACTGTTGTAAGTTGAGGACTACCTGCAGATGGTTCTGGAAAATGGCTTCAGTTCTTTCCTTTCTTTTTGCGGGGTTGGATGCTGCTGCTTTTTGCAACGTAACTAACTGGGTTATTTTAACCCTTTGCAAGACCAGGTTTGTTTTGGGTTAATATTGACCGCGTGAGAGTTAATTTAATTTGCTGACCCCTTTTGTTGTTCCCACAACCCCCTAGCTGTGACTCATTTAAGTGTGTTGTGGGAATGGAACGGAAACTGGTCTCCCTTATTCCAGACAGATAAGTTGGAAAAAAACTTAGCTACAAAATACATCATCTGTGAATTATAACGCGCATTATGCCAATATTAACGGCCCAGAAGTGTCTTATCTTGGCAACAACCAGTCCTAGTAACTCTATTATAGAGTTTTACAGAAGTAATTTACAGCAGTAATAAGGGCTTTCTGTGCAGACACTGTAAAGTCGACTGTTGTACAATTTCACAGCCAAGTCTTCCTCTTGGCCGCCGTCTCTCTCACTGGCACAATCCAGAGCCCAACCCCAGATGCTTCAAATTGGTCTCTTTGGAGTATGAGCAATTTTCCAAGCAACCGAAAAAGGTCTTCTGTGTTCACACAGCTTAGCAACAAATTATCTCAAAAACAGTGAGAGGGATCTTGGTGTCCTAATGGACAATCACTTAAAACGTGAGTCAGCAGTGTGGGGTGGCAACCCAAAAAGCAAATACAATCCTTGCAGCTGTATAAACAAAGGCATAGAAGCATGATGGTGAATCTATGGCACACATGCCACAGGTGGCACGCAGAGCCATTTGTGCCGGCACGTGAGCTGCAGGCAAACTTACCTCACTGGGCATGTGCGTGCCTCACAGCTGGTTTAAGGCCTTTTTCGACCTCCCAAAGGCTTGAGGAAGGCTTCTGCAGGCTTTGCAGGCTGAAAACTAACCCTGTTTTGTCACTTCCTGTTTTTCCGAAAATACCGGAAGTGACAAAATAGAGCTAGTTTTCGGCCTGCAAAGCTTGCAGAAGTCATCCTGAAGCCTCTGAGAAGCTGAAAAAGGCCTCAAACTGGCCAAAAATCAGCTGTGAGACGCAGTGCAGGTAAAGGGGTGGTGGGAGGAGGGTGGGTAGGGATTGCACGCACATGCGTTGGGGGCATGGGGGCGCACACATTGCTTTCTGGGTGCTGGCGTGCGAGCACAAGCATGCAAGCGCGCACACAATTTTTGGCACAGGAGTCCAAAAAGGTTAGCCATCACTGGCATATAATCAAAATCACATGAAGTGTTAGTAATACGCCACAGATACAACACCCCCAACACAGATCTGGCAACTGTGAACAACCTGCAGGGCATTGCACTTTCACATATTATAATTTCAAAAAAGTGAGGGGAATGTATGGATTTTTCTCCCCCCCCCCTTTTTTTTTGTATATGCAACTTACTTCTCCGTCTTTTGTTAGAGTTATTTATACACCTGAATTTGTATTTAGTTCCTAATATACATCGTAGCGGAGTAAGCTGAAGGCAGATAATAAGATGCCTTTCACGAGAATGAACTTATAAGGCAGGGGTGTCAAACTCGCGGCTCGTGGGCCTGTACTGGTCCTGGCCCCAGCCAGTTTAGCGAAAGGGGGAATAGTCACGTGATGCCACCATGACGACGTGTGTTTGACACCCCTGCGCTAAGGCCATCAACTGGTGGTCTTCTGAATTCATCCAGATCAGATCTGGTAGCCTCTGTCTTTTTGCCTGAAGCACGGATCCTCTTTTTAAATGACATTTTGAGAACCACCAGTTAAAAATGGGCCAGCAGTGTGCAGCAGCAGCAGCAGCCAAAAAAGCCGATGCAATCCTAAATTACTTAACAGAGGGATTCAATCAAGATCACATGAGGTACTAATACCACCCTATCAAGCCTCAGTAAGACCACACCAGAGGTGGCATTCAGTAGGTTGTGACCAGTTCTGGAGAACCAGTAGCGGAAATTTTGAGTAGTTCGGAGAACCAGCAAATCCCACCTCTGACTGGCCCCTTCCCAGAGAGAAGGGAAGGGTCAAGCTATTCTCCAAAACACCTGAAGGCCAGACAAGGAATAATGGATGGAAAGTGAACAAGGAAAGATTCGACCTGGAAATAATGAGAGATTTTCTGACAGGGAGAACAATCCACCAATGGAACAGAAGTTGCCTTCAGAATTTGTGGGAGCCTGGAGGCTTTCAAGAAGAGACTGGGCTGCCATTTGTCAGAAATGGTGTCGGGTCTCCCGCTTCGGGAAGGGGTTGGACTAGATGACCTGCAAAGTCCCTTCCAACTGTGTTATCCTGTTATTTTGACTTAATCTGTTCCAAATCAATAATAGCTTCCTTCACTTACCGTATTAAAACCACTAGAGAGCAGCAAAACACCAGTAAATGCCAAAATTGGCTTCAGCAGACTGGAGAGTGAAGGATAACTTAATTATTATTCATTTTGTTGCAGTACTGTATTTAGTATTCGCACATTTTAACTGCCCTTCTTGTGCCTTTACTAGTTGCCTGGGGCCCATAAACCCGGCATGAAAGATCTGTGGCTGTAACTCTAGTATCTTTCCTTCAGATTGAACAGGTCTAAGTTTGATCTTGTTATTATCTCAGTCTTAGGTTATCACCTGGAACTAAAGAGGAATTTCCTGACAGAACAATTAACCAGCGGAAGAACTTGCCTCCTGTAGTTGTAGATGCTCTGGAATGTCCAGAATGTATAGGTTCTCCTGCTTCAGCAGGGAGGTGGTCTAGAACATGGTCACCAACCAGTGGTCCGTGGACCATGGGTGGTCCACGAGAGAATTTTGATGGTCCACAGAAAAGTTATTTGCATTTTTTATAGAGAAAACTTTGGTGGTCCACAGAAAAGTTATTTGCATTTTTTATACTGCACTAAATACTATTTAGGGATGCAGTGGCTAAGATGCTGAGCCTGTCTATCAGAAAGGTCGGCAGTTCGACGGTTCGAATCCCTAGTGAGCTCCCGTTGCTTGTCTCAGCTTCTGCCAACCTAGCAGTTTGAAAGCATGTTAAAAAACGCAAGTAGAAAAATAGGGATCCCTTTGGTGGGAAGGGAACAGCATTCCGTACGCCTTCGAAGGCGTTTCGTCATGCAGGCCACATGACCACGGAGACGTCTTCGGACAGCGCTGGCTCTTCAGCTTTGTAACGGAGATGAGCACCGCCCCCCAGAGCTGGAAATGACTAGCACGTATGTGCAAGGAGAACCTTTACCTTTACCTAAATACTAGTTAACTTTTTAAAAAATTCATATTAGTGGCCTGCAGGATTTAAAATTATGAATTTGGTGGTCCCTGGGGTCCGAAAGGTTGGTGACCCCTGGTCTAGAAGACCGCTGAAGTTCCTTCCAACTCTGTGATTCTATGGAAATGAACACAGGGCATTGCTGAGCCACAGGAATAGAATGGAATGGAATGGAATTCTTTATTGGGCAAATGTAATTGGACACACAAGGAATTTGTCTTCAGTGCATAAGCTCTCAATGTACATAAATATATAAGTGATAAATCATGATCCTAGTCATCATAATACATTCATCGAGAATCATAAAATGCAACGTTTAGCGATGGTGATAGGATACTAAATAAGCAATCAATATAAATCACCCCAGGAAACTAAATAAAGCAATATAAATCGTAAAGATTCAAGCAACAAGTACCATCACAGACTCCCCAACCCAAATTTAAAAGAGAAAGGTTGCTTCTCAATCGAAGCTTTCTGAAGGCAGGACAAGAAGCAATGGGTGGAAATGGAGGGACACTACTCAAGGACAGAACTAACGTAGAACTAAAGAGAAATTTCCTGACAGTTGGAACAATTAACTAATGGAACGGTTTGCCTCCAAAAGTTGTGGATGTTCCATCATTGGAGGGTTTTAAGAAGAGATTGGACAGCCATTTGCTTAAATGGCATATAGGATATCCTGCTAGGACAGGGGGTTGGACTAGAAGACCTTCCAACTCTGTTATTCTGTTATTTTATATTACCCTGTTTCAACTCAATAATAGCTCCCTTCACTTACCATATTCAAACCACTAGAAGTGATTCTGTTATTCAGCTCTGGATTCTACTTGTACTTTGTGGGAAAGTTAAAATCTTTTATAATATTTCCAGAAATGTTGAAACCGGAACAAAAAGAGTTTTTACTTTTGTTTTTTTAAGAGAAAGAAAAATCATGGGAAAAAAATGATTATTATTTTTTAAGCATTCCTTATCCCTCTCAAATGTTTGTAGCCTTTTTGTGCCACAACTAGTGTGTATGATGCATGACGCTGTTCGCCAAACCATCGTGATATTTGCTGCATTAAATTGAGAAGTGGAGAAAGCTAATTTTCCAAATAAAATTTTAAATGAGTAAGAACGGGAAATTGCAATAGCTCATGACAATGCTGTGGCTAAAATAGAATTCGATATTCTAATCTTAGGAGTCTTAAAGATCTTGGGTTTATTTTACTTTATTTTAATAGTTTGTTTTAGTAGGTTAGTAGTGTAGTTTTATTTTGGTGTAGTTCATTGCATAGTCAGCCAGATGTTCAGATTGGATTCAAAATTTTTGTTCGCCTATCAAGTCCTTCCCAAAGACATGGGATAGGCAGATGTTGGTTGCTCTTTTCTGCTCTCTTGTCTCAACTTATTTAAATCCTGGTGACCAAAACTGGGTGCAATTTTTAATCTTACCAATTAATTTTGTTATCTTCTCCTGTTCTTATTTGATTTCATTATTTATTTATTGCTTCACTTTTATATTTGCACAAGGAGTTGCTTTATGAACCAGCCAAGAGATTGAACTGCCACCACTGTCCAAGCCATGGGACAGGTTGGCTCTGATTAGCACCCAGAGAACTGGCACCTTAGGAGCTTTAGCTAACCTGGGTCAGTATCTGGTGTGAAGAGAGTTTATCAGCAATAATGAAGTTTCTAATTCCCTGCAAACAGAGATAGGAAGAAACCAAGATAGGGGGATTGGGTTCCTGCACATGGCTGTTCAGAACTTGTACTTTGCTTATCTGCTATTTTGAAGATTTGTGTAAAACAAAGCCCATGACCTACTGTCCTTTTTATTTCATAACTGTCCTCTAACCTATTTAATCTCTCTTTCCTATCCCCTCCGGAGCTCCCTTGTCGGCCTGCCAACAGATTGGAAGACTCTAGCTGTTGACTGTAATATAAGTAATCCTCAGCTTACAAAGAGTTCGTTTACTGGCCGTTTGAAGTTACAACATCACTGAAAAAAAGTGACTTACGACCACGCTTACACCGTTGCAGCATCCCGAAATTCAGACTCTTGGCCACTGACTCATATTTATGATAGTTGCAGTGTCCTGGGGATCCAATGATCCCCTTTTGTGATCTTCTGACAAGCAAAGTCGATGGGGGAAGCCAAATTCACTTAACAACGGTGTTATTAGCTTAACAACGGCAATGATTCACTTAGCAAGTGTAGCAGAAAGGTCGCAAAATAGGGCAAAACTCACTTAACTGTCTCCTTTAGAAAGGGAAATTCAGGGCTCAGTTGTGGCCGTAGGTTGAGGATTACATGTATTCTGCCCTCCAGAAATGTTTATGCCACGCTAAATGGGTTTGTTTTTCAGGTGCCACAATTAACCCTGAGTTTTAGAGATCCATATTGGGAAGTAAAAGGATCCTACCAGTTCCACTACTGGTTTGGTGATCACACGCGCGCACACCTAACGCAGATGGGCAGCTCTCCTCACCCCAGCTGAGACCTGCAGTGCCAATCAGCTGAGAGAAAAGCTCAGGGGTGGGCAGGAGGGCCAATCCCGCGCTTTTCTCTTCTTTCTCCTCTCAGCTGATTGGATTCTTTTCCTCGTCTCAGCTGATCGTGGAAGGCTTTTTTCTTTACAACCGGTTCGATTGAACCGGTCCAAACCGGTAGCATGCCATCATTGATATTGGGGGAAAATGAGCTCCACTTTTCAGGCAGTTTTGGTGTTACTTGGATTTTGGCTTCCCTGCCTAAAGGGGCTGGTTGCTGACCTAGGGATAAATCGCCCTTATTCAAATCACCTAAGCGCTTTGCACGATGGATGTGCCATTTTGGGTTCCCGTCAAGGAGAGATTGTGAAACAGCCTTTGTTTCCTATCAGGCAACTGACTGAGGACACAAGATTCAAAGCTGAATGTGGGCAAAATGATACGTTTGCAACCCAGGTTGAGTTTTTAGACCAGGGTGGGCAACTGGGGTCCCTTTTATGACCTGTGGACTTCAACTCCCAGAATTCCTGAGCCAGCCATGTTGGTTCAGGAATTCTGGGAGTTCAAGTCTACAGGTCTTAAAAAGGCCACAGTTGCTCAGCTCTGTTTTAGGTCCTTGGATAGCCGGTTTCTGGAATTGCTTTAAACTAGGTCTCTCCAAACTCAGCCATTTTAAGATTTGTGGACTTCAACTCCCAGAATTCCCCCACCAGCCATTTTGGGAGTCAAAGTTCTCACGTCTTAAAATGGCCATGTTTGGAGATCCCTGTCTTAAATCAAGATTCTCTTACTTTCCTGTTGATGGTGAACTACAGCTTCTAGCATACTCACCAAATATCACCAAGGATGAGGTATACTGGTAGTGGATTGGAAAGTCAATATTTTCCATCTCTGTGTTAAGACCTTTATGGCACAAGGGTGTTGAAGCTGTCCATAGTCCTTAGGCGTGGAAAATGCAATATTCCCTTGGCACAGGAGTGTGAGGACAAAGGTATTTGGGAGAAGCAACAAGAAGATTAAAAGTACAGGCTTCACTTCTGTACCTTTAACACAGAAATGAGTCAAGCTATATGGGGATTACGCAAACAGATACCGGGATCTGATTGCCATATGGGGTGGACCTATCCAACAGCAAAAAAAAAAAAAATATTGGTTAAAGATAAAAACGTGGTTAGAAGCAATGACAGCACAACAAATATTAGGTTCTTATTAGGTATACTGCCGGGGAAATACAATAAAAGAATTACATACTTAATATTACATGTACTAACAGCCGCTAGAATCACATATGCACAAAACTGGAAAAATGAAAGTGTAACTACAGATGAAAAGATATTTAAAAAAATATTAGAATGTGCTGAAATGGATAGGTTAACGATGGAAATTAAGGATAAAGAGGAAACAGAGTATTATTTAACATGGGATCTACAGTACAAATGGTTAGAAAATAGATTCAGAGATTAGTAACTCTATAATGGAAAAAGATTAACAAAATAGAAGTAAATACATACATATATATATATATATAAGGATATACTCTATAAGTAATATTACTAATAGATTGTACTTGACCAGATGATAGTCTATAGAGTGACTAGAGGTGAAGACTATATGATATAAATATGAGAATGGTTATAATTGTAATGTAAAATAATATGTATATTCAAAAGAAGTGACATTGTATGAGAAAAATGGTTACAATCAGGGTGTATAAAACTGTGTACACTCAAATGACATTTGATACAACAGTACACTGTCTTTGCAGAAATGGAAACATGATGTATAATAAATGAAAATGTATAATAAAAACAATTTAAAAAAAGAAACGAGGCAAGCTAGGGGTGTCCTGAGAAATTGCAGGAGATGCTTTCTTAGAATTGAAGATCTCAACAACGAAGGGGAAAAAACCCCAAGCTTTCACAATTTGGAAGGGTTGCCCACCATAGCAACGACTATGTTATGCAGTTGTTATACAACAACTGTGGCAAGTCCTTTGCACTGCTTATTCCTTTCCCTTTTAGTAATAAACCGACCACGGGCCACAGAGTTTATGGATTGTGATTTTAATATAGTTAGCCCATATGTAACTGACAGATTATCATATATTTTATCTATTTATTATTTTATTCTAGAATTTTTAATTCTATATTTATTGAGTGTTTTTATTTGTTCTGGTCTCTGGCTGTGATAAAATTCAAATTCAAATTTGGAAGGGTTCACAAAATACACCGATGCCATGGGCTAGCTTTACCCGGAAACCTAGGCCAACATTGCTAATGTAGGAAGAGAATTCCACTCTGGTTCCAAGCCAGGATAAAAAAAGATAAAATAGAGACTGGCTGATTGGAAAGGAGGACTCTGTTTATTTGGATGCCAGAAACTTCAGTGATCACAGCAAAGTTTCTGGGATGGCTGACAAAATGGCTGAAGTGAGCAAATGGATCTTTATAGGTTTCTGGGGTTTTGTGTTTGGGATGCTCCAGGGGGTTGTGCCATGTAGTGAGCCTTGTGTCTTTTGCTATTCTAACGGTGGTGGGTAAATCCTATTATGTCCTAAAGGTCATGTCCTGTACTTAGAATTTGAGTGGGGGGAATATAGATTTTAATCACATCAGCTCCAGCCTTCTGTGGGAGCTGTGGCTGAAAGTGTTTTGTTTATGAATAGATTGGTCTTTCTTAATATGTACAAAATATCCATCTCTAAAGAATTGAGGCTTCTGCTTGAAGCTGTTAAGAAAGACTGAAGCTGTTTCCTGCCTTTAAGAATATGTTTCTCCATTTCTCCTTTGGGGAAATATTCTATCCTATCTCTTTTTTAATATTAAGAATTTTAATCTGGGGAGGGGGCTTCCTACACTAAGAAATAAATAAATAATGAGCACAGCTAATTCTTGTTCCAAAGGTGCTTTTTCAAAAGGCAACTGGACTTTCTTTGTTTCTGCTTGTAGACATTTTGCTTCTCATCCAAGAATAGAATAGAATATAGAATAGAATAAAATTTTATTGTCACTTTAAATGTACACTAATCAGCATACATTAAAATGAAATTTCGTTGCATTCTGTTCTCAAAGGATAACCATTATGCATATACCCACATCCACACACATATTTGACACAGAGAAACATCACAGTCTAGTTTGAATGTTTACATATACATGGTGAAAAAAAGAGAATCCTGCGAATTTACAACTCGGATGGCAGGAGGAACAAAGCTGTTATAGAATCTAGTCATCCTGCTACAAATACTTTGAAACCACCTCCCGGAGGGGAGCAACAGAAACTGAAGAAGCTTCTTGGATGAGAAGCAAAATGTCTTCAAGGAAAAACCAAGAAAGTCCAGCTGCCTTTTGAAAAAAGCACCTTAGGGACAGCCGTGACCTGGATGACTGCGAAGACAAGAGGAAAACCTCCTAAGCACCAATTCTACCCGCGCTTTCTACAATTTTGTAAACAACAAACTAAAAGACTCAAGGTCCATCCCACCCCTGAAAGGACCTAATGGTAAAGACTGCAACGACGACACCATCAAAGCCAACCTCTTTAACACATTCTTTGGCTCAGTATTTGTAAACAACAATGGATCATGCCCGGTATTTCCTAGTCGAACCACTGACAACTACAATGATCTAATACATATTGATTTTACAGAAGACAATGTTGAAAAAGCACTACGCAATCTAAAACTGTCTCTATCTATTGGACTGGACGGAATGCTATCCACTGCCATAGCCAAACCTCTAAGCATAATCTTTGAAAAATCTTTCAGGACCAGCTCCTTGCCAAACCTATGGTCACTGGCCACAGTCCTCCCCATCTTCAAAAAGAGAGACCCCAGTCTAGTTGAAAATTACAGACCAATCTCTTTATGCTGCGTCACCTGTAAAGTCATGGAATCAATTATTAACCAATCCATTACCCTCCACTTAGAGACAAACAACCTACTCTCTAACAAACAATTTGGTTTCAGAAAAAAACTATCCTGTAATCTGCAACTCGTACACTGCAAAAACATATGGACTACACAACTCAATCAGGGCAAAGTAATAGACTCAATTTACATAGACTTCTGTAAAGCCTTTGAATCAGTGGTACACAACAAACTACTCCTAAAACTAAAATCTTATGGTATCTCTGGACACCTGCATAACTGGATAGAGGTATTCCTGTCAAACAGGCAACAAATGGTCAAAATTGGGACCGTCCTATCAAATTCTGTACCTGTCAACAGTGGTGTCCCCCAAGGCAGTGTTCTAGGACCAACTCTCTTTTTCTCTACATAAATGACCTCTGTGATCATATCAAGAGCAACTGCGTTCTCTTCGCTGATGATGTAAAGCTATTCAACACCACGGACAATGCTGCTACCCTTCAAAAAGACCTCGACTATGTATCAGATGGCCAAACAAATGGCAACTTCAAATCTCAACAAATAAATGCTCTGTTGGCATTTATTGGCAAAAAAAAATCAGAAAATAAAATACAGGCTGAATAGTCAAAACCTTGTTGATGATCCAAACTTTGTCAAGGATCTTGGAGTACTCATCTCAAATGACCTAAGTGCTAGAGCCCACTGTAACTACATAGCCAAAAAGGCATTAAGAGTTGTTAACCTAATCTTACGTAGCTTTTTCTCTGGTAATATCACACTACTAACTAGAGCATACAAAACATTTGCTAGACCAATACTCGAATACAGCTCATCAGTCTGGAACCCAGATTATGTAGCTGATATTAACACAGTTGAGAAAGTCCAGAAATATTTCACAAGAAGAGTTCTCCACTCCTCTACTCGTTGCAGAACACCTTATGCCACCAGACTTGAAATTCTAGACCTAGACAACCTTGAATTATGCCGCTTTCGGTCTGATCTAAATATGGTATATAAAATCATACATTGCAATGACTTACCTGTCAATGAATACTTCAGCTTCAACCATAACAACACAAGAGCACACAATAGATACAAACTCAAGGTTAACCGCACCAAAACTTGATTGCAGGAAATACGACTTCAGCAACAGAGTGGTCAATGTCTGGAACACTCTACCTGACTCTGTGGTTTTTTTCCCCAAACCCCAAAAACTTTAACCTTAGACTGCCTACTATTGACCTCACCCCTTTCCTAAGAGGTCTGTAGGGGGCGTGCATAAGCGCACCAACGTGCTTACCGTCCCTGTCCTATTGTTTCTTTTTATTTTTTCTTATATGGATCCATTTCATGTATTCATAACTATGTTTATACTTATACCTGTCATTTTATAATCGCTTAACAAAATAAAATAAATAAAATAAATAAAGAATCTCATTAGGCATGGCTAATTCCTTCATACTTCAATGTCACTGAAAAGGATAAATACCACTTCCTGTTAAGGAACCAGAAAGAACAATGCAACGACTGGGATAGATTCAATGCTATATTTATTTAATTTAGCTGTTCATTAACTTTATTTGTGAAGGCAATTCTGGGCTGTTCCCTGTACAACATTATAGAATATTTAAATAACAAGGAAGAAAACTAAGAGGCACTTGATTCAAAGGATCTATACTAGATTTCTATAACTTTTGAAAGCTTCTTGAGTGTCCCTTGGATTGCGAGGAGATCAAATCGGTCAATCCTAAAGGAAATCAACTCTTTACAAGAGGGGTGTCAAACTCAAGGCCTGCGTGCTGGATCTGGCTGGTTGCCAATTGCTCAAATTCTGATCATGTGACCCTGGGGATCAGAGGTGGTATTCAGCAGGTTCAGACAGTTCTGGAGAACCGGTAGCAGAAATTTTGAGTAGTTCGGAATGCCACCTCTGACTGGCCCCACTCCCATCTATTCTCTACCTCCCAAGTCCCAGCTGATCGTCTGGGTCTTCTTTTGTTGCCCTGCACAGGAGAATGGAGCTGGAAAGCAGGTTAGTGGGGTGGGGAAGGAATGGGGATTTTGCAGTATCCTTTCCCTGCCACACCCACCAAGCCACACTTTGCCCACCAAGCCACGCCACAGAACCAGTAGTAAAAAATTTTTGAATCCCACCACTGCTGGGGATGCTGCAAAATTTGTAAAAGTGAGGACCAGTCATTAATTGCTTTTTCAGCGCCGTGAAAACTTTAAACCCTTGTTCCACAAATGGTCGAAAATTGAGGACTCCCTGTGTATTTTAATAAGGCTGTTAATAAACCACTGTGGCCCATGGGACCACGGGGTTGGGATGCAAAGATCCAGGTGACACATTAGATGGCAACACAGAAAACTTCATTCATCCCAGATTGGGGTAGTTCTAAATTCGGACTGGCTCACCCAGCCACTTGCTCCCTCCCAAATAAGTAAATCCTGCAAAAGCAGAATTATTATATGGATAAGTACGGAAGTTCCCACAATGGAAGACTGGATAGTAAAGATGTAAGAACTGGCAGAAATGGTGAAAGTGACTGATCTGGTCAGAGACAATAACAGAATATCAGAATAACAGAGTGTGAAGGGACCTTGGAGGTCACCTAGTCCAACCCCCTGCTCAAGCAGGAAACCCTATATCATGTTAGACATAAGGTTGTCCAATCTCTTCTTAAAACCTCCACTATTAGAGCACCCACAACTTCTGGAGGCAAGTAGTTCCACTGGTTAATTGTTCACACTGTCAAGAAATTTTCCTTAATTCCAGGTTGCTTCTCTCTTTGATTAATTTCCATCCATTGATACTTGCCTTGTTATCGGTGCTTTGGAAAATTGGTTTTCCCCTTTCTTCTTTGTGGCAGCCCCTTAGATATTAGGAATAATGTCCTTTTTTAAAAGATCCTTTAAGGGAAATTCTCTATGGACTTTTCCTTGAGAACAGTGAAAAGTGGAGCGACGATGATTGAAAAAGAATTAAATGTGGGGTGGAAGGGATTTTTTTTAAAATAAGCAGTGAAGTTGGGCAAATAATTTATTAATTTCTGTTACAAACAAGGCCAGAAATCACTTATTTGTGTTTGTTAATTTTCTTCCTCTTATATTCCATTTTTCCCCTTCCCTTCATATTTCCTTTCCTTCTCATTTGCTTTTTATTTGAAGATGGTCTTTAATTGTTTGACAAAATAAAAATGATAAAATATAGTGGTGGTGTTGTTAGTTGCAAAGTTGTGTCCAACCCATCGTGGCCTCATGGACAACATTCCTCCAGGGCTTCCTGTCCTCTGCCATCTTCTGGAGTCCATTTTAGCTCACACCAAGCTAAAGTGACTCCATCCAGCCCCCTCATTCTTTGCCTTCTTCCCTTCTTCTTCTTCTCTTCTTCTTCTATTGCCCTCAATCGTTCCCAGCATTAGGTTCTTCTCCAGGGAGTCCTTCCTTTCTCATTAAGTGGCCAAAGTATTTGAGTTTCATCTTCAGGATCTGGCCTTCTAAAGAGCAGTCAGGGTTGATCTCCTCTAGGACTGATTGGTTTGATTGCTTTGCAGTCCAAGAGATTCGCAGGAGTCTTCTTCCAGCACCAGAGTTCAAAGGCCTCCATTCTTTGGCGCTCAGCCTTCCTTGTGGTCCAACTTTCACAGCCGTACATTGCAACTGGGAAAACCATAGTCTTGACTATGCATACTTTTGTTGGCAGGGTGATGTCTCTGCTTTGTACTATGCTGTTTAGATTTGCCATAGCTTTCCTCCCCAGGAACAAGCGTCTTTTAATTTCTTGGCTGCAGTCCCCATCTGCAGTGATCTTGGAGCCCAGGAAAATAAAATCTGTCACTGCCTCCATTTCTTCCCCATCTATTTGTCAGGAATTGAGAGGGACAGATGCCATGATCTTAGTTTTCTTAATGTTAAAATATAATATTAGCAGGGAAGAAATCCAGCAGAAACAGCCCTGTTTCCAAACCCTTTTGAGCAGCGCACTGAAGTTGTAAATGAACAAAAACCAACTTTCATGTCAGAAGCACATGGGACCGAGTCTAATTTTATCCTCATTATTTTATTAGATGCTGGTGGCTTTGCACGCGGTGGGTAAATTATTCCAATTACACTTGCATGTGAATGAGAGCGAGGGAGGAAGCAGCTCACCTCCTCCAACGCCCGCTACTGCTTGCAGCTACGTTGAGCAGGAAGTACGGCTTATCTCTCGCCCATGAGTAACTCACAGGACTGAGGCAGTGGCCTCCCAGATCAACTGATAGTCCTCGACGTACAACGACAACTGGGATCTTGTCAGAGCATTTGCAGCATGACTACCATTATGAGAAAACCCAGGAGCAAAACACAGCACACACTTAAACATTTAACAGTGGTTTAAATGTCAGTTTAAACCACTGTTTAAACCACTGTCAACAGTTATATATGGAAATATACGTGGTAGGCAAAATAACTTACAAGCAAGCAAACTTCTTAACTCTACGCATGGAGAACTCTGCAATGAAGGAGAGAGAACACACCCTTTAATGGCTGCCTTTATATAAACACCTCTTAAAGGGATAGAACCCATCCCCAGCCTTAAAGGGAAATACCCAGGCTATGCTCATTCATTCCTATTGCATCAGCCACACCTGGTCAGCTTCACTGCTGGTCAACTCTTAAATCCCAAGACCTTAACAGATCAGAATTTCTATTGCTAAGCAAGGCAATTGCTAAGTGAGTCACGGCCAATTTTATGACCCTTTTAAATAGCGCTGTAAGCAAATCACTGCAATGATTGAGGGAATTGTGAGGTCATTAAGCAAATCCAGGTTTCCTCCTTGGCTTTACTTATCAAAAGCCACCTGGGAAGATCTGGCACACAGCAAACATCATATGTACACACTGGTTACCAGGCACTCAAAATTTTGATCGTGTGAGGATTCCGTCGTAAGTGCAAGGATGGTCGTCAGTCACTTATGTCAGCAGTGCCACAGTACTGAACAACTCCATGTTGGTTTAGCTCACACAACCGTTAGCAAAGGATGTTGGAACTTGTAGTTTGCTACTGTAGAAAGTTAGCACCCACCCTTCTCCTAAAGAATGAAATATTTTGAGAAATATTAAAAAGACAGAATATTATATATTCCTGGATGAGAAATGGACAAACATGCTCTTGGAAAGCAGCCTCCACCTTCCTTAATAGCTCTCAGCAGATGTCAGCATTTAAGAACTTATTGAAAGAAACCAAGTATGTAGGGAGCTCTATTCATAAGCAAATACCCTCACCCAAGATCAGTGGTGGGATTCAAAACTTTTTACTACTGGTTCTGTGGGCGTGGCTTGGTGGGCATGGCAGGGGTAGGATACTGCAAAATCCCCATCCCCTCCCCATTCCTGGGGGAAGGATATACTGCAAAATCCCATTCCCTCCCCCCAACTAACTAACCTGCTTTCCAGCTCCGTTCTCCTGTGCAGGACAGCCAAAGAAGACCCAGACGATCAGCTGGGACTTGGGAGGCAGGGAATAAATGGGGGTGGGGCCAGTCAGAGGTGGCATTTGCCAGTTCTTCAAATTACTCAAAATTTCTGCTACCGGTTCTCCAGAACTGGTCAGAACCCGCTGAATACCACCTCTGCCCAAGATCCAACAAAGGTAGGATTAGCCCTGAGCTGCAACAGGAATTGCCCAAGGCCCCTTCATTGCATCACCCTCAGAAACATCAACCAAACTTAGCTCAGACAAAGCCCTAAGATTTGTTCTTAGCCTATAGAGCCAGCTATGACCCCTACGTGGCCCCATGGGAGTCTGACAACAGCCAATAGAATACATGTTCATGCACAGGAACAGGAAGCTCTAGTGCAAAGCCCAAGAGAAGGTATAAATACCCCCTACTCTCAACCCCATGTGGTCAGTTGCACCAAAATCATAAACCACAAACATGTGGTTCTGTTTCATTAATAAATGGGCTCTCTTTCCAATCAGCCTCCATTTTGTCTCAGGTGCCATTCTCCCAGCTAGGAACTGAACCAAATGGATATTTCTTCCCACACGACCATTTGGATCACCCTTAAGTTCTCCATAGCTGGGGACCTTGAAGATAATTGATAGATTCTTTCACTTTTTGCTGCCTGGATTAAGGACATTAGTGTTATTATTTGGTTAGTTGTTAGATTTATAAGTAGCTCAAGTCCATCACAAGTCTGGGCAGGACATAATATTAGTCCTCGGTGCTACAACCATTCGGTTAGTGACCGTTCGAAGTTACAACAGCACTGAAAAAAGTGACTTATGACCATTTTTCACACTTATGACCGTTGCAGTATCCCTATGGCCATGTGATCAAAATTCACATGCTTGGCAACTGACTCATATTTTTGATGGTGGCAGAGTCCCGGTGTCATGGAATCCCCTTCGGTGACTTTCTGGCAAGCAAAGTCCACGGGGGAGCCAGATCCATTTAACAATCATGTGTAACTAACTTAACAACTGCAGTGATTCGTTTAACAATGGTGACAAGAAAGGTCGTTAAATGAGGCAAAACTCAGGTTAGAACTGTCTTGCTTAACAGTGGAAATTTCGGGCTGAGTTGTGGTCAGATGTCAAGGACTACCTGTATAACACAAGGATGTTGATTGATTATGTGCCATTGAGTCATTGTCAACTGGAGGACTGTAACTTTGTCACTTATATCCTTACAATTTTTATTAACTGTTTCCTAGCATGATTTGATTGCTTATTGCACCCTATGATTATTATTAAGTGTTGTACCTGATGATTCTTGACTCTTGACGAATGTATCTTTTCTTTTATGTATACTGAGAGAATTTGCACCAAAGACAAATTCTCTGTGGGTCGAATCACACTTGGCCAATAAAGAATCCTAATTCTATTCTAATGCCCACATAGGCCAAATTTCTCCATGAACACAATGACATCTAAATCTCCAAAGGAAAGAGCACTCTAGGCAAGGGCCACTGTGAGGTCATGCAGGTCACAGAGCTGTCATGGATCTCTCATGAATTATGTAATTTGGATTTGTCCAATGATGTATGAACGTGCGTGTTGAGACTTGCTCATCACTGACTCTGGCCAAAGTCTCCTCATGAAAGAGAGTCTCCCTAGGGTCTGACAAAGCCTTTGTGGGTTTCATAACCCTTTCAGAGCATCAACTGGAATAATTCTATTTTGGATCTTGGCCATGACTCAGGGGTGTCAGCAGAGGGAAGGCAAGGAAGCAAATGAGGAAACTGTTAAGGCACCAGCCTGCAAAGTGGGAAGTCATGTGTTCAGGTCCTGCCTGAGCCACGAAAACCAGATGATAGGTAGATAGATAGATAGATAGATAGATAGATAGATAGATAGATAGATAGATAGATAGATAGATAGATGGATGGATGGATGGATGGATGGATGGATGGATGGATGGATGGATGGATGGATGGATGGACGGACAGACAGATAGATAGGAAAGATGAGAGACAGAGAGATGATAGACAATATGTGATAGATGATAGATGATAGAGAGATGGATGGGTGGATGGATGGATAGACAGACAGACAGACAGACAGATTGATTTAGAGAGAGGGGGAGAGAAAGCTTAGATAGATAGATAGATAGATAGATAGATAGATAGATAGATAGATAGATAGATAGATAGATAGATGGATAGGATGGATGGATGGATGGATGGATGGATGGATGGACGGACAGACAGACAGATAGATAGGAAAGATGAGAGACAGAGAGATGATAGACAATATGTGATAGATGATAGATGATAGAGAGATGGATGGATGGGTGGATGGATAGACAGACAGACAGACAGACAGACAGATTGATTTAGAGAGAGGGGGAGAGAAAGCTTAGATAGATAGATAGATAGATAGATAGATAGATAGATAGATAGATAGATAGATAGATAGATAGATAGATAGATAGATAGATAGACAGATAGATAGTAAAGATGAGAGAGAGATATGATAGACAATATGTGATAGATGATAGAGAGGTGGATGGATGGGTGGGTGGATGGATAGATAGACAGACAGACAGATAGATATAGAGGGGAGGAGAAAGATTAGATAGATGATAGATAAATAGATAGATAGATAGATAGATAGATAGGAGAGAGAGAAAGAGAGAGAGAGAGAGATGATAGACAGATGGATGATAGATAGATGATATATATGACAGATTGATGATAGATTGACAGTTGTCTAAGGAGATTCTCGGCCATCCACATCATGATTGTCCCAAAGGTGCTTTTTTTTTCCCCCAAGAGGCAACTGAACTTTCTTTGTTTTCCTTTGAAGACGTTTTTTGCTTCTCATCCAAGAACCTTGTTTGGTTCAACTGGGAAGTGAAGAAGCTTCTTGGATGGGAAGCGAAACACCTTCAAGGAAGAACAGGAAAAAAAACCCAGTTGCCTCTTGAAAAAGCACCTTTGGGTTTCTTCTCCTGCGGTTGCACTCTTGTTTGTTCCCTCCCAGCGCACCGTCTCCTCCATCCTTCAGGCAGGACAGGAGAGAAGAAACTTCCCACGGCATCAGGAATTCGCCTCCCCCTCTCCTCCCGGCACGGCCATTCCAGCCACCTCCGCTTCTTTCCCGGCCGGCTGTACAAGCATCGTCTTTGTTCTCGGTTTTGTCTTTATCACAGCCGGCATCTCTTCCTTGGTGCTCAACGGCGGCCTCCTACAGATCGAGGGACATGTGATTTCAGTATGCTTGGCTCCAAAAGCTGTGACCAATTACCTCGCATGAAATCTCGGCTGAGCCTGTTCAGAAAAGATTTGGCCTCAGTGGGAAGTTACAAACAGAACCATCTCAAGCAAGGAAGGAGGAAAGCAGGTTCTCCGAGTTGCATACAGGTGGTCCTCCACTTTCAATCGTTCATGTAGGGACTGAAGTTACAACGGTACTGAAAAAACAGTGACTTATGGATGTTTTCACACTTACAACAGTTGCAGCACTATTTCTTCTTCTTCTTCTTCTTCTTCTTCTTCTTCTTCTTCTTCTTCTTCTTCTTCTTCTTCTTCTTCTTCTTCTTCTTCTTCTTCTTCTTCTTCTTCTTCTTCTTCTTCTTCTTCTCCTCCTCCTCCTCCTCCTCCTTCTTCTATATACATCATCGAATGTTGGCAATCATGTTGGCGATCCTATTTTTATCAACTAAGTTTTATCAATCAAGTTTGGCATCAATCTTTCCCTGGAGGATTAAGTGAAGAAGGCCGTATTTTTCCAGGTGTCGCATCACATGTCCAAAATATTCTAACTTTCGCTTTTAAATGGCTTTGATCGGAGGTGTTATTCAGCCGGTTTGGGCCGGTTCTGGCGTTCTGGCAGCAGAAATTTGGAGTAGTTTGGAGAACCCGGCAAATACCACCTCTGACTGGCCCCGCCCACCACTATGGCCAGCCAGAGGTGGTATTTGCTGGTTCTCCAAACTACTCCAAATTTCTGCAACCTGCCGTTACCTCTCCTATATTCCCTTGTTTTTTAGCACAGCTGATTTGCATGGAAGAGCGGATTGCTGCGCCTCAGCTGAGCTAAAAAAACAGCGCGCACATAGAACCAGTAGGAAAAAATGTGGAAACCCACCACTGGTTTTGACGATTTCCCCTGGCTTTCCCAGGCAGATTATCACCTCATTTCTGATTTTGTCAACCCAACTTATAGGTAACAGCCATCTGTAAATCCACATTTCGAATGCTTCCAGTCTCTTCAAGCGACTTTCTCTCAGAGACCAACTCTCTACTCGGTAGAGGAGGATAGATAAGACGTAACATCTGACAAGCCTGGTTTTCAATCAGTGGTGGTATTCTACCGGTTCGGCCCGGTTCTGTCCCACTTTTGGCATGAAAGCCAATTGGATGACTTTAAGCCAATCACCAGAAAATCGTGACTTTTAATCCTGCCTCAGGCATGAAAGCCAGCTGGGTGACTTTGGGCCATTCACCAGGAAACAATATGTTCTAGTACCTCCTTAGGCATGAAAGCCAGTTGGGTGACTTTGGGCCATTCAGCAGGAGATGGTGAATTCTAGTACCTCCTTAGGCATGAAAGCCAGCTGGGTGACTTTCAGCCAATCACCAGGAGACGGTGAGTTCTAGTCCCATTTTAGGCATGAAAGCCGACTGGGTGACTTTGAGCCAATCACTCTCTCAACCCAATCCACCTCACAGGGTTTGTTACTGTGGGGAAAATAGGAGAAGGAAGGTATATTAGAAATGCTTGGCGCCTTGAGTTGTTTATGAAAACAATAAAGGCAGGATATAGAATAAAGAAAAGGAGATTTCTCTGCAGGATGGGTTAAAACACACAGCCAGCATGGAGAAAGCGACTTTAAAGAGGGAAAACCTTCACTTGCTTTGCTCGTCAAAGAAAATTGTCCCTGTTCCAGATCATTTTTCTGGGGGGTCCCTGGTTTCTACCAGCTAGGCTAATCAGATTTAATTCAACCCCCACTTGTGACGACGCTTAAAAGGTTGTCTGTTTTCTAAGCAGGAGGTGTGTGCAGAGGTTATTTTTGGAAGAAAAAAAAAGGAAGGCCGTCCTGGAATTTGGCTTCCGAGAACAACACATCACACACACACACACACACACACACACACACACACACACACACACCAGCCTAGACGATTAGCCAACCTGACAAAGAAATACTTTGGAGGTCAGCCATCTCAGATCTCGCCCTGCCAACCGGTTGGGGCCAGATGGGGTGAACTGAGCGAGATCAGGGACAGAATGGGCTCCTGTCCTGAACCCAATTCTGGGAAGCGGCCCATTCATAAAAGCAGCAGGAGGTTCCCCTCCGTCTTTTCTTCCCTTTCCCGGGTCCCCGAGCGTGCCAGGAATGTGAATTTCTTTGCAAAGGACTTATAGTCAGCGCAGGGAGCCTCCCGGATTATGTAAGATTTTAACCAACCCTGCGCTTGGAACACCCTGTTCGGATCTGGGCAGCGCTGGTTCATGTGAAGACGCCAATCGGTTTGGGCTGGGGGTGGGGACGGGAGGTGGAGGGAAAAGGAAAGGCCAGAATGCCACCGGGATGGAGCTTCGTTGACAAAGGGTTCGGGCCAGGCAGGTTTAGCCTCCACTAGATGGGTACGAATGGGTCTGGGGTGGGCAGCGGGAGCAACTCAGGGCAGTAGGTGCTGAATTGAGGGAGGGGGAAACTCCAGGTATTGGATGCACTGGGGGCTCCATTACATTGAGGATCTGCCGAATCAGACCGAAGACTTAGCACTAGATGCATCCTTGACACCACCACCACCACCACCCCCCTCTCTATATATATCTATCTATCTATCTAGCCATCACTCTCTCTCTCTCTTCGATCCGTCTGTCTGTCTATCTGTATCTATCCATCCATCAATCTAATTCTGTCATTATCTAATCATATCTATATATCTATTTATCTGTATTTATCCATCCGTCTAATTCTAATCTGTCTATCTAATTCTATCTGTCTATCTATTATGTCTGTCTGTCTGTCTGTCTGTCTGTCTATCTATCTATCTATCTATCTATCTATCTATCTATCTATCTATCTCTATCCATCCATCAATCTAATTCTATCTATCATGCCTATCTATTTATCTATCTATCTATCTATCTATCTATCCATCCATCCATCTGTATCTATCCATCCGTCTGTCAATCTAATTCTATCTCTCATTATCTATCTATCTATCTATCTATCTATCTATCTATCTATCTATCTATCTATCTATCTCTATCCATCCGTCAATCTAATTCTGTCATTATCTATCATGTCTATCTGTCTGTTTGTCCGTCTATCTATCTATCTATCCATCCATCCATCTATATCCATCCATCCATCCGTCAATCTAATTCTATCTGTCATTATCTATCTATCTATCTATCTATCTATCTATCTATCTATCTATCCATCCATCTATATCCATCCATCCATCCATCCATCCATCCATCCATCCATCCATCAATCTAATTCTATCTGTCATGTCTATCATGTCTGTCTGTCTGTCTGTCTATCTATCTATTTATCTATCTAGTCTATTTATCCATCATCCATCTGCCTGCCTGCCTGCCTGTCTATCCGTCCGTCCGTCCATCCCTCCCTCCCTCCCTCCCTCTCTCTCTCATTGGTAGCCCTTGACTTACAACAATTCATTTAATGACCATTTGAAGTTACAACAGCACTGAAAAAGGTGACTTATGACCATTTTTCACACTTACGACCATTGCAGGAGCCCCATGGTCACATGTTTAAAATTCAGATGCTTGGCAACTGGTTCATATTTATGACGGTGGCAGCATCCTGGGAGTTATATGACCCTGTTTTTGTGACCTTTTGACAAGCAAAATCAATGGGGAAGCCGGATTCGCTTAACAACCGTGTCACTAACTTAATCACTGCAGTATTCACTTAATAACATAGGAAGGAAAGTCGTGAAGCGGGCCGAAACTCACTTAATAAACATTCCCATTTAGCCATAGAAATTTGGGGCTCTCTATTGTTTTTACAAATAATTCAAGGAGGCAAACATATCCAACATGCCTTCCTCCTCCTATTTTCCCCACAAGAACAACAACCCTGTGAGGTGGGTTGGGCTGAGCGGATGCAATCGGCCCAAAGTCACCCAGCTGGCTTTCATGCCTAAAGCAGAACTAGAACTCACAGTCTCCTGGCGACTGCCCCAAAGTCACCCAGCTGGCTTTTATGACTCATATCCTTCTGCTTCCTAGACTGGTACCTGAAGCACTAGACCAGTGATGGCTAACCTTTTCATCATCGCATGCCTGCACCCATAATACAATGCGTGTGCGCCCCTCATCTCTTGAGCATACATGCACGACCCCCCCCCCCATGTCTCACGCCTCTGCGTGTGCACGTCAGATACCTGACAATCAGCTGGCTGGCGGGAGGCGCACGCACATACACAGTGCACCTGATCCAGGGCGACAGCTTGCGTGCCAGCAGAGAAGGCTCTGCGTGCCACTTCCATAGGTTCGCCATCACGGCACTAAACCCAACTTGCTCTAGGTGATGAAACATCTGTGTGGGAAGCCACCCCCCCTAAGAAGAATGAAACATTTTAGGAAATATTAAAAAAAAGGCAGAATGTTATATTTCTCTAAAGGAGAAACGGAGAAACATGTTTTTAGAGGCAGGAAGCAGCCCCAAGTCTTTCTTAAAATCCCACAGCAGATGCCAGCACTTAAGAGGTAAAGAGTTTATTGAAAGAGGAAGACAACTGTCTAGATGGCTCCATTCATAAGCAAGGCAAATACTGCCAGCAAATACTGCTAAACTTCTTGCCACAAAGTTTGACCGCTAACAAAGGCAGAAGGGTAGGATTAGAAAGCAGCCCTCCCCCAAGATCCAATACAGGACAAAAGCCACTAGCCATCATAGGAATTGCCCAACCCCTTTTCAGAACATAAGCTCCTTAATTGCACAACCCTCGAAATACCGTGTTTCTCAAATAAGGCCAGGTCTTATTTTTTTTTGAGCCCCGAAAAAATGGCTAGGTCGTCTTTTCAGGGGTGGCTTAATTCCCCCCCCCCCTTGCATCTTCGGGCAGGCGGGCAGTGACAGCTTGGATGTTGACCTCAGTGTTGGTGGGGCACTTTGTATCAGGGTCAACACAGACAGCACCATATCTGGGTGTGCAACAAAAGTACTTCCTAACGGCAAGCCCCCCCTACCATTCCCCCCCCATTTCACATGTTTTAATATAGGCCTTAATTTCGGGGGAGGGGCTTAATTTCATTTCATGCCTATAAAACATGCTGAGACTTCCTATTGGGGGAGGCCTTATTGTTGGAGAAACAGGGTAGTTCAAAGTTCAAAGTCACAGATACCTATAAAGATCCATCCACTCGTTCAACCATTTGGTCAGCTGCCCCAGAACCACGTCATGCCCCTGTCAGAATCTGATTCAGAGGGGGAGGCCGAGCAGCTGACAGTGAGTGTAAGTGTGGCTCTGTTGGTGGTGGAAGAAACTGGGGAAGGATACAGTCCGGCTGTGCAGAGCAGGGGAGAGGTAGAGCAAGGGAGAGGGAATTCAGAGGAAGACCCAGGCACACCCCTTCTTCGTCCTAGGGCACACAGGGAGGAACAGAGAAGGGAGCAATGTGAGTTGCATGGCTTCCAGGGCAGGAAAGGGCCCCGATTCCCTTCATTAGCTACATCTGAGAATGTAGTGTTTAAAAAGGGAAGCTGCACACGACAAATCATGAATTATCTGGTATTGTTATGGTATTGCCTGTGTTCCTCGTGTCTTTCCAACTGTGTGTGTTTTGCTGTGCTTTCCTGCAACATGGTTTGTGTGGATTTTTAGTTACAGTTTATATGTACTTTATTTTCGGACTGAACTTCCTCCACTTAAAGACTGTTCCTGGGAGAGTTTTTCTCCAGATGAAGATAACCTGGAATATTGGGAGCAAAGTTAGAGATAATAAAGGGACTCTTCTTGCTTATTTGACTGTGTTGCCTTTGTGCCACGCCCCGGGTCATCACACATAAACCTTGGTGATTCTGTTAAATGGACCTTCTTTCCAATCAGCCTCCAGCCTCCATTTTATTCCCAGCATCTTTCTCTCAGCTGGGAACTGAAGCAGGTAGATTTTCCTTCCAACATCTGCAAACAAACAGCTCAGCCCAGAGATCATCAAGGACTTTACAGATCTCTCTGTTCCAAAGGGGATTATTATTCTTTGTCAGAAGAAACAGATACAAACAATTTGGGAATGCTTCCTTCTGGTCCCAGACGGCGTCAGAAGCACCTTGGATTAACTTTGATTCATGTGCCAACTGCTTCCCTGTGATAATTACTTTAATCATGCAGTGCCCACACTAGTATCATCCAGACTGGACAATAGTAAATGTGTCCCACACAAACCTGTTTTTGTCTTGCCTGGAAACTTCAGTTACCACAATGGCCAGATTTATTTCAGGAAAAACATGAAGAGATTGTATTATACTTGCGCTTACACTACATTGACGGTAAAATTGTTTCTGGGGGAAAAAAAATAATCACAAAGTGCTTGTAATTATCTTTAAAGTTTTTACATGCCTTTAATTCCAGGCTGTTTGAGAGAACACTTCCTGCTATGTGAATCTCCAAAACTTATAAAACCGTTTCAATATATTCTCTGGGAATTATTGTGTGGTAGTTTGTCAGTGATTTGATTTTAAGACACAGCCTCCTCTGTCTCCATCTAAACTTTCAAAATGGATTCCCTGCGGAGCTGAAGAGCTTTAGTTTATATTAGATTAGGATTAGATGTACATTATTAAGTAATAAGACTTAGTTATTACTAGTTATTAGTTTTATTGGCATTTGTAAAAAGGCCTTAATAATATACTTCTTTATGAACAAGCTTTTAATTGTCCCTGTTCGTGATCAGTTCCACTTAATTGTTACTTGTTATTGGAATGGTTTCATAAGGTCTTCTTGATTTTATCTGTTTTAAAGTTGTGAACGGCCGGGCGTTAAATAAATAAAATAGAGTTACAGTGGTCTTCGCTGATGTGGTTCAGTGTATTTCATTGGATCTTATCTTGCAAATCATTTCACCTAGTCAAGCATCCATTAGGTCAGGAGTCCCCAAATTTAGCAACTGAAAGACTTGTGGACTTCAACTCCCAGAATTCCTTAGCCAGCCCTCCCTTCCTCCCTCTGTTCCTTGCATCTTTCTTTCTTTCTTTCTTTCTTTCTTTCTTTCTTTCTTTCTCTCTCTCTTTCTTCCTTCCTTCCTTCCTTCCTTCCTTCCTTCCTTCCTTCCTTCTTCCCTCCCTCCCTTGCATCTTTCTTCTTTCTTTTCTTCCTCCCTCCCTCCCTTACATCTTCCTTCTTTTTCCTTCCTTCCTTCCTTCCTTCCTTCCTTCCTTCCTTCCTTCCTTCCTTCCTTCCTTCCTTCCTTCCTTCCTTCCCTTGTCTCTCATTTAAAACTGCTTTTTGCTGTGGTTCATTCTGAATCACAGTAAAAAAGCAGTGGAGCTGCTGAAGGATGCTGGCCTCTGCGTCCAGCATGCGTAGAGATTTCTAAGTTTCAGAAACCAGCGGTGTGGATTCCAGGAAATTTGCTCTTGAAAGGTATCAGCTCAGAACAAAATGTATGAAAAGTGTCGTTGGTTATCTGGGGTATAGCCAGCTCCTAACTGATTAAAAGTAGGAGAAAGGTCTCTTACTAAGCACAAAGCCATTCCTTTCTCTTCTGAGGGCCAGCTCTGCTTTCAAACACACAAGGCAAACTTCCTCAACCTATTGCCTTCAACTCTTGGACTTTGGGTCCCCTTTATATTTATACTAGCTCGAATATCTGTGCTCCGCTACGAAACCATGTGGTCGGGCTTAGTTTTTGGGGAGGGAAATAAGGAGGAAAATATTATGACTCTGCCTACCAGTATCCATCGGTATTCATCTGGCCAGCGTCCTGTCAGTGTGTGAGGGTGTTGAGGGCTGTTTGGAAAGTGAAATAGTATTTGCTCTTTGAACAAGAAGGAGACAGTACTGTGAAACTAAAACTGAAACTGAAACTCCTCTCCTCTGCTTGTGTTTTGCATTTGGGAGAGGTTTCTTTTCAGGTGGGGAGGGGAAGTAGAACTCCTTAGCATCAGAGCATGTTAATAATAATATATATGAAATACTAATTCTCTGATGGTCATTTCGAAAAATCCTTTCTTAGTGAGCACCTAGAAGACAAGAGGCACATACGTGCCAAATTTCAAATTTGTAGGCTTTACAGTTCTGGAGATTTTGTGATGATGCGTGAGTGGCCTTTCGCTTTTATATAGATAGATTTGTCTTTCTGTCTGTTTGTTTGTTTATCAAGTTTGTATAGCTCTCCATCTCACAAGTGACTCTGGACACCCCCTAAAGCACCACACATATCAAACAATCAAGATAAAAATGTATGAATCCACTTTGAAAGGCATAAAAATAAACACAGGTACTGCTCAACATACAACCCACACCTGAGCCTAACATGTATGCCGTTAAGTGAGCCAGTTCTTAAGTGATTTCTCCCGCCCACATTTTACAAAGTTTCTCACCACAGTTGTTAAGTGAATCACTTCAGAGGTTAAGTGAGTAACACGGTTGTTAAGTGAATGATTGTTAAGAGATTGCATCACCCTGCGACGGTCATAAACATGAGTCCATGGCCAAGCATGTGAATTTTGTTCACATGACCATGGAGATGCAACGGTTGTAAGTGGGAAAAATGATCATGGGTTATTTTTTTCAGTGTCATTGTAACTTGGAATGGTCACTAAATGAACTGTTGTAAGTTGAGGACTATCTGTATTGTTGTATGATGTGCAAATTCAATCTATTAGAAGGGGAACTTACCACATGTGCAGATGATACTAAGCTGGCAGGAATAGCTAACACCCAAAAGATAGGCTCAAGATCCAGATGGATCTTGACAGACTAGAACACTGGGCCTAATATATCTAATAAATGAAATTCAATACAGAGAAAAGTAAAGTCCTACACTTAGGCAGGAAAAACCAAAAGTGCACATATAGACTGGGTGAAACCAGGCTCAATAGCAGGAACTGTGAGAGGGATCTTGGAGTCTTAGTGGACAACCAGATAAATATGAGCCAGCAGTGTGCAGCAGCCCTGCTAATGCAATCCTAAATTGCATTAACAGAGGGATACAATCTAGATCAAGGGAGGTACTAATACCACTCTATAAAGCCTTAGTAAGACCACACCTAGAGTACTGCATCCAGTTTTGGTCACCACACTATAAAAAAGATGTTGAAATTCTAGAAATAGTGCAGAGAAGAACAACCAGGATGATTAGGGGACTGGAGACTAAAACATACGAAGAACGGTTATAGGAACTGGGCTTGGCTAGTCTAATGAAGAGAAGAACCAGGGGAGACAGGATAGCAGTCTTCCAATATTTGAGGGGCTGCCCCAGAGAGGAAGGGGCAAAGCTATTTTCTAAAGCACCTCTAGGCCAGACAAGGAATAATGGATGGAAACTGAACAAGGAGAGATTTAACCTAGAAATAAGGAGAAACTTTCTGACAGTGAGAATAATCAATCCAATGGAACAGAAGTTGCCTTCGGAAGTTGTGGGAGTGCCATCACTTGAGACTTTCAAGAAGAGATTGGATTGCCATTTGTCAGAAATGGTGTAGGGTCTCCTGCTTGGTTGGAGAGTTAGGTTAGATGGCCTACAAGGTCCCTTCCAACTCTGATGATCTGTTATCCGTTATCTGTTTGGTTGGTTGACAGCTCTCACACAATCCCCACCAAATAGATTAACACTATGCCTAGATGAATTGTGTTGTGTAAACCACCTGTTTAATACGATATTCCTGACACTTGTCGTAAGCCCTTAAATTACAGGACAAATCCTATAATGCCTTTGCCAAAAAAGGCAGTTTAACAAAACATCAAGCAAGAAATTACACAGCCAGCATGTCCACAGCCCAGAGGAAGGAAACATGACAGACAAAACTGTTGTAAAATGCCCCAAAATTTCACAATTCAAATTACATAATTTGTGTGATGATGACTTCCTTACCCTGTTTGCAGGGTTTCTATATTCCTGTCTCCCTTATCCACAATTCCTCCGCCAAAAAGATACTGCTCCACCATTTAAAGCAGTGTTTTTGAAACTTGATGACTTTTAAGATGTGTGGACTTCAACTCCCAGAATTCCTCAGCTAGCCTGGCTGGGGAATTTTGGGAGCTGAAGTCCACACCTCTTAAGGTCGCCAAGATTAAAAAACACCACTCTAAAGGATGCCTTCTTAAGCAAACTGCGGTTATGAGCAAAACAGGAAGGGAAAAATTCAACCTTAAACCAGACATTCTTAAGAAATGCTGTACGTATTTAGACTATAAACAAAAACAAAATGCATGGAAATAGCTTATCCAGCTCTTTTTAAAACAGCAACATTTCCTGTGGTGTCGTGGTTTTTTTTTTTCCTGTTGCAACTCCAGTTTGTAGCTCCAGTCCAAAATGGTACCTGATTTTATACTTTATTATCCTATGATCACATTTCCTTGTTGACCTTCCTTTAAAATGCTTTTGTATACTTCTTGATCCCTCCAAAGTAGAATTTCCTTGCACGATAATGACAAAGGCCCTGTAAAAAAAGAAAAACACATTCTCATAGTTGGTTCAGGATCTTGGTTAGTTTAATAAACCATAATCTGTTAAATTCCAAACATCCCACTAATCTCTAAAGGGTGACTTGGAAAGATTCTATGATATGCATCCTGTTTTTTTACCCCAGCACTGGTGTATACCCCATCGGTATAGGAGATTTGATTTAACTATCATGCTTATGCCATCAACTAACCCACATTTGGAGTAAATTCTGTCTTGAACAAACAAAAAGGCAGAAAAGGTCAATCCCTGCGACCCGGGAGCCCCGGATCTCTCTGGATTATGGGTAGACACTGATAGAGAAGTTGATAACCAATACTTTGAGTTAAACCATCCCCTCCAAAAAAGTCACAATGGCACTGAAAAAAGTGACTTATGACCATTTTTCACACTTACGACCATTGAAGCATCCCTGTGGTCATGTGGTCAAACTTCAGACACTTGGTAACTGGCTCATATTTAGGATGTTGCACAGGGGTGGGATTCTACCTGGTCGGACCAGTTCTATAGAACTGGCTGTTGCAGTTCGGAGAACTGGCAAATCACACCACTGGCTGGCCCCACCCCACCCACTCACTCCTTGCCTGGCATGCATGCCATCAAACTTGGCTGCTGTTTGGTAAGTTGCTATTTTTCCTTTTTTTCCCCCCAACCATCAGCTGTTCTGCTGTGCTGGGAGATTTAGATTAGCTAGAAAGCAAGAAATAGTTGGATCTCTTGCTTTCTAGCTAAACTAAAAGCAGAGCTGAACCTTCCTTAGGACTGGAGCTTCCATTTTTCAGTGCAGACTCAGGTAGCAGATTGCAGAAAGATAAATCTCTGAGTGAATCTGTGATTCTGTGAGCAACTCAATCTGCCTGCCTGCTTTGCCTGTTTTTGTGTAAAAGCTGCTCTTTTTAATTAAAAAAAATATTTACATAAATATTTATATTTACATACAAGCCATGCCCAGCCAGTCACATGACTACCAAGCCACACCCACAAATTAGGCCACGCCCACAGAACCAGTTGTTACGAAATTTGAATCCCATCCCCTGGGATCATGCAATACCCTTTTGCAAACTTCTGACAAGCCAAGTCAATGTGGAAGCCAGATTCACTTAACAACCAGGTTGTTGTACTATTCTGTTCTATTCTATTCTATTCTATTCTATTCTATTCTATTCTATTCACTATTCACTATTCACTTCACTTCACATCAATTCTATTCTGTTCTATTCTATTCTATTCTATTCTATTCTATTCTATTCTATTCAGATAGTGGGAATTTATCTTGCCTTGCACACAATGAATCTGTTCTCTCCCCACTCCAGGGGGAAGGTTACTGCAAAATTCCCATTCCCTCCCCACCCCACTAACCTGCTTTCCAGCTCCATTCTCCTGTGCAGGGCAACCAAAGAAGACCCAGCCGGTCAGTTGGGACTCGGGAGGTGGAGAATAGATGGGGGCGGGGCTAGTCAGAGGTGGTATTTGCCGCTTCTCCGAACTACTAAAATTTTCTGCTACTGGTTCTCCAGAACTGGTCAGAACCTGCGGAATACCCATCTCTGGTGGTACCCCATTGCAAAGGCTCAGTCGCTGGATACAGAGAGATGTGATGCTTGGGAGCTGCATAGGAAAAAGGTCACAGGCTGTTTTGTCTGTTCTACACACCCCACTGATTCAGCTTACTCACGATTAGCCACCACAACCGGGGTATTAAATGACTGATTCATGAAGGCCAAGGGCCATAATTATAGCCCTTGGAGGCAAACTGTATTGTTTGTGAACGTCATTGTTCAGATCCTCCATCAGAAATAGTTCCCTAAATTGCGTGACGTTTTCTGTGCAGGTGCTGGATTCCCCTGCTCCACACCCCTCCGGTCTCAACGCTGACTTTTCTTTGTGTCTCTCAACTCTAGGATTTAACAGAATAACAGAGTTGGAAGGGACCTTGGAGGTCTTCTAGTCCAAACCCCTGCTCTAGCATATACCATTTCAGACAAGTGGCTGCCCCGTCTCTTCTTAAAAAAAAAACCCCAATAATGGAATATCCGCAACTTCTGGAGGCTGATTAACTGTTCTAACTGTCAGGAAATTTCTCCTTCGTTTTAGGTTGCTTCTCTCCTTGTTTAGTTTCTGCTCATTGCTTCTTGTCCTTCCCTCGGGTGCCTAGGAGAATCGGTTGACCTATTTGCCTAATATCCATATGAAAATATCTACAGGCCTTTCACACCCTGGACATAAATTGTTTCAACTTCTACCCTCATAATGATGCTATAGGACACTGCATGTCAGAACTAGACACAAGGACAGTTTCTACCCCCCCGAATGCCATCACTCTGCTAAACAACTACTTCCCACAACACTGTCAAATTCCTTACTAAGACTGTATCACTATTCTTCTTCTCATCCTTCTTAGTACCTATCTCTTCCCATTTATGACTATAAATGTATCTTTACAACTTATATTGTATTATTTGTTTCCTAGTATGAATTGATTGCTTATTAGTAACCTATGACTATCACTAAATGTTGTATCTTATGATTCTTGATGAATGTATTTTATTTTTTCTTTATGTACACTGAGAGCATTTGCACCAAGACAAATTCCTTGTGTGTCCAATCACACTTGGCCAATACAGAATTCTATTCTATTCCATTCCATTCTATATTCTATTCTATTCTATTCTATTCCATTTTCTATTCTATTCTATTTTTTATTCCATTCCATTCCATTCTACTCCCTTTTCTGTTCTATTCTATTCTATTCTATTCTATTCTATTCTATTCTATTCTATTCTATTCTATTCTATTCTATTCCATTCCATTCCATTCCATTCCCTATTCTATTCTATTCTATTCTATTCTATTCTATTCCATTCCATTCCATTCCATTCCATTCCATTCCATTCCCTATTCTATTCTACTCTGCTCTACTCTACTCTACTCTACTCTACTCTACTCTACTCTACTCTAGTCTATGTCTGTGTCTGTGTCTGTGTCTATGTCTATTTCTATTTCTATTCTGTTTGCATATTTAGTAGCATATTTAATAGCCAAATGAGTTGGGGATGATATATTTTTTTTTAATTCAGTAAATATCTGGGGTGGGAACAGTTAAATTGCAAGTGAAGCGCTGGCTTAGAAAAGGCTCAGTGCTTAAAAAATTAAGGATTGATGGAATGCTTTCTTCCCCAATTTTATTTCCTGCTGACTGTTGTTTCAGGCAATATTCTTAAACACCCTTCCAGCTCCAGAGACTATCTGGGTCTGAAAATTGTTTGGACAGCCAAGATTAAATTTTTTAAAAAAAGGGTTTTGGAAACCGGTTGATGTTCAGTGAGATAGAGACACAAAGTCAGTTTTCATACAACAGACATAACGAAATGAAAGTTCTAACTGGTGTAATTTTGCACAACCCTCAGCACCACAGTTCTTAGGTGACTTCAGCCTCTCTCAGTCCACAATCTGGTGTAAGGCGGTGTTTCTCAAACTTGGGCAATTTTAAGACATGTGGACTTCAACGCCCAGAAGTCTTGGCGTTGGGATCATTCACGTGTCTTAAAGTTGCCAAGTTTGAGAAATGGTGGTATAATGATTAAACAATAAAAGTGTCAAGCTAATTAATGATTGAAGTGTCAAACTAGGGCATTCTGAGCCAACCTCAGCCTGGATGATTTGAGTCAACCTTTCCCTCTTAGTCAATCTACTTCACAGACTTGTTTCTGTTGGCATGAAGACCCCGAGCTTCAATGAAATGTAACTCTATCAATAAATAAAATGCAAACCTGGTTAACGTGAGCCTGTGCAAACCATGAATGCCCTTTGCTTTGTTATTTTCTAGTTTAATGTGCTACGCAAATTCAGAAAGGCGGTTAATTATTAATAATAACAATAAGGGTAAACATATTGCATGAACAGAACCATTGAAAATTCTTGATGCCTTCTGGAGAAATTCTGGGAGTTGAAGTCCAGGAAGCTGAAAGTTGTCAAGCTTGAGAAAAATTGGGCCATAAGATTATATTTGTCATATCATTCACACTTAGATCACAGGTTAAACTGTGATTTAAGAAGAAATCATAATATGAGGGTGAAGGTTTTATCATTGAGTTATTCACCCCAAAAGGGACGTGGTGGCTCAATGGCTAAGACGCTGAGCTTGTCGATCAGAAAGGTTGGCAGTTCGGTGGTTCGAATCCCCAGCGCTGCATAACGGAGTGAGCTCCTGTTATTTGTCCCAGCTTCTGCCAACCTAGGAGTTTGAAAGCATGTAAAAAATGCAAGTAGAAAAATAGGGACCATCTCTGGTGGGAAAGTAACAGCATTCCATGCGCCTTCGGGTGTTTAGTCATGCCAGCCACATGACCATGGAGATGTCTTCGGACAGCGCTGGCTCTTCGGCTTTGTAACGGAGATGAGCACCGCCCCCTAGAGCCAGGAACGGCTAGAATGTATGTGTGAAGGGAACCTTTACTTTTATCTCTTATTCACCCAAAACAATATCTGGCCTGTTATTTAAACCTGCATTGATCCAAGGAGCTATGATGACCTACTTCCAGCTATAGAGCTGGTAGATTAGAATATCTGCCGAAAGAGTTTCTCTAACTGCACCTGTTGCTGCTGGACATTGGATTACAGGTAATCCTCTACTTATGACCACAGTTGGGAGCAGAATTTCTATCACTAATCACATGGTCATTAAGCAAATCCCCGCCATTACTTTGCTTGTCAGAAACTGGCTGGGAAGGGTTGCAAATGGTCATCAGGTGACCCCAGGATGCTGCAACCATGGTACATATGTACCCAAATTTTTGACCCTGTGATTCTGAGGATGCTGCAACGATGACAAGCGTGAGGACTGGCCATAATTCGCTTTTTTCAATGCTGTAGTAACTTCCAACGGTCGTGAAATGAACGGTTGTAAGACAAGGACTACCGATAATGGGATGGAGGCACGGAAGGGGAGGTTAAACTTTCTTCCACCTCTTTTGCAATAGCAGAATAACAGAATGACAGAGTTGGAAAGGACCTTAGAGGTCTTCTAGTCCAGCCCCCTGCTCAAACAGGAGACCCTATACCATTTCAGACAAGTGGCTATCCATTCTCTTCTTGAAGGCCTCCAGTGATGGAGCACCCACAACTTCTGAAGGCAAAAGCCGTTCCATGGGTTGATTGTTCTCACTGTCAAGAAATTTCTCCTTAGTTCTAGGTTGCTTCTCTCTTTGCTTGTTTTTCATGCATTGCTTCTTGTCCTGCCTTCAGGTGCTTTGGAGAATAGCTTGACTCCCTCTTCTTTGGGGCAGACCCTCAAATATTGGAACATTGACATCACGTCACCCCTAGTCCTTCTTTTCTCCTCACTTACCCCTACTCAGTTCCTGCAACCGTTCTTGAAATATGTTAGCCTCCAGCCCGCTAATCATCTTTGCTGTTTCTTCTCTGCACTCTTTCCAGAGCCTCAATCTCCTTTTGATAATGTGGGGACCAATCAGCATCAGTTCTGATTGGGTCACAAATATATCTTCCCAACAAACCCCCTCCCCCGCAGAATTATAAGTCATAAACAGGGTGTGTCGTGGTGCAGCTCCCCTGAAAAAATAGTTGGAATACCTGCCAATGGAAACCAGCCAGAAAACCGCAGCTAAATACGTATCTTCTGGCCGACATCAAATTGATAGGTAAGTAACTTCCCCGTGGTAACAGCAAGCATGTTTTTGCATGTCTTTTGCAAATACGTTTGTATATTTAAAGCAGACATACGTGGGATTTCAGAAAGTTGGCTTCTCTCTTTTGCATCTCATTTGGCAGCCCCTTCCTGTTTGGGGTGTTACAGTCAGAATCTTCAAAGGATGCTCACAGCAAGAGGGACTAGCCAAGGGACAAACAGATGCATTTCTGGAGCGAAGAATAACAAAAGTACAGTGATATCTGACCAGAGTTGCTGTTTGTTCCTTGGTTTCAGGGGCCGTTTAGCATTCATGAATTTTGTGAGCTAGAAAGTGAGTTCATCCGGGATCGGTTTCAGCACGTTGTATGAATGCAAGCTAGAGTTTGCAGTCGATACGGCAGTGGGGGAAGCGAAAACGGAGGAAGAAAAGGATTTATTTTTTTTGCAGAGGGGAAAATCATATTAGCACGTCTACGTTCCAGGAAAACGTACAAAATGACATAAGACCAGAGGTGGGATTCAGCAGGTTCTGACCGGTTCTCGAGAACCGGTAGCGGAAATTTTGAGTAGTTTGGAGAGCTGGCAAATGCCCCCTCTGACTGGTCCCTCCCCCATCTATTCTCTGCCTCCCATTGAGTCCCAGCTGATTGGCTGGGTCTTCTTTGGTTGCCCTGCACAGGAGAACGGAGCTGGAAAGCAGGTTAGCAGGGTGGGTAGGGAAGAGGGCAAAAAATGGGCCTCCCAGAGGCTGGAAACAGGCCTGTTTGTGGCCTCCAGAGCCGCTCCAGAACCCGGGGAGGCCATGTTTGCCTTCCCAGAGGCTCAAGGAAAGCATCCGGAGCTGGGGGAGGAGGAAAACAGCCCCTCCCACCATGGTGCAGGAGGTTGACTAGCCCACACCCACCATGGTCACGCCCACCCAGCAACCCGGCAGAGACCCCTTACTAAAAATTTTGAAGCCCACCCTTGCGTGGAAAGTTTTGTGCATGAGCGCAAGACAGGCACCACTCACAGAATGGGAGCTTCACATGTGAGCGCCAACAGTCACCGCTCCCGTGAAGGGAGATTTGCACGTGCACACACATGCTTGGTTCCAAACAGACCCCTGAGCTAGGGGGAAACTAGACTGACAAACTTTGCTGCATAGATCAATCATGATTATCACCCTGCTTTTTTGCCAGTAGGTAAGTGACTGCTAATAATGCAACAGACAAGACAACCCTTAGCATTCCACACTGACCACTGTAATTTGGGACAAGGTGGTTGGCTTCACAAGCATGCTAGAACCTGTATCTGGATAAATACTGCAAAACTTAATTGCTGTACTTCCAGGACTGGCTGCGCTCAAGGAATCCATAATAAGGTTTAGCACAAGGACGTTGTCAGCTCAGCAACATTCCTACAATCTGTGGAAATTTCCCAAGCTGGTTTTAGCCCAGTTGAAAGAGCTGTGTGGATCCAGCCTTCTTGCAGGAGGTCACTGCGGCACAATTCCTTCTAAATTTATCATGTGTATAAAGTTGTAGCAATAGAAGAGAATCTTTGTAGCTCTGGATTGAATTGTGGGGTCTTTGGTGCATTCTGAGCTTGGCGGTTTACTTGCAGACGTTTCATTACCTGGTTAGGTAACATCATCAGTGCAGTGGTGATGAAGCGTCTGCAAGAAAACCGCCAAGCTCAGAGAGCATCCAAGACCCAAATTAGAGTTTTTACTCTAGTGATCTTCTCCTCTTAAGACTGAGGGAGATTTAATAGTATCTCTCTCACTTCCTCAAAGGACCAGTGGGTTTTGCTTATCATAACAGGGCCCAAGTAGACAAAACGGGATACAAATTGTCCCAGGTTAGAGGTATGCAAAAACACTGTGCTTATTTATTGAATGTTGGTTTGTCAACAGGACCTCATCACTCAAAATCGGATCATGTGACTCTGGGAAATGCTACGATGGTCATAAGTCTAATCTTACGAAGCTTCTTCTCCGGTAATACTGAATTGCTAACTAGGGCATACAAAACCTTTGCTAGACCAACACTCAAATACAGCTCATCTGCCTGGAATCCGCACTGCATATCGGACATTGATACAACTGAGCGAGTCCAGAAGTATTTCATGAGAAGAGCACTACACTCCTCTGCTCGCAACCGAATACCCTATATCACCAGGCTTGAAATTTTGGGCTTGGACAACCTAGAACTATGCCACCTATGGTTGGACTTAAGTGTAGTATACAACATTATCTGTTACAATGTCCAACCAATCAATGACTACTTCAGTTTCAACCGCAACAATACAAGAGCACATAACAGATACAAACTCAATGTAAACCGCTCCAAACTTGATTGCAGAAAGTACGACTTCAGCAACAGAATGGTCAATGCCTGGAATGCACTACCTGACTCTGTTGTTACATCCTCAAACCCCCCACTCCTTTAACCTTAAACTATCCACTATTGACCTCACTCCATTTCTAAGAGGTCTGTAAGGGGCGTGCATAAGCGCACAATCGTGTCCTATTGTCCCCATTCATTCATACCTATTTCCTGTTTATTCTTATACCTATTATCTTGTGAGCGATTGACAAATCAAATCAATCAATCAAAATAAATAACTGGAGGGCCGTTTACGACAGAACCTTGAGCGAATATCTGTACGTTCTGAATCTGCAAATATTTAAATAGGCCGCGTTGAACAACAGCCTTAGAAATTCCTAACCAAGGTTCACACTTAACCAAGCTAACCATGTTACACAAATGTGGGAACTAGGCTTTTGTGGTGTTCCCCTCCTTAATTAATCCAGCACTTTGTGTAAACCCAGTTGCAAGGCTGAAGAAGCTACTTCAAAATCAGCTAACAGCTGGAACGAGAAACCAGTTAAGGATGGATTTTGTACACAAGAGAGCCGCAGTGCAGCTGCCCAAAACTGGAACCACAATCAGCAACACAGGACAATGGCATTCTTGTCAATGAGTACCACGAGATCAAAGAATCCCTTCAACATAGCGGATAATCAATTTAAAAGCTAAGATTTAGCCATGATCAGATAAAGACTCCTGTGACTCTGTGGAATTTATGATTTGTGTTTTGCCCTCGTTCTGTGTTCTCATGACAGCCAGTTAGTTTTTTTTAAAAAAAAAGTTTTTTAAAGATGTTAACAATGAAAGCCAAGGAGTGGAGTGGAAAAAAAATAAATAAGGACAGCAGTTAAATACAAGGAAGACTAAATGAATGAATGACCACACAGGTAGTCCTCGGCTTATGACCACAATTGAGCCCAGAATCTCTGTTGCTAAATGAGAGGTTGGATAGGCAGGTTTTGCCCCATTTTACAACCTTCCTTGTTAAGCAAATCACCACCGTCATTATTAATTTAATAGCACGGTTGTTAAGTGAATCTGGCTTCCCCCAGTGACTTTGCTTGTTAGAATATGGTGAAAATGGGGATGGATCATATGACTCCAGGACGCTGCCACCGTCATAAATATGAATCAGTTGACCAGTATCTGAATTTCGACCATGTGATCGTGGGGATGCTGCTATGGTTGTAAGCGTGAAAAACGGTTATAACTCACATTTTTTCAGTACTGCGCTAACTTAACAATGAACTGTAAGTCAAGGGCTACCTATAATATCCAGCAACCCATTTTAGAACAGCCAATGAAGACACTAATATGGTGGATAATGTCTATAGGTAGTCCTTGACTTACGACCATAATGGAGCCACCCAGGCCTCTCTTGGAGACCGTTTTTGGAGGTCTCCTGTCCATGAGAGAGTCACCTTGATGTGGTAATGAAGGCGTCAAGCTATTTTCTAAAGCGCCTGAAGGCCAGACAAGGAGCAATGGATGGAAACCAATCAAGGAGAGATTCAACCTGGAAATAAGGAGAAACTTTCTGACAGGGAGAAACCATCAACCAGGGGGTGGGATGCAAATATTTTTACTACCAGTTCTGTGGGTGTGGCTAGGTGGGCGTGGCTAGGTGACTGGGTGGGCGTGGCTTCATTTATTTTATTTTTTTTGCTGTCTCAGGATCCCCCTCGCTATCTTACTTAGTTTGCCCAGGAGGCAAAAAACACACAACACCCCTCCACACTCAGGTTTTGGCCTCCTGGGCCTCAGGGAAGCCTCCTGGGCAAAGTAGTAAGACAGCGAGGGGGATCCCGGCACAGCTGATTGTTGGAACAGCTGATCGTTGGGAGGAAAAAAAAAAGAACTATCCATTCGACTGAACCGGTAGCTGTTTTTCTTTTCACTACCGGTTCGTGTGAACCGGACCAAACCAGTAGAATACCACCCCTGCAATCAACCCATGGAACAGAAGTTGCCTTTGGAAGTCATGGGAGCTTCATCCCTGGAGGCTTTCAAGAAGAGAGTGGACTGACATCCGTCAGAAATGGTGTAGGGTCTCCTGCTTGGGGGGCGGGGTTGGACTAGATGACCTACAAGGTCCCTTCCAACTCCAATCTAAAGCATCAAGCTAGAAATAGGGAGAATGTGAGTTAGTCCATCTTGGTTCAAAAACAACTGGGTGAGCCAATTCCCCCTCCCTCTCAGTCCTACGAAGGAAGGAAGGGCAAAACACTTCCAAAATTCTTGCCAAGACAGCTGCAGAGATTTATCCAGGCAGTTCCCAGGACTAGAAGGTGCACACACACACACACACACTTCCAATATTCAAAAGGTCCAGCTCTGCCTTGGTAACGCCACACTTGGAATACTGCATCCCATTTTGGTCGCCACGATATAAAGAAACATGTGGAGAAGCTAGAAAGGGTGCAGAGAACAGCAAAGAAGAGGATAGCGGGACCAGAGGCTAAAACATATGAAGAACAGTTGCTCGAATTGGGTATGTCTAGTTTAATGAAAAGAAGGACAAGGCATGACGTGATAGCAATCTTCCAATATCTCAGGGGCTGCCACAAAGAAGAGGGAGCCAAGCTATTCTCCAAAGCACCTGAAGGCAGGACAAGAAGCAACGGATTGCAAACTCATCCATTGTTTCTTGTCCTGCCCTCAGGTGTTTTGGAGAATAGCTTGTAGCAGTTCTGTGGGCCTAGCTTGGTGGGTGTGGCTTGGTGGGCGTGGCAGGGGAAGATTACTGCAAAATCCCCATTCCCTCCCACCCCACTAACCTGCTTTCCAGCTCCGTTCTCCTGTGCAGGGAAACCAAAGAAGACCCTGACAATCATCTGGGACTTGGGAGGCAGAGAATAGATGGGGGCGGGGCCAGACAGAGGTAGCATTTGCCGGTTCTCCGAACTATTCAAAATTTCGGCTACCGGTTCTCCAGAACTGGTCAGAACCTGCTGAATGCCACCTCTGGCTTGACCCCTTCTTTGTGGCAACCTCTGAGATATTGGAACACTGCTATCTTCTCTCCCGTAGTCCTTTTTTTCATTAAACTAGATCAGGCATGTTAAACTGGATTTAAAGCACGATAGTTCTCCTCCGTGGGCCAGCCGGGCGGGGGGAGATGGGATGGACCTTGCCTGCAGCACCCTGCCAGCCTGCAGCAGCTTGCCGGCCAAAATGGGCTGCGTGAGCTGTGTGAGGCCCCCCTCCACACCCCATTTTCAGACTGGACAGCCTCCTGCAGCACCATGCCAGTCAAAATGGCTGCCAGAGGTCCCGTAGGCCAATCCTTTGCTATTTCCAGGCCGGACCCAAGGCCAGATTTAAGCGCCCATGGGCCCTGAATTTGACACCCCTGAGCTAGACATACTCAATTCCAGCAACTGTTCTTGATACGTTTTATTTTATTTTAAATAAACTTGATTAGTCTTTTGTATATTTTAACAATAAAACAAAAAAATATCATGACATTAATAGTTTCGTGACATCCATCTCATCCATTTCTATCTTTTGTGCATATTTACAAATATATACAATTTTATGCGAATATATACATTTAACTTATAAGTTGCTTATCTTTAATTCCTTCCTTTTCTATCTGTCTTAATTCGATCCAATTATACCATTTTCCCCAAATTCTATAATATTGAGACTCCTCTTTCTCTTGTATCATTAAAGTCAATTTGTCCATTTCAGCTCATGCCATTATTTTTTGAATGATCAGTTCATCCGATGGTATGCAGTTGTGCTTCCAGAATTGAGCACAAGCTATTCTAGCAGCTGTTAAGATGTGTAATACAATATATTTTATATTTTTTCCACATTTCTTTTTCAATATCCCTAATAGAAATAGTTCTGGTTCCAATTCCACTTGTTCCTTAAGAATTCCTTGCAGCCATTGTTCTTGATATATTTTAGCTTCCAATCCCCTAATCATCTTTGCTGCTCTTCTCTGCACTAGAAAGAGTCTCAATATCTTTTTTTTTTTTTACATCGTGGTGACCCAAACTGGATTCAAGTTGGCTTTACCAAGGCATTATAAAGTGAAGTTCACACATCCTAAAATTGCCAACGTGGAGAAACAGTGATCTAACTCTAAACATCTGTGTCTATCACACAGCTGTGCTCCTGTCCAAGGTTGTCTAAGGTTTTCTGAACCCTTACAAGACAATTCTCATCCACAGCAAGCAAAGAGGCCTTGAAATAATCATTCTCTTGTTATTTTGGGAAGTGGGAGAAATAGAAATGGAGAAGGAAAAAAAAAAAAAAGGAGACTGCCCTGAATTCCTTAAAGAGGGATTAGATAAATATGTACAATTAATTATTAACTTTTTCTTCATTAACCTTCCCCAAGGAAAGCCACCAGCTGTCAATGTAAGCAAATCAGCCCAAACTTTTAATAGTTTTATTGCAACAATGTCATAATTCGTATGAGTGAAAGAGAGAAAGAGAGATGGAAGAGAACAAATTCAGAGAACACATTTATTTAATTTTATTTACTAAGGAACAAATTTATTAGTGAATAACCCATTCAATAAAAGGAACAAGTACAAATGAAGAGGCACATTTGCAAAACACGTGCCATTAATTACTACGAACATGGTGTGTTCGGTTTAGTTTTAGCTTATTGTTTTCGCAGCTATGTTTTCATAACACACATAAAACAGGTCAGTGGGTTCATTTCGATAACATGCTGAGTTTCCTTAGAATTCACTTGATATTTTTTTTTCTTTAAGGCTTAGCATGTTGCATGAATGCAGCCTGTCAGATTAGTTCAGCTACGGTGCAATTCCAGACAAATGCATTCCTTCCTTAATCAAGTTAATCCAATTTGGTTAGTTCATTACAGGTAGTCCTCAACTTAGCCCAAAAATTTATGTTGCTAACTGAGACACTTGTTGATCTTGCCCCATTTTACGACCTTTTTTGCTAGAGTCGTTAAGTGAATCATTGCTGTGGTTAATTTAGGAACATGGTTGTTAAAGTGAATCTGGCTTCCCCATTGACATTGGTCGCCAAAGGGGATCCTGTCATCCCAGGAACGTTGCAACCGTCATAATTATGAGTCAGTTGCCAAGCGTCCGAATGTTGATCACATGACCATGGGAATGCTGTAATGGCCGTAAGTGTGAAAAATGGTCATAAGTTACTTTTTTCAGTGCCAATTTGACTTTGAACAGTCGCTAAATAGCAATAGCACTTAGACTTATATACTGCTTCATACTGCTTTACACAGCCTCTCTAAGCAGTTTACAAAGTCAGCATATTTGCTCCCAACTATCTGGTCATATTGAGCAAGTTGAACTGCCGAACTGCTGGCAGTCAGCAGAATTAGCCTGCAACACTGCATTCTAACCACTGTGCCCTGTTATAAGTCGAGGATTATCTGTATTGTCTGAATCCAGAAATTTTTTTTAAAAACCCACCATATTGTTTCTTTCCACCCAACATATTGTGGCTTGTAAAGACTGACGTATCCTGGTTTATGGTTGAGCACAACCTGTCAATTAAGCCGGTGCTAAACCATTATCAAGTTTGTGTAATAAGTAAAAGGCAGAGCTGAACTTTGCTATCATTCAAGGAAGAAGGAGAGTCAGGATTAAATTCCAGTTTTCTGAAATGTTTCCAACTCAGCAGGACTTAAATTTCTAAACAAGGATCAATTCTGTTTTCTTCTTTTAGAAAGAAGAAAACCACTTTCCGCGTCCATACGAAAGATGGTTCCCCGTGTTGAATTTACACAACGTGCTAATCTATATATATAACAAGCGAAATGCCACTCACTCATCATCACAAAATCTCCAGAACCGTAAAGCCTACAAACTTGAAATTTGGCATGTATGTTCCTTTTGGCTTCTAGGTGCTCACTAAGAAAGGATTTTTAAAAATGACCATCAGAGTATTAGTATTTCCTATATTATTATTATTAACACGCTCTGATGCTAAGGAGTTCTACTCCCCCTCCCCACCTGAAAAGAAATCTCTTCCAAATGCAAAACACAAGCAGAGGAGTTTCAGTTTTAATTTCACAGCAGCAACCAGCTTTAGTACATAACAGTTGAGCTAAGTCACGCCCAGGCTCCTTGCTGTCTCCTTCTTGCTCTCACAGCAAATACTGTTTCAATTTCCAAACTGAAACAAATCCTAATCCAGTAGGTTGTATGAACCAAAGTTTGTATATCTAGGTTCCTCGCTTCTGCTGGGAAATACTAAATGCAAGCCAGGATCAGACAGAAGATGGGAGTTTCTGACCGGATTTTTCCCTACGCTGAGCCAAACCAAATCAACCACATGATGGTTTAGTGGAAGGGGGTCTTCAACCATAGCAACTTTAATTCTTCAGCCTGGCTGAGGAATTCTGGGAGTTGAAGTCCACAAGTCTCAAAGTTGCTAAGGTTGGAGACCCCTGGTTTAGTGCAACTTGTGAAGCCAGCCGAATGGTGTCACTACCATAAATCGGGCCTTAGGGCCTTGTTGGAACCAGCCTACGGGAACTCCTTGACTTATGACAGCAATTGAGCCCATCATTTATGTTGCTAAGCGAGATGTTTGTTAAGCGAGCTTTGCTCCATTTTAACGACCTTCCTTGCCATAGTTGTTAAGTGAAGTTAGGAACACGGTTAAGCGAAATATGCCTTCCTCATGGACTTTGCTTGTCAGGGTGCAAAAAAATTCATGTGACCCCGGGAACCGCTACCGTCATGAGTCTGTTGTCGAGCATCCGGATTTTGATCCCCGGGGAGACTGCAGAGGTCATAAGCGTGAAAAACGGTCCATAGTCACGTTTTTTAGTGCCGTTGTTAACTTTGAACAGTCACTAAGCAAACTGTTGTAAGTCAAGGACTACCTGTATTGTGCTGGGTTCAATACGCCACAATTTGGTGAAAAATGACGCCTGGATAACGCCCAAACTCAATTTCCCTCTCCAAAGCTGAACTCCAGGAATGGGTGTGGGTAGTCCTTGACTTACGACCACGATTGAGCCCAAAATTTCTGTCGTTAAGTGACACATTTTTTTAAACTGAATTTTGCCCCGTTTTACCACGTTTCCTCTCACAGTTGCTGAGTGAATCACTGCAGTCGATAAGTTGGCAAAATGAACCGTGAAGGGAATCCAGCTTCCCTCGCTGACTCTGCTTGGTCCGATAGGCGGTCGCAAAAGGGGATCGCATGATCTTGGGACACGGCAACTGTCATAAATAGGAAGTGGTTGCCAAGCATCAGAATTTTGGAAATGCTCTAAAGGTCGTAAGTGTGAAAAATGGTCATCAGTCCCTTTTTTTCAGTGCCGTTTTCTACTTTGAGAGGTCGCTAAATGAACTGTTGTTGAGGACTCTGTGTATGTGTGTGTTGTGTGTGTGCGCATGCATGTGTGGTCGAGGACTATGTGTGTATGTGTGTGTGTGTTATGCGTGTGTGGGGTTGAGGACTCTGTGTGTGTGTATCGAAGACTGTGTGTGTGTGTGGATGAGGATTGTGTGTGTATGATCGAGAATGTATGTGTGTGTTGTGTGTGTGGTTGAGGACTGTGTGTGTGTGTGGTTGAGGATTGTTGGTGTGTATATGATTGAGGATGTATGTGTGTATGGTGTGTGTGTGGTAGAGGACTGTGTGTGTGTATACTGAGGACTGTGTGTGTATATGATCAAGGATTGTGTGTGTGTGTGTGTGTTGTGTGTGTGGTTGAGGACTATGTGTGTGTGTGTGTGTATATGGAGGACTCTGTGTGTGTGTGTGATTGAGGATTGTTTGTGTGTGTATGATCGAGGATGTATGTGTATGTGGTAGGACTCTGTGTGTGTGTGTGTGTGTGTGTATCGAGGACTCTGTATGCGTGTGTGTTGTGTGTGTGTGGTCGAAGATTGTGTATGATCGAGGATGTATATGTGTGTGTGTGGCCGAGGACTCTGTGTTTGTGTGTATGATCGAGGACTGTTTATGTGTGTGCGCGCGCGTGTGTGGTCGAGGACTCTGTGTGTGTGTGTGTGTGTGTGTGTGTGTGTGTGTGTGTGTGTGTGTGATCGAGGACTCTGTGTGTGTGTGTGTGTGTGTGGGTGTGGGGGGTAACGGGGTTCAGCGTGTGGTGTGAACGAGACCTCTCGCGTACACGTGTGATCGAGGACGAGGCATTGAGTCCGGCCAGCCCAGCTTAGCCGATGCCCTCGGGACGGTTCGGGGGAGGAAGACACGGGAGTCGGTGTCCCGTCCGCGAAGCCTCCTCCGGGCGCCGTTTCTCCCTCCCACCGCGGCAGAGCCCCGGCCGGGTCCGGCGGGAGGAGAGGCGGAGCGGTGGGGCTGCCGGGACCTCCCTTCGGCCTGCTCCAGCCAGCCAGTCCCGTCCCGCCCCGTCCCGCCCCTCCCCGCCCGGGGGCGTGTGGAGGCGGAGGCAAGAGAGGAGCCCCGGCCGAAGGGAACGAAGCGCCGGCAGGGCTGCCCGGAGGGATCGCTGGCCGCCAGCGGAGAAGCCAGACCCAGCGGCCAGGATGGCGGCGGACAGCGGCCTGGAGCAGCGGGCGCTGCAGTACGAGCAGACTTTGGTGAGTGGCCTTTGCGCCTTCCCCGCCGTGGGACGGGCTCCTTGGTGCCTGCGTGGAAAGGAAAGAGCGACTCTGCTCATGTGCAGAGTGCCTGCCCTCCGTTCCCTCCCTCCCTCTCTATCTGGAAGGCTCCTCGAACCCAGCCGGATCCCTTTCGCGCTGGGGAGGTTTTTAAATCGGCGAAAGAAGGGGGAAAACAGGCAGCCTCTGAACATGTGAAGAGTGCCTTGGGGTTTGTGCGCTGCGCTCTTGCCGAGTTCGGTCCAGGAGTTCCGCCGTTCCTCAGTACTTTTAAGCAAGAGTTGTTACGGTCCCAACGGGCATTGGGGCGGCGGGGGTGGTGGTGGAATCTATCGCTTTTGGCATCCCGTCTTTCCCATCCCTCGGGCACCGAGCCCCGTTTTCATCCAGATCAGCCATAATAGAGCTGGAAGGGATCCTTAGAGGTCGTCTATTCCAACCCCCTATTCAAGGGAGAGACCTTGCCTATTCAATTCGAGACAAGGGGCTGTCCAGTCTCTTCTTAAAAACTTCCAGTGATGAAGTACCCACAACTTCTGAAGGCAACTTTTGTTCCACTGGTTAATTGTCCTCACAGTTAGCAAGTTTCTCCTGAATTCCAGGTTGCTTCTCTCCTTGGTTAGTTTCCCTCCATTGTTTCTTGTCCTGCGCTCCGGTGCTTTAGAAAATAGGTTGACCCCCTCTTCTTTGGGGCAGCCCCTCAAATACTGGAATACTGCTATTATGTCCCTGCCTAGTCCTTATTTCCCCCTCTAGACTAGCCATACAACCGTACTTCATACGTTTGAGCCTCCAGTTTTTATATATTTTATTTAGCTAATTGCATCTCTGATGCATCAGCCCAAGGTGTCCCGGAAAGAAACAGATAAAAGAAGAAGTGAATTGGGACTTTTCTTCCTAAGAAGTTGCTTGTGAAAGTTTCAGAGCTATTTGATGGTGGATTGGTAGGGCAAATCTGGATTCACCCCTGTCAGATTTCATTGCCATAGCAGGCTGTCACCACAGCGGTGGAAGACCAAACAGGTGCACTGAAGTCCTTATAGCTTCCCCTGTTGTACAAGCCAGTTGGTTTGGTTAATTGAATGGTGGGAATCTGCACAGATTTTAGCTTTCCTTGATACCAAATGCAGCAGGCTAGGTTCTGCGTAGGTGCTTCTTGTAGCATTTGGACTCAGCCAAGCCAAAGGAGAAGGGAAAATATTTTGGGGTATAGCCCAAGTAGGGCTTCCTAATCTGAGTGAAAGTGTTGAACTGGCATCGGGGCGACCCTGGTTCGATCTATCTTTAATTATAGAAGCATCTTGGGTAACCCTGAGGCTGCCTCCCTTGCAGGGCTGTTATTTTGGGGGGGAGATGGGGTGGTAGTAGTCTGTTGACTTGAACCCCTAAAGTGGGATATAAACCTAACTCACAAAGAAACAAACTTCGTGGACTTCCAGAAATGTAGAATTCAACCCGCCAGAATTCCCAGGAATAACCGTATAATTTAGGTAGATAGGGAGGAAGATTTTCAAAACCCTGCCTTTATTATTTGGATAAATAACTCAAGGGGGTTAACTTACCTAAATGCTCCTGTTTTCCCTCCTATTTTATCCACAACAACAAGCCTGTGAGATGGGTTGGGATGAGAGAAAGAGAGAGGAAAGGGAAAGAGAGAAAGGGAAAGAGAGAAAGAGAAAGGGAGAGGGAAGAAGAGGGAGAAAGAGAGGGGAGGGAGAGGGAGAGAAAGAGAGAGGGAGGGAGGGAGAGAGAGAGAGGGAGGGAGGGAGGGAGAGAGAGAGAGAGACTCAAATTCACCCAGCTGGCTTTTCTGCCTAAGGTGAGACTAGAACTGTCGCTCTCCTAATGATTGGCTCAAAGTCATCTGGGCAACTTTTGTGCCTAAGGCAAGACTAGAATTCGGGGCCTCCTGGCGATTAGCCCAAAGTCGCCCAGTTGGCTTTCTGCCTAAGGCAGGACTACAATGCACAGACTCCTGGTTTTTAGCCTGGCGCTGAATTAGCACACCGATTTTACATTAACCCAACCAACCAACTCAAATATCATTAAAAAGAACACAAATATAACGGTCTGGCCAACTTCATTTTAGATTTCTGGTTAAAATGACAAGAGGAAAGGGCCCAATTTCATTGGTGAGGTTCGGGTGTTCACAGAGCTCCTGCAACCATGGAAAAAATGTGTGTGTGTGTGTGTTTGCTCTTATCTGTCTCTCTTCCCTTTCTTACATGGTAGGCACACTTGGTTTGAATAAAGGGGTCTCTGATGTTAAATTTGATGCCAGCCTTGGCAAACCACGAGGGAAAGGATAGGTTGTGCAAAGGAATCACCAAAAAGGGCATTTGCAGTAGGAAAAAAACTATAAAACAGTCACTCAGTCACACTCAAGATGTTATATAGTTGGGTAATGAGACGTCTGCAGGTAAAAAAAGTCAGGCTCAGAGAACACCATGGAACCAAGAGAAGAGATTCTGTAGCTCCCATCGAATGATGGAGTTGATGGCGTTCTCTGAGCTTGATTTTGTTTGCCTGCAGACGTTTCATTACCCAACATCTTCAGTGTGACAGAGCGTGGGTTTTGCTCCCTGTCTAAAGACAGTAGCTTGCTCTGCCAGTGTTGATGGAGGTGTGGTTTTTTTTCCCCCTTGTACTTCTCCGGCTGCCAACACCCAGATAAGCAGGGATTAATACCAGACAAACAATGAGGCAGAAAGCAATACCGTAATCAAGGAACTAACCATGGAGAAAAATCACATCTTTGTCAATACTGGCAGGGCAAAATACCGTATATGAATAGGGAGCAAGGCCCACACTCTGTAGCACTGATGGTGTTACCTAGTTGGGTAATGAAATGTCTGCACGCAAACAACCAAGCTCAGAGAACACCAGGGACTCCATGGAGTTTGCGCTAGGAGAGTCCCTTAAAAAAAAAAAAAACCTGTTACCAAGTAAGGAAAGTTTGGATAACTGCAGCCAGGAAGATTGCAGCAGGAATGAAGGTGTTTGGGATATGGTGGTTTCGGGCTTCCTTCTGAGTGGTACAATGATGATCATTGTCCTCCCCACATGGTTAAATCCACTCAGCCAAAACCCTAAACAGACCAATTCCCACATTATTCTGCGTGTGGTTAGCTTTAATCTTTGTTTGTGCACATCTGTGTATGGCTTAGCGTGTTGTGTGAACCCACCCTCTTTACTTAGATGATGCAGTGAGTTATATAAACCCCGATAGCGGGGTTAGGTGCATTGTGAGAACACCACTAATGTGTGTCGTGGCATATTGAGGAAGGCGAGGCGAATAGAACTTGCCAAGGATGGCAAACAAAGATGGAAGGCAGGAAAATCTTGTTGCCGAGAGATCTGTATGTCATTTGGACAAAAGATTTCCAAGTAGCCTAAAGGAACCCTGTTAATTTACCTCAGAGAATGGTCGTTCCTTGTAATGTTATTTGAACTAAGTAGCTACACAGGGCCAGGCGTAGAGAGAAGGACAAGGAGACCACCAAGAGATCCCAAGGCTGCAGACTAGATTGAGAAACCAGAAAAAAATTATCCAAGACAAGGAATCTCCAAACTGAACAAAGTTTAAGACCTGTGGACTTCAACTCCCAGAATTCCTCAGCCCACCATGGCGGGCTGAGGAATTCTGGGAGTTGAAGTCCACAGGTCTTAAACTTTGTTCAGTTTGGAGACCCTTGCCCTAGAAGATAAGAGAATGCTAAAAACGTCCATGCTATTGTCACAAGAAAACCCATGTTCCTCCCCTCCCCTACAATTGCACCCTATCTTTTTACAAGTTGGGGCCTGTCCCACCAGCGGGGCAGAAACTGTGAGAGACGCCATTTGGGGTAAGACTGACTGGCCTAGTTCTTTTTCAAGGCCCAACCTACTTCAACGGTTGTTTTTTTCTGGGGGAAAAAAAGGAGGAGGAAGAGGAGGAGGTGGTAGTGGCCACCTTGAGCTCTCGAATGAAAAGCAGGATATTAATCTACCACACACAATCTCTCCAGGGAGGTTGGTCAGGTGCCCACACATGTCTTTTAGGTGCTATCCAAGGCCTCTGTGGGAGGCAAGGAAGAAGAACCTTGATGAGATAATGGGGGAAGTCTCGCCTGGATCAAAGAAGGCTGCTCTGTTTTTTTTAAAGACTTGAGCGGTGAGAACATTTGGAAGAGTCTCAAGGCAGATACCTCCCTAATTTTACTGAGATATAAGAAGAAAAAGCAGAGATTCAGCCCAATCGGAACTGCCCAGATTCTGTTACAGGAAGTCCATGACATACAACCACAGCTGAGCCCAAAACTTCCATTGCTAAGTGAGATAAGGAGAGATTCATCCTAGAAATAAGGAGAAACTTTCTGACAGAACAATCAACCCATGGAACAGAAGTTGCCTCTGGAAGTTGTGGGAGCTTCATCACTGGAGGCTTTCAAGAAGAGACTGGACTGCCATCGGTCAGAAATGGTGTAGGGTCGCCTGCTTGGGTGTGGGGTTGAGCTAGATGACCTACAAGGTCCCTTTCAACTCTGTTAATCTATGTGTCAAGGGAGTTTTGCCCCATTCTACGACCTCTCTTGTCATCATTGTTCAGCGAGTCTCTGCAGTTGTTAAGTTAGTAACATGGTTGTTAAATGAATCTGGCTTCCCTCTTGCTGGTCAGAAGGTCATAAAAGAGGATCACGTGACCCCGGAGTACAGCAACCATCATAAATATGAGACAGTTGCCAAATGTCTGAACTTTGATCACACGACCATGGGGTTGCTGCAACTGTCATATGTGTGAAAAATGGTCCTAAGATACTTTTTGCGGTGCCGTTGCAACTTTGAATGAACGGTCACTAAATGAACGGCTGTAAGTCGAGGACTACCTGTATTTTGTTCAGGTTGGCTTGCAGAGCCTTCTAGATTTAATCTGTTTTCTGAATGAACCCATTTTTCCGATTCTTGTGGAACTGCACATAAATGAAAGGGACACTGAGTGGAAGGAGAGGAAATTCAGGTTAGAACTGATTAAACCTGGTGTGTTGACACTAATGCGCCTTCCTTCTGACTGATTTTTGTATATAAAACTTTGATTAAAAGTTAAACTTTGATTATCTGCCTGATGATGGCAGATGAGATTCTGCCGAAACGTTGCTACAACTTTAAAAGCACAGCTACAATGACGTGGGAAAATACCCGAACAAAGCTGAATGCCATACATGTAAGTACCCGCGAAAACTTAAGAAAACAACTTTGATTAAATTTCAACATCAAACTACGAAACTGACATAAAAGAAAGAGGGACAAGCGATACCAAACCAAATGCAAAGGGCCAAAAATATACCGCAAACCGACTTACAGCAGTGCATCATCACTGCACCTGCTAGTTGTTTAACCTGGCCTGCTCCAAGTTGTGAAGTGCTCTGTCAGGAATGGGCAGAGTTTTGTACCCTTGGCTGACTCTAGGAAAACAGCAAAAGTACTTTCATCCTGGTTGGAACAGTCTCCCGAGATGGAAAAATCTCTGAAAATAAAAAGGATGAGAAGAATAAATAAACTAATCGCTTGCTTAATGATACAGTCAGAGATGCCAGCCTCTCGCTAGGCAAAAGTCTTCCTGGGCACGCATTCGAAAGATCCTGCTGGAGCCTGAAGCTAGCAGACCCAAAACAGATAAATAAATAAAAGACGCTTTTGATTATTCGAAGGTTGGCACTGGCAGGAGAAGAGAGTAGGCAGGGTTGAGGAGTGCTTGTCCAAGGCCGGGAAAATAAAACATATTGTTTCAGTTCTCAGACAGAAGGACGAGAGGATCCGTCATTGCTGTCATCCTCCTAACACCATTAAGTTCCCTTACTTGCAGCCAGCTGGAATGCTGCTCATTGGGAGTAACAGAAGTGTTGTGGTTTGCCGGCAGCCGGTGCAGACAGCAGTGGAATCGGACAGTGAGGAAGAACGGGGACCAGTCAGGGAGTCTGGAGAGGACTCGAATGACGGTCCTGCGTCCGATGCAGAGATGGGGCCAGGACCATCTGGGAGTGGGGTGCTGCGTTCGGAGCCTTTGGACTCTGGCAGCAGTGAGGCAAAGGACCCAGGGGAGCCTGTTCCCAGTGCGCATGTGCACAGAGCTGCTAGAAGGCGAGAGCAGCTGAAACAAAAGGGGCGACTCGGAATTAAGGCTGGGAGGTCATTGACGCTCCCATAAGGGATAAAAGTCAGACCTCAATGCCGAAACCTTTGCAGGAAGCAAAGTAGTTCGATAGATTCCGAGTCCTCCTTGAAACTCTGTGTAATCTGGTTGGTTTTTTTTTTCTGGTACTTCGTTTGGTTTCTGTTATAATTATATTGGATACTTCTGTTTATGGCAGCATTCACAGCACTGAAAGGTGTGTGCTTATCTTGGGGAAGTGTTTAAGATTAGTTCTGGCTGGGAATGAAAGAAATTCCCAGCGTTGCAATAAAGTAGGTTTTGCTTTTAAAACAAGTTTGTGTTTAATTGCATTTGACGAAGTCTGAGTCAGAACAAGAAGCTGTGTAGCACGAAGGATTGCGGTGCAGCCACAAATGAAAAACTCTTCCCCAGTTTTAAATCTGGAAAGCTGTTCAAAAAAAGCAAACTCTTTTTTTTCCCAACATGGTGCCCTTGGAAGCAAGAGTCCCCACAAGCCCTGGGCCACAGGCCGGTATTGAGCCACGTCTGTTGAGAAACCGGGCCGCGAAGCAGCAAGCGAGTGTGCAAAACTCTATTTACACACATGCAGGATTAGGTTGCACGCATGAAACCATCTCCTCCTCACACACACACACCCCATTGCCACTACTGCCGCTCCGCTGGATCTTAACTCCCATTATCCCCTGCCCTGGCTTTTTCCAGGCCAAAATTTCCAGTTAGGGAAGGTTTGATGTACAGGTAGCCCTTGACATACCACTGCAAGGGAGTCCCACGTCCATGGCTAAGTGAGGCAGTTGTCAAGCAGTTTGTCCCATGTTAACGACCTTCCTTGCCACCACTGTTTAGTGAATCCTTTACCAGTTGTTAAGTGAGTCACACAGTTGTTGAGCGAATACAGCTTCCTCATTGACTTGGCTTGTCCGAAGGTCTCAAAAATAGATCGCCTAACCACCACAACAATCATAAATATGAATCAAGCTGCCAGGTGTCTGAATTTGGATCACGTGACCATGGTCCCTAAATGAACTGTTGTAAGTCAAGGACTACCTGTAGTACTTTATGAAGAGAGCATCCGCTAAGCAAGGGTGGGCTTCGAAAATATCAGCAAATACCTGCCCGGTTGCTGGGTGGGAGTGGCCATGGTGGGCGTGGCCTAGTCAACCTCCTGCATCACAGCGGGGGAGGCTTTTTTCACCCTCCCCAGACTCTGGAGGCTTCCCTCAACTCTCTGGGAGAGTGAAAATGGCCTCCCTGGGCTTCGGAAGCTCTCTGGAAGCCGGAAACAGGCCCATTTCTGGCCTTCCCAAACTTCCGGGAGGCCCATTATTCGCCCTCTCTGAGCCTCCACGTGCACCCTGCACTTACCTGTGCCCAAAATGGGCCATGTGGGGACTCCCGGGAGGGGTGGGATGGACAGGTCCATGGTGGGTGTGTCCTAGTCGGCCTCCTGCATCACAGTGGGGGAGGACTCTGGAGGCTTTCTTCGAGCCTCCGGGAGGGCGAAAATGGCCTCCCTGGGCTCCAGAGGCCCTCTGGAGGCCAGAAACGGGCCTGCTTCCACCCTTCTGGAGACCCTGGGAGGCCCATTTTTCACCCTCCCCAGGCTCCGGAGGCTTTCCTAGAGCCTCCAGGGGGGCGAAAACAGCCTTCCCTGGGCTCCGGAGGCCCTCTGGAGGCCAGAAACGGGCCTGTTTCCAGCCTTCTGGACCTTCCAGGAGGCCCGTTTTTGCCCTTCCCAAGAGCCTCTGCGTGGGCCTTGCACTTACCTGGCATCCAAATGGGCCACGTGGGGACTCCTGGGAGGGGAGGGGAGGGACGGGAGGGGCCAGCCAGGGGTGGGATTTGCCAGTTCACTGAACCGGCCATAAAGCTAGCTACAGGTTCGCCCACAGGTGGGATTCAATTTTTTTAACAACCTGTTCTGTGGGTGAGGCTTAGGTGGTGGGCGTGGCTTGGTGGTCATGTGACTGGGTGAATGTGGCTTGGTGGTCATGTGACTGGCTGGCCATGGCTAACTCAATATCACTCACATCGAGGCACGCATCTCCTCGCCCGGCCTCTCATGACTGTGGGGATGCTGCAACAGTCGTAAGTGTGAAAAATGGTCATAAGTCACTTTTTTCAGTGCCATTGTAACTTTGAATGGTCACTCCACACAAGCAAAGTACCTTCAAAGGAGGGGAAAAAAACTCTAGAGAAGTTCCAGAGACAGGAAGTCTAGTCCTGTCAAGAATGTAATAAGAGTTAACGGAGAGGCAGTTTCTGTAAGCAACACCAGAATGTTTCCTTCCTGCCTTCCTTACAGGATTAGGCCAGTAATTTCTTCTAACAATTGGTTCTCCGAACTGCTTAGAATGTTAACAACCGGTTCTAGCGAATAGGTGCGAACTGGTAGAATCACACTCCTGGGTTCTCCCGAACCAGGGACAACCGGTAGTAGCCCACAGCTGCTGCTTAGCTGCTTCCCCTATGGCCACCACCAGAGATACTTAAAAACCAGAGAGAGGAAGATACATATAACAAAATATGAGCCGGTTGGAAACGATCCCATTACAGGTGGTGCCACTGCACTGTTCAATAGCTAGCACAGTAAACTTTAACTTAACAGCTTCATTCGCACAACCAAGCTGAGTTTATCCGATGTGAGACCTACTTTGGAGGTTTGAGGCTTTTTGAGGGTTGTGCCAATCCAACCTTTTTAGTCCGTTTCTGCTCCATCCCAATGTTCCAGATAGAAAATGGATTATTTCTGTAATTAAACTTGTGGTTTTGAGTCAATCGGTTGATCTGTGGCTCAGTCTAGTATTTCTCCCCTTTCCCAACATCCCCACCCACCTTTTGAGCCAGGCATTCATGTGTTCCCTGTCAATACAGGGGGACTCTCGTTAGACAAAATTTAGGCCCTTTCATCTTATTTTGGTTTCGGTCTGTTCAGGCTCTGTAATTGTGTAGCCCCAGGCAAGTCTGATTTCTGCTTTCCTGCTTTGCTTTTCAACCTTTCTGTCATGCCCCTTCTCCCTGGTCTGGGACAATTCACCACAGCTAACTCACCGCAGGATAATTTGCTGTGGGACAAGAGTTACACTAATATGCTCTCCCCCCCACTGCAAAAAAAAGTGGAATAGAATCATTAAAGAAAGGACGCAAAAGGAGGGACAGAATGAAATGGGAATGGCAGAAATTAAAATATGTTTTTATTTATTTTAAAGCAGGGCTCTCCAATTTTGGCAACTTTAAGATTTGTTGGCTGAGGAACTCTGGGAATTGAAGTCTACAAGTCCCAGAGTTCCTCATTGTTGTTGTTAGTTGTGAAGCTGAGTCCGACCCATCGCAACCCCATGGATAATGTTCCTCCAGGCCTTCCTGTCCTCTGCCATCTTCTGGAGTCCATTTAAGCTCACACCGACTACTTCAGTGACTCCATCTAGCCTCCTCCTTCTCTGTCGTCCCCTTCTTTTTCTTTTGCCCTCAATCGTTCCCAGCATTAGGCTCTTCTCCAGGGAGTCCTTCCTTCTCATTAGTTGGCCAAAGTCTTTGAGTTTCATCTTCAGGATCCGGCCTTCTAAAGAGCGGTCAGGGTGGATCTCCTCTAGGACTGACCGGTTGGATTGCTTCGCAGTCCAAGGGACTCGCAGGAGTCTTCTCCAGCACCAGAGGTCAAAGGCCTCCATTCTTTGGCGCTCAGCCTTCCTTATGGTCCAACTTTCACAGCCATCCATTGCAACTGGGAAAACCATAGCCTTGACTAGATGCACTTTTGTTGGCAGGGTGCCTTAAATAGTCTTAAATAAATAAATAAATAAAAATATATCAATCAATAAAAATAAATAATCTTAAATAGACCTGTTTTAAAGCATTAAATAGAATTGTTAAAATTGTCCCATGGCGAATTCAGTCATGGTCTGCTGCTGGTTCAGACAAGCTTGCCCGTACAGGTAGTTCTGACCACCGGCTGGGCTCGCCCTGGTGCTATCCCATCCTATAAAACCGTCTTGCTTGCCCTGCCTTTAAAGCCCAGCTGAGTTCCCTGCCTCGCCCACTTCTGCTCACTGTGGCTGCCGCGCACAAGAAATCCCTGTTTCCTGCAGAGGGGGGCGTGCGCACATGCGTGCACATTTTTGGTTCTGGACAAGGCGAACCAGTTGTTACGGTATGTGCAGCCCACCTCTGGGCGAGTTGGCTGCGGTGCCTTGTTCTGCAGTGAGTTGGCCATGCTGACTTGGCCATGGGAAGTTGACCATGACTAGTTGGCCACAATGAGTTGGCTGTGGCAAGGTGTCCCATTCCGCTTCTCCCTAATTCTGAGTGGCATCAGAATGCTCCCTAATAAATCTTAATTCTTTTCCAACCTCTGCATGTTTAAGATGGATGGACTTCAACTCCCAGAATTCCCCAGCCAGCATGGAATTCTGGGAATTGAAGTCCACCTGTCTTAACATTGCTGAAGTGGAGAAATTGTGTCTTAGAAGCTCACCTCTGCTGGATTCTGGTTTTCTGGTTGGTTTCCGTTATCCATGACCAGTTTTCTGGGGCTACTTAGGTTAAATACTGAACTTTTCTTGGTTTGAATTGCTCTAAGAGCAGATTATGAGGTTAAGAATCCATGCCAAGTTGTGATTATGGGGTTAGATTAGAAGTAGGGACTCCTAGACTCAAATCTTCGCTTGCTCCAAATTGTAGGATCACAGTGTGCCAGTCTCTCTAATTTTCATTGTGTTTGTACAAAACCAGGATTAGTTTGGATCATAGTCTGTTAGCTAAGACACAGTTGGTTGTATCTGCACAACACACTAAGCCAGGGATCTCCAAACTTGGCAACTTTAAGACTTGTGGACTTCAGTTCCAAGATTTCCTCAGCCAGCCATGCTGAGGAATTCTAGGAACTAAAGTCCACAAGTCTTAAAGTTGCCAAGTTTGGAGACCCCTGTGCTAAGCCACAAGCTGTGATTTGTAAAGTACATCCTGAGTCAGCTCAATGAGTGAATCTCATTTCACAGTCTCTTAGTTTAGAGGTCTTAGATGTTAGTTAGGTATGTTAGGCTTGAATGTTGGGTAAAGAGAAAGAAACTCCATAGTAAAAAACAAACAAAAAAACCCCAGTATCTTGTTGGCTTTCATATTCTCAGCAAGTAAAGTTGGCTAGATCCACATTTTAGTCTGAACCCAATTAAAGGAACAAATTTGCTGGGTTAAATGTTACGCTATATATATAAGCCATATTACGGCTTAGCAGGATAGCCGATTTCATCCAATGGATAAAAGCAAACATATTGTAGAACAAATAAACCTAGCAACTATATTTGCATAGCGTGCTGAGTTTTGTGTAGTGTTAAGATTAGTTAGGGGTTGTTTTTTTGTTGGTGTTCAGACCTTTTGATTAATTTATTATCTTGTGCAAATCCAGAAAACTGGATCCGGGACGCCGCTTAAATAGATTGTGCGAATCCACTGATACTTTGTGGGCTGTTATTGCACTGGGAGAACTTGGCCATTAGAAGCACTGATTAATCTTTGCTGTCAAAATATCATTATTGTCGTGGTCTTTTTAAACAAAGTTATTTTTTTTTTGTAGGCTTTGTAAAACATACTTAGAAGTGGATTGCCCTCCGGCTGTTCCATGCTAGTTTTGGAATGGTTATATACAGTAGTTTTTCTAAAAAGTTTGGTTGTATGTATTGCATACATTTGTGTATGTGCGGGGAAGGGGGAAGAAATGTTGTCAAGCAAACATAAATGAAGCTGTTGTTTCTCTGTCCCAGAGAGTCTAAATTCCAACATTGTCAAAATAAGAGGGAAGAATGAAACTCTGTTCACAAGGGTTCTCGTATTTAATAAAATGGATAATTGCTTTACAGAATTTTGAGGAATCAAATGGAAAGAATGTTTTATGCTCGCAAATTAAAACATGCCTGTCTTAATTCAATTTCCCACAATTAGTTTTCACCAGCCAAACCTGACCTTTTTCAGATGTTGTGCAATCACAACACAACTCTTATTTCACCAGAACAGCCCAGAATTTGGTGCTGCCTCTTTTAGGGGTACTTAGTTGAATGGAGGCATTTGCCCTGTGTGATGTGAGGGTGCCGAAGAGATGATTGAGTTCATAAACCATAATTCACGCCAACTAGGTTTAGCAGACCGGATGAATGCACTTGCAGGATTTTATCTGATTTGGGTAAATGTTGTCGTGTGAGTGCAGCTGCAGCTGTCAAAAGCTTGTACATTGAATAAAATTGTCTCTGGTGAATCTGCAACCTACTAAAATTGAACAAAATTGGTTACCCAGTCCTGATTGTTTGCAAAGTTTATCTCATAAGAATCCAAGCTGTGAGCGCAAAAATGAAAATTCCCACTTTAGATTTTGAGCATGTTCCATATACTCTGCTGATACGCAGCAACCCTTGTGAATTTTTTTTTAAATTTCTGATTTTCTTATAGATCGTTTCCTCTTTCCTTTTCACCCTTTTCCTTTCTCCCATGTTGGCAGCTTTCTTGTTCCATCTTATCTACAAACACCTCCGGGAAGATTCAGAAACTATGTGACCTCTTAGTTGTTCCTTACGTGAAGGTGTTGGCTAATATTGGATCTTGATTGCTTTATGGACTAACTTGCACTTTTTTATGGACTTTTGTCTAATCAGAATTAAATGAGTAGATTAAAGCCATTTGATTCTCTCTCTCTCTTTCTCTCTCTCTTCCTCCCCCTCCTCTCTCCCTCCGTCTGTCCCTCCCTATCTCTCTCTCCCTCTCCCTCCCTCCCCCCCCCTTCATTTCTGGGTTATTGTGATTACATTGGCTTCTGCGAGATATCAGAGATATCAAAACGCTATGTGGGTGACAGGTGTACAAGTAATTCTTGACTTAGCAACAGTTCACTTGCTAACCATTTGAAGTTACAATGGCAGTGAAAAAAGTAACTGATGGTTTGCAGAGCCCCCTGGTTCGTGTGATCCCCTTTTGCGATCTCTTGACAAGCCAAGTCAATGGGGAAGCCAGATTCACTTAACAACCAGGTTACTAACTTAACCACTGCGGCGAATCACATAACTGCCGTGGTAAGATAAGTCGTAAAGTGGGATGAAACTCACTGTGCAACTGTCTCGCTTAGCAGCAGACATTGTGATCATACGCTGAGGACTATCTGTAATTATGTAGAGTTTTTCCATGTTATACAGTAACGAGGATGGAACTCTGGATCCTTTCTACCATAAGAGATTCAGAGAGGTATGTAGTTAAGGAGTTGGATTAAGAACAGGGGATCTGGTTGTAGTCTCACCTCTGAGCGAAACTGTCTATGCCAGGGGTCTCCAACCATGGCAACTTTAAAACTGGTGGACTTCAACTCCCAGAGTTCCTCAGCCAGCAAAGCAACTTTCAGACACGTGGACTTCAACTCCCAGAGTTCCTCAGCCAGCAAAGCAACTTTCAGACACGTGGACTTCAACTCCCAGAGTTCCTCAGCCAGCAAAGCAACTTTCAGACACGTGGACTTCAACTCCCAGAGTTCCTCAGCCAGCAAAGCAACTTTCAGACACGTGGACTTCAACTCCCAGAGTTCCTCAGCCAGCAAAGCAACTTTCAGACACGTGGACTTCAACTCCCAGAATTCCTTAGCCAGCAAAGCTACTTTAAGACTCGTGGACTTCAACCATCAGAATTTAACCCCTGGTCTATGCTACCTTGCATTCTTAAAGGAAAGCTAAATAAATAGCTTTAAGTCCCTGCTTTTCAAGCTGGGCAACTTTAAGACCCCTGGATTTCAGCTCCCCGAATTCCCCAGCCACGATACTAAGTCTAATTCAGAGCTCATTCTCGGCTGGAAAAGCAAATATTGGTTTCAGCCCCTGAATCTCTTTCCATAATCCTGATCACCTTTCGGCCTGCGTCAAACTTTCTGAAAAGATCTCAGATTGACCCTTTTTAGGGTTGGAAGATTCCGCCATGGAAACTTGGGCAAACTTTGTAGAAATCTCACAACACTGGCCCAAGATCCATAAGGCCATTTTAAAAGTTGGGGGTAGAATGGAGTCCGTGTTGGGAAAGTCACAGATGGCGATTCTGTAAATGTAGGATGCTGTAACCATTGTAAATACATGCTTAATTGCCAAGGGTCTTGTGGGAATGTGACCATGGGAATGCTGCGACGGCCGTAAGTGTGAGGACCAGTCCTAAGTCACTTTTGTGCCGTTATAACTTCTAATGGTTGGCAAATGAATGGTTGTAAGTCAAGAGATTGTAAACAAAGGACTGTAAGTTTAATAAACCTGGATTCTGCTTTCTGCAATTGAGAGAACCTTGTGCAAAGCTCAATTAAAGGGCTGTGAGAAGGTAACACTGTTGAATTCATCTATGGCAGGGTATCTCCAAACTTGGCAACTTTTAAGACTTATGGACTTCAACTCCCAGAATTCTCCAGCCAGTGTGTCTGGGGAATTCTGGGAGTTAAAGTCCACAAGTCTTAACATTGCCAAGTTTGGAGATGCCTGATTTATTGCACAGAAATCGGCCCAAATTTGCTGCCTGGACCCAGTATGGCAATTTATAAATGGTTTAACATGTTGTACAGCCCAGCTTATACATCCTCTCCCTTCACATAGTGCCTCTGTACAATAGCTCAGACAACCTATAGAGCCAGCTGTGACCCCTACATAACCCCGACAACAGCCAATAGAATACGTGTTCTTGCACAGGAACAAGAAGTTCAAGTGCAAAGTCCAAGATAAAGTATTAAAAAAAAAACTACTCTCAACTCCATGTGGCCAGCTGCACCAAACTACAAAAATTGTGGTCCTGTTCATCAATAAATGAACCCTCTTTCCAATCAGCCTCCAGCCTCCATTTTGTCTCTAGTGCCTTTCTCCCAGCTTGGAACTGAACCAGATGGAGATTCCTTTCCCACGGTGGTAACATCACCGTGATCAAAATTTAGATGCTTGGGAATTGATGGTGGCAGGGTCCCTGGCTTGTGTGATCCCCTTTTGCGACCTTTTGACAAGCAAAGTCAACAGAGAAGCCAGATTCACCGAACAACCGGGTTACTGACTTAACAAGCTGCAGTGGTTCACTTAATAATTGTGGCAAGAAAGGTTGTAAAACACACGAAGAACGGTTGCAGGAACTGGGTATGTCTAGTCGGATGAAAAGAAGGACTAGGGGAGACATGATAGCAGAGTTCCAATATTTGAGGGGCTGCCCCAAAGAAGAGGGAGTCAGTCCATTCTCCAAAGCACCTGAGGGCAGGACAAGAAGCAATGGGTGGAAAACAGAAGAGAGAGAAACAGAGAGAAGCAACTTAGAATTAAGGAGAAATTTCCTGACAGTTGGAACAATTAATCAGTGGAACAGGTTGCCTCCAGAAGTTGTAAATGCTCCAATACTGGAAGTTTTTAAAAAGATGTTGAACAACCATTTGTCTGAAGTGATGTAGGGTTTCCTGCCTAGGCAGGGGGTTGGACTAGAAGACCTCCAAGGTCCCTTCCAACTCTGTTATTCTATTCTATTCTATTCTATTCTATTCTATTCTATTCTATTCTATTCTATTCTATTTCATTTCATTTCATTTCATTTCATTTCATTTCATTTCATTTCATTTCATTCCATTCCATTTCATTCTCTCTTGTCTTCTTTTGTCTTGTCTTGTCTTGTCTTGTCTTGTCTTCTCTTCTCTTCTCTTCTCTTCTCTTCTCTTCTCTTCTCTTCTAAATGGGACAAGATTCACATAACAACTGTCTCCCTTAGTAACCGAATGGTGGTCGTAAGTTGAGGACTGCCTGCATTAGGAAAAGAGGTTTAAAATAGTGACGGCGTGTTAGCATTTGAAAGATTTCTTTAAAGATAGGATCCTTAGGGAAAAGCTTTGAAAAGCCTTGGGCCCTTTTGCAAGATTGACTTTACCCTGGGAAGGTTACCGTAATCGAGCCCTTCGTGGGTGTGCTGGAACTCAGGTCATTGTGCATCAGTGAGCCACAGATTCTGCTGGTGTTTGGGAAATTTATCTGGGCTTCCTGGCCAGAACTGAAATTTTAGTTGGCAATTGAAATGTGAAACTTCAGTTAGCAACTGAAGCTTGAAACTTACAATTAGCACGCTTCCCTCTCTGAGTTCCAGCCTTTGAGAATGATTTTAGCAAATCTTTGTGGACCTTATTTAACCCTGAGCTAGCTCGGGACACCAGGATGCCCATGGTCCTCTGCCAAGATATTTTTGTTAGTTTTTCTTGTGGAGAGACAACCAAACTTAGGTGGTTAGAGCGGGGGGGTGGGGGCATTCATGAGAATTTAGCTGCCTCCCCATCCTTCAGCTATAGTCCTTCTGGAGATACTTGGAAGGACCTGACAACCTACTGATTATTTTCAATTCCCAATGGAGAGAACTGTGAATCATTAGTGGAAGACATTTTCCACCTGAAGTTCTGTTCCCGGTCTCTTTGTTTGTACTCCAAGATATCATCCACTGGGTGAGAACCAGCTCTAGTTAAGGCACCAGGTGAGAAGAAGAGTTCTAGTCCTGCCTTAAGTCATGAAAGCTGGCTGGTTGATTTTGGGTCTATCCACAGGAGACTGAGTTTTAGTCCCATCTTAAGCATGAAAGGTGGCTGGTTGACTATGGACCTGTCACCCGGTGTCTGTGAGCTCTAGTCCTGCCTTAGGCATGAAAGCCAGCAGGTTGACTTTGTCCAATCACCCGGAGACTATGAGTTCTAGTCCTGCCTTAAGCATGAAAGTCAGCAGGGTGACTTTGGGCCAATCATCAGGAGACCCTGAATTCTAGTCCTGTCTTAAGAATGAAAGCCAACTGGGTGGCTTTGTCCAATCACCAGGAGCTTGTGAGTTCTAGTCCCACCTTAGACATGAAAGCTGGCTGGTTGACTATGGACCTGTCACCCGATGTCTTTTTCTAGTCCTGCCTTAGGCGTGAAAGCCAGCAGGGCGACTTTGTCCAATCACCAGGAGCTTGTGAATTCTAGTCCCGCCTTAGGCATGAAAGCCGACTGGGTGACTTTGGGCCAATCATTCTCTCTTAACCCATCAGGTTTGATTTGATTGACAACCCGGTCTATCAATTCCTGTGGCAACAAATGGATCAACCCTCAGTTGGTCTGAAAAAGAAAAAGAAAAAAAACAGACCCTGCTGCACTTGTGGGAAAATTGCTAGAAAATTCCTAGAATTGTCCCTGGAAGGAGAAAAAAACAGCCTAACTAGGTCCAGCAGAAGACAAGGACTTGCATTTCTCACGACATACCGAAGTTGGTGAACAGCGTTCGCTTTGATTAGAAGTGACTCTAAAGAATTCAGTGAGAATCCTGGGAATTGATGTCCGTGTGTGTCTTTAGAGTGCCCAAGATTGACCAACCCTATTGTAGAGATTGGCTGAGGTGGGCTTCAAAAATTTTAGCAACAGGTTCTCTGCCCAGTGGCTGGCTGGGTGTGGCCATGGTGGGCGTGGCCTAGTTGGCCTCCTGCACCACGGCAGAGGGGGGGGCGCGTTTTTGCCCTCCCCGGGCTCCGGAGGCTTTCCTTGAGCCTCTTGGGAGGGCGGAAACAGCCTCCCCGGGCTTCAGAGACACCATGGAAACTAGAAATGGGCCCATTTCCGGCCTTCCCGAAGTTCCGGGAAGGCCATTTTGTCGCCCTCCCCAAGCCTCCAAGGACGCCTTGCCCTTACCTGCATCCAAAATGGGCCCCATGGGGGGCTCCTGGGAGAGACAGGGTGAGGTAGGCAGGGCCAGTCAGGAGTGGGATTTGGGGGTTCTCTCCTTTATTTTATTTTTTTACCAATATCTTAGTTTTCCCTTTGTTTATCTTCAATCTTGCCATTTTCCCATCTTCCTCTATTTTATTTATTAACTTGGGTCCTGTTCCTAGGGGTTCTTCTAATATAAAAACTAAATCATCTGCAAGTGCCTGTAATTTATACCTCCTCTTTTCTTATTTCCACCCCTTTTTTTCTCCTTGTCTTTCCTAATATTTCCATTTAGCACTTTTAGTGTTAATACAAATAACAATGGCGACAAAGGACCCCCTTGCCTTGTTCCTTTCTCAATATGATTTTTTTTCCCCGTCAATTCTCCATTAACGGTTACCTTTGCATATTTATTTTTATTTATTTATTTATTTGATTTGTCAATTGTTTACAAGATAATAAGTATAAGTGTATACATAATTATGAATACATGAAATGGGTACATATAAGAAAAATAAAAGAAACAATAGGACAGGGACGGTAGGCACGTTGTGCGCTTATGCACGCCCCCTACAGACCTCTTAGGAAAGGGGTGAGGTCAATAGTAGACAGTCTAAGGTTAAAGTTTTTGGGGTTTTGGGAAGAAACTACAGAGTCGGGTAGAGTATTCCAGACATTGACCACTCTGTTGCTGAAGTCGTATTTCCTGCAATCAAGCTTGGTGCGGTTAACCTTGAGTTTGTATCTATTGTGTGCTCTTGTGTTGTTATGGTTGAAGCTGAAGTATTCATTGACAGGTAAGACATTGCAATACCTCTTAGGAAAGGCCCACCCCTGAAAAAAGCCTCTATGACAATCCAACGGCTGCTTTAAATAGGAGAACACCAGAAAAATTTAGGACTGCATGCTAAGACGTCTGGGTGTTAAGAAACCGCCCAAAAGAGGGACAGCAAACTCTTGTTGTGTGGTCGCCAAGAAAGCTGCACAGCCCCATCTAGGAATCCTACTTGTCCAAGACTGTCTCAGTTTGCAGTAGCGGTAAACCGTATAAACCCGGTTTTCGTTAAGTTCAAACGTGCAAATATGAAAACAGATCAATGTTGTTTCAAGAAAAACCACCCCGCAATTGCCCCGCTCTTCTTTTAATCCTGCCCTTTGGTTCTCTTGTGTGTTTTTCCAAGAAATCTGCTTTTGTTTTGGTGGTTCACCTTCTAGGCTGATGCACACTCTGTTCTTCCTTCTTCCACCCAAGATCCTTCTCAGCCATTCAAGTTTTGCCACTTAATAGATAACCTTGATCTTTTCTCTGGTATCTTTTTTCTTATCACCAACAAGCAGTCTGCGGGTTAATCTCTTTTTATGACTCTGGGATTTTATGCTCTCTCTCTCTCTGCTCAGTGGTTGGTGTTTTTTTTTTTTTTCCTGATTTCGCAGTCTTACACAACATGGTCTTGAGGGTTTCTTTCTCATCAACAGAAGCTCCTCCGTCTTAGACCCAAGATGGAGTCAAGACAGAGAAGAATAAGGCGAGGTCTTCAAAGGACAGCTGGTTTAGCAGCTGAATTAGTGATTTTGGGGGGCTTTGCGAAAGACCCTGAACTATAAAGGTGTGAACAGTTGCAGGAACTGGGCTTGGCTAGTTTAGTGAAGAGAAGGACCAGGGGAGACAGGATAGCAGTCTTCCAATATTTGAGGGGCTGCCACAGAGAAGAGAAAGGGGTCAAGCTATTCTCCAAAGCACTCAAAGGCCAGACAAGGAATAATGGATGGAAACTGAACATGGAGAGATTCAACCTGGAAATATGGAGAAATTTTATGACAGTGAGAGCAATCAACCAATGGAACAGAAGTTGCCTTCAGAAGTTGTGGGAACTTCATCACTGGGATGAAGTGGATTGCCATTTGTCAGAAATGGGGTAGAATTTCCTGGTTGGGTGGGGTGGGGGGGGCTAAAAGGTCCTTTCCAACTCTATTAATCTATAATAAACTAATCCAGCCTTTTGCAACTGCTCAACCGTGGCCATTTTAAGATGCCTGGACTTCAACACTAGAATTTCCCCCAGCCAACATCCTTTAAGATGGGTGGACTTCGACTCCCAGAATTCCATGGTGGCTGGGGAACTCTGGGAATTAGTCCACACATCTTCAGCTTGCAGAGGTCGAGAAATGCTGGCAATAAGTATATCTCAAGAGCCTGGAAAATAAAATTGCTAACTACTTGGAGATATATATTTTTTCCTCCAAAAAGCCCAGAAAAAAACAACAACAGATCCTATGGGAGCAATGCATATTATGTTTTATATGCTGTAGGGAGGTTTACTTTTTCTTCCCACCCAAAGTAGTCCTTGACATGCAACCATTTGTTCAGTGACTGTTCAAAATGGAAAAAAGTGACCTGCTGTAGATACCTTGAAAGCTTCTCCCAGAAGAGAGCAACTAAAACAGACTTGCCTTCAGAAGTTGTAGATGCTGCCATCGCTGAAGGTTACCAAGGGCAGCCATTTGTCCAGACTGGTACTGCATTTCCTGATTGAATAAGGGGTTGGACTAGAACAGTGGTCTCCAATCAGTGGGCCGGGGACCACTGGTGGTCTGTGAGAGAAGTTTGGTGGTCCACAGAGAAATGTCCCCCGCAAAACAATTAATCCAGGCTGCATGGGAACACAAGGCTTGCGTTGCTTGCATTGTGAACAACACAAGGTAGTGAGGGGAGGGGGGAAAGGGCAGGGGGGAACTTACCCCACTCACCCCATGCACCTGGCCTGGCCACCAGGCTGCTTCTTTTTCCTTCTGCTTTTGGCTACATGCAAGGAAAGCAGCAAAAGTCTTTCTTTCTCTCCCCCAAACTCCGCCAGAAATGAGTCTTTGGGACCCTGCAAGGCATCCTGCTCCAAGGGGCTGCGCCAGCAAAGACTCATTTCTGGCGGAGTTTGGGGGAGAGAAAGAAAGACTTCTGCTGCTTTCCTTGCATCAAGCCAAAAGTCTCTCTCTCTCTCCCCCACCCACCTCGAGAACAGAGCTGGAGACGGTATCCTGCGATCCCAAATAAAGAATGATCGATTGGTAGGAAAACAGGGCAGGGAATTTTCCTGCAGATTTTTGGGTGGGTTTTCCCAGCGTCTCTCGTCCACAGAATTTAACATTTTGAGTTGGGTGTTCCCTGAGGTCCAAAAGGTTGACGACCTCTGGACTAAAAAACTTCCAAGGTACCATACGGATCTGTTATTCTATTATTTCACTGAGATGTGGAACAGAATCACCCTTGAAATGCAGATGTCCCTGGGCCTGATAGCCTTCCGTAAGGCATCAAAAACTTGGCTTTCTGTCCAGGCACTGGGCCAGGAAGTTAGATCAATCTGTTTTGAAAGCGTTATTGATATAGACATATGCGCTGATCCAGGTGTCATTTGTTTTTTGCTAATATTTTTACTGTTGTTTATAATGTTCTGTTCGCTGCCCAGAGACATGTGTCATCTGTCGAGGGGTGCCTTAGAAATCAAATCAGTGATGCGGTGTTACCACGTTGTGTTTTCCTGTATGTACACTTTTAACATTTAATCTTTTATTAGTTTATCCAAGTATAAAATACAAAGAAAAAAAAAGGCATGAAAAAGTAAGGAGAGAGGGAGGGAGAAAAAAGGGATGTAGTGTATCGGGAGAAGAGGAAAAAAAAGAAAGAAAAAGGCACTGACTTCCAATTCTTGGGCACATTTGGAGTGTGCACAAATAGGGTTAGGCCCTTTCGTGCTCATGGAAATCATCCTGGTGACATCTGTTACTCTGCTGGGATGCCAGGAAGGGTGGATTCACCCATTGCTTGCATTCACACAACCTATATAGCTTGGCTACTGAATGAAGCTGTGGTCAGTTGGATCTGAACCACAGACTAAGCCTGTGTTGGCCGAACTTATACCATGTGTGCTGGAAGTGGCACGCAGAGCCATTTCCCCCAGCATGTGAGAGGTTGCCATGCACACGTGCCACCACCCGATAGCTGTTTGTCAGGTATCTGGCACGCATGCGCAGGGGGTGGAGGGGGGTGCACGGGAGATGCACACGCACGCCAGGGATGCACTGCACGCAAGGGGATCACGCATGCTGAGTGCAAGGGGAAAAGGTGCGTGCATGCGCAGACGTGCGGTGCGTGAGGAGGGAGTTGAATGCAGATGCGCGATGCGTGAGGGGCCCCCAGCACGCATTGGCTTCTGGGTGCTGGCACAGCAAGCACGTGCACAATTGTCGGCACAGGAGCCGAAAAAGGTTAGCCACCACTGGACTAAGCCAATGTTTCTCAGTTTTAGCAACTTGAAAACGGGTGGACTTCAACTCCCAGAATTTCCTAGCCAGCCATGCTGCCTGGGGCATTCTGGGGATTGAAGTCCACTCATCTTAAAATTCCTGGGGTTGAAAATCATTGCTAGACTATAGGTAGTCCTCGAATTAGGACCCCAATTGAGCCCAGGTTTCTGTTGCTACGTGAGTCATTTGTTGAGTGAAATTTGCCCCATCTTACAGCCTTTCTTGCCACGGTGAATCACTGCAGCGGTTAAGTTATAGTGACACGGTTGTTAAGTGAATCACTGCAATGGTTAAGTTAGTGATACAGTTGTTAAGTGAATCCCCATTGAGTTTGCTGGTCAGAAGGGTCACAAAAGGGGATCAGTTTGCCAAGCGCCTCAATTTTGATCACATGGGGATGCCGCAACGGTCGTAAGTGTGAAAAGCGTTCATACGTCACTTTTTTGTAAACTTCGAACAGTCTCTAAATGAACTGTTGTAAGTCAAAGATTACCTGCATTAAAGGCTGTCAACACTTTGAAGTAACCTAAATCAGGAAATAAGATACCACAAGTATCCCAGGAATGCTACTTTATTGTTATAGGGGATAATAACCGAGTCTTGAAACCTAACCAAACAACGTCAAAGTGCAGCTATTGAGAGTGTTACTCTTCAACTTTCCAGTTTTCCAAAACTGAGTTTATCCCCTTAATCGTTCCTATCTTCTCCACATTCCTTTACAATTCCACACTCCTCCCCCCTCCGTTAAAAAATGTAGAAGAGAAGAGAAGAGAAAACAGAAAAGAAGAAAAGAAAAGAAGAAGAAAGGAAGAGTTGGAAGGGACTATGGAGGTCTATTACTCTTTGACTTACCTGGTTAAGCAATTTAGGTGGTTAAGCCACAGGGTTGATTAGGCTTTGCCTTAATTTCTGAAAAGTCCAACCGCTGAATTTCATAAAACTCGATTTAGGGTTTAGGACAGTGATGGCGAACCTATGGCATGTATGCCATAGGTGGCACGCAGAGCCATTTGTCCAGGCGTGCGAGCCCAGCCAAACTTACCTGCACTGCACATGCATGTGACTCCCACCTGGGGGTCCCTGTTTGAGGCTGTTTTTGCCTTCCCGGAGGCTTGAGGGAAGCCTCTGCAGCCTCAGGAGGCTGAAAAATGGGCCTTCTGGAAATACCAGTTGCCTCCTAAAAAAAAGCATCTTTGGGACACTACCAATAGTTGTTAGACAAATATTTGTAAGTCCAGGACCACCTGTTCGTAGACTTCTGCTCCAGAATTCCATATTCAGCTGTGCTGGCTGGGGAATTCTGGGAATTGAAGTCCAGGTATCTTAAAGTTGCCAAGGTGGGTGTACACTGCATTTTAATTTGGCCCCAGTTGGGTGATTTAGAGAAGTTCTGCATCCAGAAACTGGGTGCAGGTAATACAGAATTTGTAGCCCTGCTATCCTTTTCTACAGAGAGCCCTCGGCAAAGGCCCTTCCTGTCTTCTATATTGGAGTCTCCAACCTTGGCAACTTTAAGACTTGTGGACTTCCAACTCCCAGAAGTCCTCAGCCGGCTGGGGAATTCTAGGAGTTGTAGTCCACAAGTCTTCATGGGGTCACCAAATGTGGCAACTTTAAGACTCGTGGACTTCAACTCCCAGAAGTCCTCAGCCGGCTCGGGAAGTCTAGGAGTTATAATAACAGATAATCAGAGTTGGAAGGGACCTTATAGGTCACCTAGTCCAACCCCCTGCCCAAGCGGGAGATCCTACACCATTTCTGACAAATGGCAGTCCATTCTCTTCACGAAGGTCTCAAGTGATGGCAACTTTTAAGACTTGTGGACTTCCAACTCCAGAGAATTCTAGGAGTTGTAATCCACAAGTCTTAAACTTGCTAAGTTTGGAGCCTCCTGTTCTATGTAACGATTGCACAGCTCAGCCTGGTCTCATTTTCCTCCACCCCCCTTGTTAGGACCGTATGGTTTCCTCCCACCTGTGCAGTATTTTTATGGGAAATCTGCCTGGAAAATTGGAAAGTTTGAAAGGCACCGAGTCTGCAAATGAAGAATCATGGGGGGAGATCAAGTATTTCTAACCAGCAGGGTTGCTGGGCTGCTTGGATTAAACCTGACAATCTCCTGTTGTTCTCAGGCGGTGATTGGGAACTGCTTAAAGCAGACCAGATTTGTTGAATCAAGTCAGCGTGACTCAGATTTCTGCCCTGGATGGATTTGTTTGTAATTGGTGGCCTTGGACACACAGACAAGTGGGCCAGGGAACTGGGAGGTGGCCGTTCACCTCTTTCCCCAGCTGTGGGTTTATTTACAGGTCGTCCTCAACTTACAACTTACACTTGTTTAGTGACCAACGTTACAATGGCACTGAAAAAAAGGGACTTTTTCACATAGTTCACGTTTTCTCACATTTATAACTGTGGCAGCATCCCCATGATTACGGGATTAAAAAAACAACCTGGCAGGCACAGGTAGTCCTCAACTTATGACCACAATTGAACCCACGTTTCCTGCTGCTAAGCGAGACCTTTGTTAAGGGAGCTTTGCCCCATTTTATGACCTTTCTGGCCACAATTGTTAAGTGAATCACCGCACCGTTTTAAAGTTAGAGACACCACTGTGAAGTGAATCCTCACTGGCTTCGCTTGTCAGAAGGTCACAAAAGGGGATCATGTAACCCCGGGACACTGCGACGGTCATAAATATGAGTCAGTTGCCAAGCGTGTGAGTTTTGATCACATGACCATGGGGGGGGATGCTGCAGCGGTCGTAAGTGTGAAAAATGGTCATATAAGTCACTTTTTTCAGCGCCGCTGTAAGTTCGAACCGTCACTACATGAACTGTTGTAAGTCAAGTGGGAGACTGTGAGTTCTAATCCTGCCTCAGCCATGAAAGCCAGCTGGGCCATCTTGGGCCAGTCACTCTCTCTCAGCCTTGCTCACCCTAAGTAAAGATTCTCCTCCTTGCACATAGTCGTTTCCGGCTCTAGGGGGCGGTGCTCATCTCCGTTTCAAAGCCGAAGAGCCAGCGCTGTCCAAAGACGTCTCCGTGGTCATGTGACTGGCATGACGAAACGCCCTCAAAGGCGCGCGGAACACTGTTCCTTTCCCACCAAAGGGGTCCCTGTTTTTCTACTTGCCTTTTTTACATGCTTTCGAACTGCTAGGTTGGCAGAAGCTGGGACCAGTCACAGGAGCTCACTCCGTTATTTGAACCGCCGAACTGCCAACTTTTCGGATAGGACAACCTCAGCTTCTTAGCCACCGAGCCACCGCTCCCCTCTCCCACTCACCTTACAGAGTTGTCATTGTGGGGAAAATAGGAGGGGGAAGGTGTGTTGGATATGTTCGCCACCTTGAGTTGTTTATAAAAAACAAGGAAGGTGCTGTACAAATAAATAAATAAAATCAAAATGAAAATCCTGCACGGCTGCGTTTTAGCGGTTTCCTTTGCCAGATCTTGAAATCTGGATTCTGAATGAACAGCAATTGAATCATGCTTTGCTAGCTTGGCAAAAAACATGAATGGGCATTCGTTCTCTCCCTCTCTTTTTAAAAAAATAAATTTTATTAATTACACATTAAAACATTGGACACAGTGGAACTGTCCTGGCATCGTCCTTTCCTTACATGCTAAAGTATCAAATAAATATCACATATACATTGCTACCTTTATACAGTTAGCCTATCCAGAATATACATTTGTAAAGACAACATAATCACATCTGTAATTAATTTTTTTTTTACTTTTGTCTTATCTATTCAGTTAGGATTACATACGTAACCTCAACTCTCCATTCTATGAATCCGAGTTTTTTTTGTTATTCTGGATCCCTCCTTTCAGTTCCAACCATTTATAAAAATTTATTCCCTATCTCATAATATTCTGTCTGGCCTTTATTTTTCAATCCCAACATCCATCTATCCATTTCTGCACAAATCAATATTTTCTTTTATCACTTCACATTCTAAGGGAATATTTCTATTTTTCCATTTGGCATTCATCCTCTCTTGCTCCCCGAGTGCATCCATGAGCTGTGTGTTCACACAACAAGGTCCGTGCAAAATCTCCTGGCTGTACAAGAAAAGAAGAGCCAGCATGGGGTAGCCATGAAGGTGTTGGAGTGAGGTCCTAGTCTACCTAGTCCAGTGATGGGATTCAAATTTTTTTTACTACCAGTTCTATGGGCGTAGTTTGGTGGCCGTGGCAGGGGAAGGACACTGTAAAATCCCCATTCCCTCCTCACCCCACTAACCTGCTTTCCAGCTCCGTTCTCCTGTGCAGGGCAACAAAAGAAGGCCCAGCCAATCAGGTGGGACTCAGGAGGCGGAGAATAGATGGGGGTGGGGTTAGTCAGAGATGGTATTTGCCGGTTCTCCGAACTACTCAAAATGTCCGCTACCAGTTCCCCGAACTACTCAAAATGTCCACTACCAGTTCCCCAAACTACTCAAAATGTCCGCTACCAGTTCCCCAAACTACTCAAAATTTCCGCTACCAGTTCCCCGAACTACTCAAAATGTCTGCTACCAGTTCCCCAAACTACTCAAAATGTCCGCTACCAGTTCCCCGAACTACTCAAAATGTCCACTACCAGTTCCCCAAACTACTCAAAATGTCCACTACCAGTTCCCGAACTACTCAAAATGTCTGCTACCAGTTCCCCAAACTACTCAAAATTTCCGCTACCAGTTCCCCGAACTACTCAAAATTTCCGCTACCAGTTCCCCGAACTACTCAAAATGTCCGCTACCAGTTCCCCGAACTACTCAAAAGGTCCGCTACTGGTTCTCCAGAAACTGGTCAGAACCTGCTGAATACCACCTCCAGGAGTGGGAGTAGAACTCCTTAAGCATCAGAGCGTGTTAATAATAATATACAAAATACTAATTCTCTGATGATCATTTCAAAAATTCCTTTCTTAGTGAGCCCCTAGAAGCCAAGAGGAACATACGTGCCAAATTTCAAGTTTGTAGGCTTTACGGTTCTGGAGATTTTGTGATGATGCGTGAGTGGTATTTCGCTTTTATATAGAGAGATTGAGCTCCCGGGCTAAATGTGAAATGCAAATGTAATACATAAACAAGCATGTTATATAGTTCATCCAACGTGATAGGTTCAGAGATATATATTTAGGTCTAGATGTTTTAAACTACAGTGTTCCTCGGCTCAAGCTCCTTGGTCAACCTTTATTTCAGAGGATGCCAAAAATTGGACAGCTTTAAGACTTGCGGACTTCCGTTCCCAGAGTTCCTCAGCTCTCATGCCTGGCTGAAGAATTCTGGGAGCTGAAGTCTGCAAGTGTTAAAGTTACCAAGTTTCAAGATCCCTGCTTTACAGGAAAGAAACCTTGTAAAAATTTGGCCAACCCTAAGACCTTCAGTCCTCTTGAAAGGTCACTTTAGAGGAAATAAAATTCCTGCTTTTGGATGTGTTGAGCCTTTCTTTGTGAGGTGCCGACAAAACAGGGCTCCCGCTGGGGTTTGCCTGCCAAGGGGAAAAAAAAGAAAAAACAAAGCTTCATTTGGAGCCTTAAAGTCAAGAAATTTGTTGAACCATAAATGAAAAACAAAGGAGCTGGATCTACAGAGCTCTCAAAGCTCCCCGTCCAAGTTAATGCAAGCAGGTGGGGTGAATGCCCCTGTTCGATCGTCTCCTGACCGGGTTATAAGCCTATTCTGTAAAATTCATTAGATTTTTTTTTTAAATTATAATTTTATTAAAGGTTTTTGTTTAAAGAAATAACGCAAGCTAAAGTGAGAAGGAAATTAAAGATAAAGCTAAAATTGCAAGAAAGTTGGGGGGGAAGAACAAGAAAAATAGAAAAGAAAGAAAAAAAAGATAGAAATAGATTAGATTTTTTTAAAATAATAATTTTATTGAAGGTTTTTCTTTAAAGAAATAATGCAAGCTAAAGTGAGAAGGAAATCGAAGAGAAAGCTAAGCTGCAGTTATAGGCACAACTATAAATTTACCTCAGCCTCTAGGATTACAAAGTAACTTTCGTTTCTATAATCCTGTCTAAGCATTAAAATGATAAATCGTAAATTCCTTTTTTTTGTTATTGTTGGACAAAAAGTCTACGACAGGTTTCCAGACAGCAATAAACAGAGTCTTTTATTGGTCAAAAAGATAATTTAGCCATTTCAGCAAGTTTGATCCTCGTCATTCTTCCTTTATGGGTAGTGCCAAATCTTTCCATTTTGGGGCATGCAATAATCTCGCTGCAGTTTATCGTGTAGAAAAACAAAGTCTCGTGTCTTTTTTTTTCCTCACAGCTGTTTGTCCATTAACCTCCAATCTCACGTCTCTATTACGGCCTAAATCGGGGTTTTTCCAACTTTAAGACTTGTGGACTTCAACTCCCAGAATTCCCCAGCCAGCCACACTGGCTGGGGAATTCTGGGAGTTGAAGTCCACAAGTCTTAAAAGTTGCCAAGTTTGGAGATGCCCTGCCATAGATGAATCCAAACAGTGTTATCAGCTCACAGCCCTTTAACTGAGCTTGGCACGAGGTTCTCTCGATTGCAGAAAGCAGAATCCAGATTTATTAAATCTACACCCCTTGACTTACAACCATTCATTTACCAACCGTTTGAAGTTATGATGCCCCCAAAGTGATTAGGAAGTGGTCCTCACACTTATCACCGTCACAGCATTCCCCATGGTCACATGATCAAAATTAGGACGCTTGGCAATTATCATGTATTTACAATGGTTACAGCATCCTACAGTTAGTCCAGGACTACCTGTTAGTAGCCTTCAGCTCAGAGGTGGTATTCAGCAGGTTCTGAACGGTTCTGGAGAACTGGTAGTGGAAATTTTGAGTAGTTCAGAGAACCGGCCAAGACCACCTCTGGCTGGCCCTGCCCCCATCTATTCTCTGCCTTCCGAGTCTCAGATGATTGGCTGGGTCTTCTTTGGTTGCCCTGCACAGGAGAACGGAGCTGGAAAGCAGGTTATTGGGGTGGGGAGGGAATGAGGATTTTGCAGTATCCTTCCTCTGCCACGCCCACCAAGCCACACCCACAGAATTGGTAGTAAAAAATTTGAATCCCACCACTGATCCCCATCGGTAACATTCCCAATGTGGACTCCGTTCTACTCCCAATTTTTAAAGTGGCCTTACCAGTGGTGGGATTCAAATTTTTTTACTACTGGTTCTGTGGGCATGGCTTGGTGAACATGGCTGGGGAAGGATACTGCAAAATCCCATTCCCTCCCCACTCCACTAACCTGCTTTCCAGCTCCGTTCTCCTGTGCAGGGCAACCAAAGAAGACCCAGCCGATCAGCTGGGACTCAATGGGAGGCAGAGAAGATATGGGGGAGGGGCCAGTCAGAGGTGGGATTCGCCGGTTCTCCAAACTACTCAAACTTTCCGCTACCGGTTCTCCAGAACCGGTCAGAACCTGCTGAATACCTCGTCTGGGCCTTGCGGATACAGCCCAGTGTTGTGAGTTTTCCACAAAGGTGCAAAAAATTTCCATTACGGAATATTCCAATCCAAAATCAGGGGTGTCCCAAGTTTGGCAACTTGAAGACTTATGGACTTCAACTCCCAGAATTCCCTAGCCAGCATGACCGGATGGGGGAATTCTTGGAGTTATAGTCCACAGGGGTTAAAAGTTGCCAAATATTTATTTATTTTTATTTTTATTTAATTTGATTTGTCAATCGCTTACAGGATAACAGGTATATATATATAAACATAGTTATGAATACATGAAACGGATACGTATAAGAAAAATAAAAAGAAACAATAGGACAGGGACGGTAGGCACGTTGGTGCGCTTATGCACGCCCCCTACAGACCTCTTAGGAAAGGGGTGAGGTCCATAGTAGACAGTCTAAGGTTAAAGTTTTTGGGGTTTGGGGAAGAAACCACAGAGTCAGGTAGAGTGTTCCAGACATTGACGACCCTGGCCTAAATCTTATTCCCAACACCCCCACACTCAAATACACCCCTACACACTCCTCCACACCCGAAATTTAAGTCTGCACTTTGCTTTTCCTTCAGCTTCAGAGGAAGAGTTTCAGCGTTAAACGTGTATTCCTAGCTTCCTCCTCCTTAGGCAGAAGGCCAGCCCCCCACCCACCCACTCCCCCTCGGGCCATGCTGCTTTCTCCACCGAGGTCAGCAATTCCCAAATTCTCACTGGGCCAGTGTTGTTTCAAGCCGTCGTTTGTGGAAAACAAGCGAACGGCTTCGTTGCAAAGGCCAGCGGGGGCTGTTCAAATCAAAGTCGCACCCTGAGGAGGGCACAGATAGTTCGTCGTGGGTCAAGAAAGGAAATATAAAAACGCCGGAATCAGCAGAGATCTGGGGTCCTTCTGGACCCCACAACGGAGAACGCAGGCAGGGATGGGACTGTTATCTCAGATAGTTTCCACCCGGGAGGTTTTTAAGAAGAAACTGGACGGCCATTCGTCACACATTGCCTTCTGGGTGCTGGCACGAGCGCGCACACAATTATCGGCAGGGGAGCTAAAAACGGCTTGGCACCATTGTCATAGGGTGTCTTACACAAGCAGGGGGTTGGACTAGAAGACCTCCAAGGACCCTTCCGACTCTGCTATTCTGTATTCCAAGCCTCTGGGATTCAGAGGTCAAACTGTCCCGTCACCCCGTCATCGTCCCCCACCTCCCCGATCGTGGAATGTTCTTCTTAGGTACCGGTAGTCCTCAACTTACAACTGCAATGGAGCCCAATATTTGTGTTGCCAAGGGAAACTTTTGTTCAGTGAGTTTTGCCCCGTTTTTACAACCTTTCCTGGTTGTTAAGTGAATCAGTGCAGTTGATAAGTTAGCAAGGCGGCTGTTAAGCGAATCTCGCTTCCCCGTGGACTTGGCTTGTCAGGTAAAGGTTCCCCTCCTTGCACATACGTGCTAGTCATGTCCGGCTCCAGGGGGCGGTGCTCATCTCCATGACAAAGCCGAAGAGCCAGCACTGCCCGAAGACGTCTCCATGGTCATGTGGCCAGCATGACTAAACGCCCGAAGGTGCACGGAACGCAGTTACTTTCCCACCAAAGCTGGTCCCTATTTTTCTACTTGCGTTTTTTTTTTTTTTACATGCGTTCGAGCTGCTAGGTTGGCAGAAGCTGGGACCAGTAACGGCAGCTCACTCCGTTACGCGGCGCTGGGGATTCGAACTGCCAAACTGCCGACCACCTTTCTGATCGACAAGCTCAGCTTGGTTTTTGTTTGTTTGTTTGTTTGTTTTTCTTTGTTTGTTAGAAAGGACACTACCAACGGTCACAAAGACGAGTCAGTTGCCAAGCATCTGAATTTTGATCACCTGATCCTGGAGATGCTGCAACGGTTGACAGTCACTTTCCTCTGTGCCGTTGTAACTCTGTAAGGTCACTTAATGAACTGTTGTAAGTTGAGGACTACCTGAATTATGGCGGGGGAGTTCTGTGGCCGTACTCCGTTCCTTGAAAACCAGATCAGTGTTAATTTTTTCCACCTTGGAAAGCATACTGCGGTTCCATTCTGTGTTTTTTACATGATGAGGACGGGACAATTCTGCCATTTGAGTAGCTCATTGGATCATATAAAATCGTTGGCTCATAGAGTTGGAAGGGAATATTTAGGCCTTCTAAGTTCATCTCCAGCTCTGAATGAGATGCAAAGACAGAAAGTCCTTGAGTTACAAGTTACAACTATTCGTTTAGTGGACATCCCTTCTCACATGTTGAATGAAAGAAAATGAAAAAATGTGCCAATTAACATCAAAGTAATAGTTATATAATAGTTTCAATCTTTAACTAATTACTTGATATTAAAATCTCCATTATCTTATTTAATGTATGTAAGGATGTATGTATGTATGTATGTTTATATTTCAATAGAATAGAATAGGAATGGGAATAGGAATAGAAATAGAAATAGGATAGAATAGGAATAGGAATAGAATTGGAAATTGGGAATTGGGAATGGAATATTATACAATAGGAATAGAATAGAATAGAATAGAATAGAATAGAATAGAATAGAATAGAATAGAATAGAATAGAATAGAATAGGAATGGGAATAGGAATAGAAATAGAAATAGGATAGAATAGGAATAGGAATAGAAGAGAATAGGAATAGAATACAATAGGAATAGAATAGAATAGAATAGAATAGAATAGGATAGGAATGGGAATAGGAATAGAAATAGAAATAGGATAGAATAGGAATAGGAATAGAATTGGAAATTGGGAATTAGGAATGGAATGGAACAGAATACAATAGCAATAGAATAGGAATAGAATAGAATAGGAATAGAATAGAATTGGGAATGGGAATAGGAATAGGAATAGAATAGAACAGAATAGGAATAGAATAGAATAGGAATAGAATAGGAATAGGATTAGAATAGGAATAGAATAGGAATAGGAATAGGAATAGACTAGAATAGGATTAGAATAGGAATAGGACTAGAATAGAATAGAAATAGAATAGGAATAGGAATAGGAATAGAATAGAATAGGAATAGGAATAGGACTAGAATAGGAATAGGACTAGAATAGAATAGGAATAGGAATAGACTAGAATAGGATTAGAATAGGAATAGGACTAGAATAGAATAGGAATAGAATAGAATTCTTTATTGGCCAAGTGTGACTGGAATTTGTCTTGGTGCAAATGCTCTCAGTGTACATAAAAAGAAAAGATACATTCATCAAGAGTCAAGAATCATCAGGTGCATCACTTAATGAGAGTCATAGGGTACAATAAGCAATCAAATCAAACTAGGAAACAGTCGATATAAATCGTTAGGATACAAGCAACAAGGTTACAGTCATACAGTCACAAGTGGGAGGGGATGGGTGAAAGGAAGGATGGGAGGATTAGTAAAAAAACAAAATAAAAATAATAAATAAATAGTAAAGCAAATAAATAAAATTTCTATAAAAGGAAATAAAAAAATAGGTGAAGCAAATTTAACAAAAAAAATTCCTAAAAGGGTGTTTATAGACTGAAGATGAGAGAACCCGTATTCTAGTAGGAAGAAAGAACGAGTAAAAGAATACGGAATGGAGAAGAAAGACAAATGATTAGACAAAATTAGCTTGCGTTTCCCAGCTATTTAGAAGTAGATTGAAAATAAAAGATTGTAGGGGGGGGTGGGTGGGGATAAATCACTGATGCCTGCAACATTCTGGCACACATAATTTCTGAAAACACAACCCCTGTTTCAGGCACTGGTTTGTCTCCTGCCCTGGGTGAAGGACACCATGTCCTGGCAAAGCAGCCCGCACAAATAAAGGGAAACATAACCAACTTTAGATTAGCAAACCAGGCAAGAGGGCAGGGAAGGGAAGGGAAGGGAAGGGAAGTAAGAAGGAGGGGAGGGAAGGAAGAAGGAAGGGAGGGAAGGGAAGGGAGGGAAGAAGAAAGGGAAGGGAAGGGAGAAGAAAAGGAGAGAAAGGAAGGAAGGGAAGGAAGAAGAAAGGGAGGGAAGGAAGGAAGGAAGAAGAAAGGAGGGGAAGGAAGGAAGAGGAAGGAAGGAGGAAAGGAAGAAGAAGGGAGGGAAGGGAAGGGGAAGAAAAGGAGGGAAAGGAAGAGAAGGAAGGGAAGGAAGAAAAGGAAGAAGAAGAAAGGAGGGAAAGGAAGGAAGGAAGAAGAAAAAGGAAGGGGAAGGAAGAAGAAAGGAGGGAAAGGAAGGAAGGAAGAAGAAAAGGGAAAGGAAGGAAGAAGAAAGGGAAAAAGGGAAGGAAGGAAGAAGAAAAGGAGGTAAAGGAAGGGAAGGAAGGAAGAATGAAGGGAGGAAAGGGAAGGAAGGAAGAAGAAAGGAGGGAAGGGAAGGAAAGGAAAGAAAAGGAAGGGAAAGGAAGGAAGAAGGAAGGAAGAAGAAAGGGAAAGAAGGAAGGGAGGAAGGGAAGGGAAGGAAGAAAGGAAGGGAAGGAGGAAGGAAGAAGAAAGGGAGGGAAGGGAAGGAAAGGAAGAAGAATAGGAGAGAAAGGAAGGGAAAGAAGGAAGGAAGAAGAAAGGGAGGGGAAGGGAGAAGAAAAGGAGGGAAAGGAAGGGAAGGGAGGAAGGAAGAAGAAAGGGAGGAAAGGGGAAGGAAGAAGAAAAGGAGAGAAAGGAAGGGAAGGGGCAGAGAAAGGAAGGAGGGGAAGGGTGGGAGGGAGGGAAGGAATGAAAAGAGTCAGAGAGAGAAGGAAGGGAGGAAGGAAGGAATGGAAAAGAAAGGGAGAGAGGAAAAAGAAAGAGAGGAGGAAGGGAGGGAGAGAAGAGAGAAAGAAAGAAAGAAAGAAAGAAAGAAAGAAAGAAAGAAAGAAAGAAAGAAAGAAAGAAAGAACCCACCTAGACAGCTTAAGGACATTTCCAGGGTAATGAAAGTGATATTTTCACAGGATAAAAAGAAGGGTGTCTGGAGAGAATTCAAAAGTTTGCAGAAATACAAAGTCTACAAAGGGGAATGTCTCCAGAAGGTCATTTGTGTGCGTAGGATAAAAATGGCTTGTTGAGGACACGGCTTTGTGATGGACGTTGGGGGGAGAGTTTTGGCTGCAAGGACATCTACCTCATAGCTCAAAATTCAGAGAATGAGAGATTCCTTTTTGGAAGTCATTCAAGTTGGAAATTACTGGCCTGTAGGAAGCTGGAGGCTTCCTTTCCACTCCTCCCCTTCCCTTCCCTTCCCTTCTCTTCCTTTTCGTTCCTTTCCCTTCTTTCAATCTCCCTCCCTTTCCTTTCCTTCCTTTCCTTTCCTTTCCTTTCCTTCTCTTCCCTTCCCCCTTTCCTCCTTTTCTTCTTCCTTCCTTCCCTTCCTTTCTCTCCTTTTCTTCTCCCTTCTCTTCCCTTTCTTCTTCCTTCCCTTTCCTTACAATGGCACTGAACAAATCACCATTTTCATACTTATGACCGTTGTAGCATTCCCCATAGTCACATGACCAAAATTCGGTCATTGGCAACTGACTCGTATTTATGACGGTTGCAGCATCCCCCGGGGTCACTTGATACCCTTTGCGACCTTCTGACTAGCAAAGTCTATGGGGGAAGCCAGATTCACTTAACAACCATGTCTCGAATAGAACAACTGCAGTGATTCACTTAACAACTGTTCAAAGAAGTTAATAAAAAGGAGCAAAATTCACTTATATATACACTGTCTCACTCAGCAACAGAGGTTTTTGGGCTCAACTGTGGTTCTAATTCAAGGACTATTCTGGCTGCACTCATCATATACAGGAGGGGTCTTCAAATCCGACAATTTTAAGACTTGTGGACTTCAACTCCTAGAATTCCTCCTCCTGTCATGCTACCTCAGGAATTCTGGGAATTGAAGTCTTCAATGCCTATGACATGGCCCTTCAAATTCAACAGCTTTAAGACTTGTGGACTTCAACTCCCAGAATTCCTCTCTCCTCTCATGTTAGCTCAGGAATTCTGGGAGTTAAAGTCCACAAGTCTTAAACTTGCCAAGTTTGAAGACCCTTGGTATACAATAACTGAGTGATTGAATTAAATCCCATTTGGGGATTTGGGGCTCAATTGTGGTCATAAGCCAAGGACTACCTGTACTGGGCTATTTCGATGCTTGCTCTGGCATACCGGATCCTAGTTCAGTGGGCCGGAAGGAATCCTGGAGGACATCCAGTCCAGCCCCCTGTTAAGGCTGTGGGCCATGAATACCGGAGGCAGTTTTGGCACTCTTGTCCAGAATAACCTCTTTTTGATGCTGTGTGGGTGTTCAGGCTGGCCTGATCTGACCCAGCTGATTTGTCCATTCCTGGCTGAGAGAAGCATTGTATGGGAGAACAATGGCCATAGATCAGCCCAACAACCGCTTAATCTGTCTTGCATTGTTGGGCTTCTACATCCCTGGAGGGGAAAAAAAGTGTTTGCTTAGCCTTGACGAACCCTGTGCTCCAACAATCGGCTTTCGTGAGTGAAGCTGAGCAAAAGTGAATTTCCCCTTTCCCCCGTTGCCTTTTGTTTTTGCCATCTGCCTTAATCAAGTTTCCAGTCCCTTTGCCTTCTTTGTGAAAAATATGCCAGCAATGAAGCATTCAATTCAGAACAGAGTTGTAAGGGACTTTGGAGGTCTTCTAGCCCAACCCCCTGCTCAAGCAGGACACAAATAAATGGTTGTCCAGTCTCTTCTTAAAAGCCTCCAGTGATGGAGAACTCACAACTTCTGAAGGCCAGCTTTCCCACTGATTAATTGTTCTCGTTATCAGAAAATTGCTCCTTACTTCTAGGTTGGATCTCTCCTTGATAGGTTTCCATCCATTATTTTTTGTCCTGACCTTCAGGTGTTTTGAAGATTACGCTGACCCCTTGTTCTTTGTTGGCAGCACCTCTGATATTGGAAGACTGCTATCATGCCACCTCTAGTTCTTCTTTTCACTAGGCTAGATATATATATACTGCAGATTACAGGAACGTATTTTATTTATGTTTTATTTATTTATTTTTGTCAATTGCTTACAAGATAATAGGTATCAGTAAAAACATAGTTATGAATACATGGATACATATAAGAAAAATAAAAATAAAAGAAACAATAGGACAGGGACGGTAGGCACGTTGGTGCGCTTATGCACGCCCCCAACAGACCTCTTAGGAAAGGGGTGAGGTCAATAGTAGACAGTCTAAGGTTAAAGTTTTTGGGGTTTGGGGAAGAAACCACAGAGTCGGGTAGAGTGTTCCAGACATTGACCACTCTGTTGCTGAAGTCGTATTTCCTACAATCAAGTTTGGTGTGGTTTACCTTGAGTTTGTATCTACTGTGTGCTCTTGTGTTGTTGTGGTTGAAGCTGAAGTATTCATTGACTGGTAGGACATTGCAATGTATGATTTTATATACTATACTTAGATCGGACTGAAGGCGGTGTAGTTCTAGGTTTTCTAGGTCTAGAATTTCGAGTCTGGTAGCATAAGGTATTCTGCAATGAGTATAGGAGTGGAGAACTCTTCTTGTGAAATATTCTGCCTTTTGGGTTTTTCAATTAAAGTGTATTTAATTAATCAGTGGAACAACTTGCCTCCAAAAGTTGTGAACGTTGCAACACTGGAAGTTTTTAAGAAGAGGTTAGACAACCATTTGTCTGAAATGGTATGGGGTTTCCTGCCTGAGCAAGGGGTTGGACTAGAAGACCTCCAAGGTCCCTTCCAACTCTGTTATTCTAATTCAATTCTAATGCTGAGCCACAAACAACTCCTTTTAAAAATGTCTAAACTTGCATTTGCACAAAATTGGTAAAGTGAAGATTCCGACTGAAGAGAATGTGATCAGGAAAATATTAGAATGTGCAGAAATGAATAAGCTAACACTGGCAACTAAAGAAAAGTAACAAACTGAATATTATGTGATATGGGAATTATTTTATCAATGGCTGGAGAATAAATATGAAAGTTAGAAATTAAAGAAGGCTAGCAAAAAATAGTAAACATGCGAAAAGAATTAAAAATGTTAAGATGGTGAATGTTATAAGAATTAGATATATTATGCATATTAGTATTAAGTAAGAATAGAGTATTAGCACTAAGCAATGAATATATATAAATTATAATTGTTATCGCACAAGATATTTGTACCCAGATCACATCACTGTTTAAATGGAAGATGGATTGTTTGTATAAAATAAAATAAAAAATATACAGATATAAAAAAAAGTCTAAACTTATGAATAGAATTAAAGGAAATCTGCTTATAGTATAAAGAACAAAGGTAGGACGGATGTAGAACAACATTGTGAAAGAAAGAAGAAAAACAAGCAATAAAATGTATCTACTTTTCTAGAGTAGAAGACTCCTAACCTTTTGTGCAGATAAGCTCACTTTTTAAACAATGAATTAAACCTTGGCTTTGCACCAAACCATGTTTTTTTCCTTGATAAAGAGCCAATCCTCAACGTTGGTGACTTTTGGATGTGTGGACTTTGACACCCAGAATTCCCCAGCCAACAAGTAAAAAAACTAAAACTCCATCTGAAATGCATCATTCCCCGTTTGTGACAATTCAGGCGCCATGCATCTAGAGCACTTCCAAATTTAGGGGATGTTGTCGACCTCTCCATATTAAACAACTTTAAACGTTACATTCTCCTCAAGGACCTGGTTTGCCTTATAGGCGTAGACCTTGAGTTACGGCCACAATTTGAGCCCAAATTTCTGTTGCTAAGGGAGGCTTTGGAATTTTGTCACGTTTTACCGCCTTTCTTGTCAAGCTTCATTAAGTGAATCACTGTAGTTGTTAAGTTAGCGACGTGGTTTGTTAAGGTGATCTGGCTTCCCCCATTGACTGCTTGTTAGAAGATTGCAAAAGGCGATCTTTGGGATTCCAGGATGTTGCAACCGTCATAAATACGAGTCAGTTGCCAAGGTTCAGACTTTGGATTGCATGACCATGCAACTGTCGTAAGTGTGAAAAACGGTCATGAACTGTGTGAAAAACGTGCTGAACTGTCACTAAAAACAAACTCTTGTAAAACAGGGACTATCTGTACAATCATGTCAAATCCAACAGGAGCTACCCTAACGAAATTTCAGCTCGTTGGCATCTCGAATCATAGCAAGGCTGGGTAACCATCTTGGTATGTTAGGCAAAACTTCACTTTATTCATTTGAGTTTAGAGTTCCCACGTGGTGTGATTCTCTTCCCCCATCGCATCATGAGAGCAGTCTTCCAATATTTGAGGGGCTGTCCCAGAGAGGAGAGGGATCAACTTATTTTCCAAGGCGCGCGAAGATCAGACAAGGAATAATGGATGGAAACTGAACAAGGAGAGATTTAAATCTGGAAACAAGGAGAAATTTTCTGACAGTGAGAACAATCAACCCATGCAACAGAAATTGCCTTTGGAAGTTATGGGAGCTTCATCACTGCAGACCGAAGAAGAGATTGGACTGCCGTTGGTCAAGAAATGGTGTAGGGCAGTAGTGGCTAACCTTTTGGGGGTCCTGTGCCCAAAATTAAGTTGGGGATTATCTGTGCTGTATAAGGCAGATGCAACCAGAATGGTATTCTTATCATCTTTTCGTTAACCTCAGGGGCACTGTAGATCCAAGCTCCTCTCTTCTTCTTTTGGTGTAAACTTCAATATATAAAGAAATAAAATTCTTCCCAAATTCCAGGCTATTGGTTGGAGGTGGGGAGGGGCTGACCCTGAACAGCTCCCCTCCCTCTGAATTCACCTATACCCACCACCCACCCCTTAAAAAAAAAGCTTTCTACCCACGGCTGGTCAGTACCTGAATGCCAACCGATCAATAAAGAAGAATTTTAAGTGTCGGAGGCTAGTTTACCGCCACAAGAATGGATCAGAAACTGGTCACTGGTGCTGAGAGCCCCAAATGTTTGCCTTGTGTGTGACCCTCTTGGTCTAAGATAAGGGATAGTTAAGGATCTGCTAGCACTTCCTGGTAGATCCAAAAGGAAGCATGACTCATTTATTGATCTTTATTGTGAAGCCACATTAACTGCATCTTGCGAGTCTGAAAGTACAGTTCTATCAATGTTTCCTTTACAGCTTGAGAATAGAATAGAATAGAATAGAATAACAGTTGGAAGGGACCTTGGAGGTCTTCTAGTCCAACCCCCTGCTTAGGCAGGAAAGCCCACACCACTTCAGACAACTAGGGACAGTCCCTTCTGACCCTCCCACTGTCCAGCAATGCTGTTTCTTCTCTGGCCATTTCCTGGGCAGGGTTTCCTTGCTGTGAACCCCAAGGTCTTCCCCACATACCATGACAAGACGTCATGAGCAAGGAGGAACAGGAAACAGGAGGAACCCAAATTAACCCTCAGCCTCCCAGCCCCCTCCAAATGAGGCAGTCTGTACAAGGACACCCAATGGCTAAAGCTAACCAGCTCTGTAATGTAGTTTGGTGTAGTGGTGAAGGTGCTGGCCTAGAGACGAGACAGCTGGGAATTTAACAGATTAACAGAGTCGGAAGGAACCTTGTAGGTCATCTAGTCCAACCCTCCACAACTTCTGCAAGAAAACAAGCTCCCTTTGTGTCGCTGCCTGTCTCAAACCTGGGATTCTCTTTGCTCATTTGTGGCTCGGAGGCCTCGTTAGAAACACTACTCCTGTGTTCACACAATGCATTTAACCTGCTTAACGAATTAACCCTCTTTTTGGATTTGCACTGCGTATCAAAACGTCAGCTGACTAAACAGGCTGGGGTGGGGTGTGTGACCCAAGGAGCCCCAGATTTCAGTAACCAAGTTGGGCGCGTTGTGGGATCGCAGCCCACATCGTTTTGACTTTCTAGGGCAGGTAAACTTGATTTCACGGAGGGCCGCATCAGGGTTTGGGTGGGCCAGGGTGCGCATGGCCAGGGTGCGCGTGGCCAGGGTGCGCGTGGCCAGGGTGGGCGTGGCCAGCTTGACATCACTAGCGCCAGGGGCACTTGTGGTGGCCCTAGCGCTCCCATTTTCCCTGGCAGAGGTACTGTGGGCCGGTCCTTTGCTGTTTCCAAGGCGACCCACCGGGCCAGATCCAGGAGTGGACTTCAAAAAATTTTAGCAATGGGTTCTCTGCCCCGATTCAGTGGTGGTATTCTATCAGTTCGGCCCAGTTTTGCCGAGCTGGTAGCAGCGATGAGCAGCGGAGACCGAACCACGTTTCTCCACCGCTCTGCCTCCAGGCGGGCGAAAACATTTCTCAAGCTTTCGGGAAGGTCCATTTCCGGCCTTCCTAAACATTCCGGGAGGCCCGTTTTTAGCCTTCCCTGAGCCTCCTCACACACCCTACACTTACCCGCATCCAAAGCGGGCCACGTGGGGACTCCTGGGAGGGGAGGGAGGGACCAGCCAGGAGTGGGTTTTGGGAGTGTGCCAAACTGTGCAGAATCTTAGCTAGGGGCTCTCCTGAATCTCTGCGAACCCCAGCAGGCCAACGCTGGCCAGATTATATGGGCTGGATCCGATCTCCACGCTTTGAGTTTGACGCCGCTTTTCTAGGGGAAAGAGACAAACTTTGGGGCTCGCGTCTCTCTGTAGGGTTCCCATGTCGGGTTGACGTTCCCCCTTGATCTCTGCACGAAGGTAGACCAAGCCATCTTCTCCTGACCTCCCATGGCAGCGCCTTTGACCCAATGCTTTCTCTCTTCTCCCCAGATGTATGGACGCTACACCCAAGACCTGGGAGCATACGCCAAGGATGAAGCGGCTCGCGTCCGGCTGCAGCAGGAGCGCTGGAAATTTTCCCCGAAGGAGCGGTTCCGTCCTTCCGAGTTTCTGGAGTACGACCACGGTCGCTGTGCCTGTTGTCGGAGTAAGTAAACTTGTTGTGGGCTGAGCATGCCTCTTGCCAGGCCTAAACCCTGTGCGTTTGCATCGACTGGAGCCGTGCAGTGGTTAGAATTCAGTACTGCAGGCTACTACTTCTGCTGGCTGCCAATTGCCTGCACTTCGGCAGTTCAATTCTGACCCGCTCAGCTTTCCATCCTTTCGAGGGCCCTAAAACGAGGACCTGGGGGAACAAATTTTTTGATCTGAGAGGGCTGTAAAGCACTGTGAACCGGTATAGAAGTGCTATTGCTACCAGCAGCCTCTTTGAATGAGAGCAATGGGGGGAAAAGATGGAGAGAAAGGATCAATTCTGTATATTGCTGGGTACAAGATTGACCTATTTTCTAAAGCCCCCGAAGGCCAGACAAGGAATAAGGGATGGAAACTGATCCAGGACTGATTCAACCTGGAAATAAGGAGGGATTTTCTGACAGGGAGAACAATCCACCCATGGAACAGAAGTTGCCCTCGGAAGTTGTGGGAGCTTCATCCCTGGAGGCTTTCAAGAAGAGACTGTCAGAAATGGTGTGGGGTCTCCTGCTTGGGTGGTGGTGGGGGGGGTTGGACTAGATGACCTACAAGGTCCTTTCCAACTCTGTTGTTCTGCATTTTGTATGTCAATTCATCATCAGGGAAACGAGGGTTTAACATGTTCAGTGAACTCATCCTTTGTTTAGGCTTCTGGGTTTCCATGTGCTAATTTTGTCCTTTGCCGTGGGCATGTAAATAAGCGGTTTGGATTACATTGTTCCGTGGCTTCCTTGATTGACAGGCGCAAAATGCATCAGTTCTGTGAAGCAGGTTGGGAAGGGGGAGAACCAGAATTAACTCGGTGCAATTAAAATATCTGTGTTCCGTGTGTGTGTGTGTGTGTGTGTTCCCAAAGGTGCTTTTTCAAAAGGCAACGGGATGGGGGGGGCTTTGTTTTTCTTTGAAGACGTTTTGCTTCTCATCCAAGAAGCTTCTTCAGTTCCGACTGAAGAACTGACCGGAACAGTCAGAACCGAAGAAGCTCCTTGGTTGAGAAGCGAAACGTCTTCAAGGAAAAACAAAGTCCAGTTGCCTTTTGAAAAAGCACTTTAAGGGCAACCATGACCTGGATCAGTGGTTGGCAACCGGTGGGCCGCAGCCCACTGGTGGTCCGTGAGAAAATTTCGGTGGTCCGCCAAGAAATGTCACCCCCACCCCCAGAACCCCCTCCAAAGCAATTAATCCAGGCTTCGTGGGAACACAAGGCTGCACCGCCCACATGGCCCGCGGGAACAATCCCCGCCCACTCATTCCTTACCTGGCTAATTTGCCTGCTAAGTTGCTATTTTTCCTTTTTCCGACCATCATCTGTTCTGCTGTGCTGGGAGATTTAGATTAGCTAGGAAGCAGGAAATCGTTGGATTTCTTGATTTCTAGCTAATCTTTAGATCTTTGGATCTGCTTAAAGAGGAAGAAGAGGAACCTTCCTTAGGACTGAAGCTTCTATTTGTCAGTGCAGACTCAGGTAGCCAATGGCAGATAGACGGATCTCTGAATGAATTTGTGATTCTGTGAGCGTCTCTCTCTCCCCCCCCTCCCCCCCTCTCCCCTCTCCCTCCTCCCTCTCTCTCTCCCTCTCTCCTCTCTCTCCTCTCCTCTCTCCCTCTCTCTCCTCTCTACTCCCTCTCTCCTCCCTCTCTCCCTCTTTCTCCTCTCTCTCCCTCTCTCCTCCCTCTCCCTCTTTGTCCTCTCTCTCCCTCTCTCTCTCCCTCTCTCTCTCCCTCTCTCCTCTCTCTCTCTCTCTCTCCCTCTCTCTCCTCTCTCTCTCTCTCTCTCTCTCTCTCTCTCCTCTCTCTCTCTCTCTCTCCTCTCTCCCTCTCTCCTCCCTCTCTCCCTCTCTCTCCTCTCTCTCTCCTCTCTCTCTCCTCTCTCCTCTCTGTCCTCTCTCTCCCTCTCTCCTCCCTCTCTCCCTCTCTCTCCTCTCTCTCTCTCTCTCTCTCCCTCTCTCTCCTCTCCTCCTCTCTCTCTCCTCTCTCTCTCTCTCTCTCTCTCTCTCTCCTCTCTCTCTCTCCTCTCTCTCTCTCTCTCTCTCTCTCTCCTCTCTCTCTCTCTCTCCTCTCTCTCCTCTCTCTCCTCCTCTCTCCCCTCTCTCTCCTCTCTCTCCCTCTCTCTCTCCCTCTCTCCTCTCTCTCTCCTCCTCTCTCTCTCCCTCTCTCTCCTCCCTCTCTCTCTCTCTCTCTCTCTCTCTCCTCTCCTCTCTCTCCTCCTCTCCTCTCTCCTCCCTCTCTCTCTCTCTCCTCCTCTCCTCTCTCTCTCTCTCTCTCTCTCTCTCTCTCTCTCTCTCTCTCTCTCACACACACACACACACCAATGTCAGCAAGCCACCGTCAGTCCAGTGGTCCCCGGGATTTAAAATTATGAGTTTGGTGGTCCCTGAGGTCCAAAAGGTTGGCGACCCCTGACCTGAATGACTGAGAATCTCCGTAGGATGAATGTTCTGGATATCACGTGTTTGCTTGGAAAGGGGAGTGGCATGTCCCCCCACCCCCAAAAATACCTCCCTTCCTGACCCCATATCGTTTGACGTGCTGCCATTTATCTATCATGACTCTAAATCAAGAGGTAAGAGGTTAAGCATATTGTCTGAACCAACCAGCAGCGTAGCTTTCCTTGGGCACAAGGTAAGGAACGTGGTTCATTTCAACGACCGTTTTATTCAGGCTCAGAGAAGCCACTCCTCGCAAGTCTTTCGCACATTGCTGCCGTCAAAGGAAGGATTGTGCCGGCAGAATTGAATCCGACACCCTGCGGATATATAGGATTACAATCCTCTTTGTCCCCGGTTTTATGCAGATTAACCATTCTGGTCTGGGAGAACGGGAGTGGTGGCCCGGCCGGACGTTGGGAAATTGGCCCTGTGTACGGAGAAAGAAATGCAGGCATGAGGAAAACTGTGTGGTTGTGTGCATACAGTCCTTGGGAGGCAGACACCAAAAAGTCACGTGAAGTGCAGTGGTGGGATTCAAATTTTTTTTACAACTGGTTCTGTGGGTGTGGCTTGGTGGGCGTGACATGGCTTGGAGGGCGTGGCAGGGGAAAGGATAGTGTAAAATCCCCATTCCTTCCCCACCCCACTAACCTGCTTTCCAGCTCCGTTCTCCTGTGCAGGGCAACCAAAGAAGACCCAGCTAATCAGCTGGGACTCGGGAGGCAGAGAACAGATGTGGGTGGAGCCAGTCAGAGAGCGTATTGGCCGGTTCTCCAAACTATTCAAAATGTCCGCTACCGGTTCTCCAGAACTGGTCAGAACCTGCTGAATACCCACCTCTGGTAAAGTGTGTTGGGGAATCCTGAATTGTGAACCAACTGAAAGAGCTTCTTCTCCTCAAAGGGGGAGGCTTAAAACCGAGTATACAGAATAACAACAAAGTTGGAAGGAACCTTCAAGGTCTTCTAGTCCAGCCCCCTGTTTAGGAAACTCTGTGCATTTCAGACAAATAGTCATCCAGTTATTCTTAAAAACCTTCATTAATGAAGCATTCACAACTTCTGGAGGCAAGTAGTTCCACTGGTTAATTGTCCTCACTGTTGGGAAATGCTCTCCTTAGTTCTAGGTTGAATCTCTCCTTGATCAGTTTCCATCCATGGCTTCTTCTCCTGCCTTCAGGTGTTTTGGAGAATGGCTTGACTCCCTCTTCTTTGGGGCAGCCCTCCTGATCTTAATGTGTGTTGAGTCTGCAACTTTTGTTCATTTCAGTGATCTGGTTAAGTCACTGGACAATCCTTGGCTTACAACTATTCATATAGTGACCGTTTGAAGTGATGATGGCACTGAAATAAGTGATATGGCTGTTTTTCAAATTTAGGATCATTGCAGTATATCCTCACGGTCACCTGATCAAAATTCAGGTATCTGGCAGCTGGCATGTATTTATATGCCATATATATGCATATGAAGTAACAAGAACTGGGCCTGGCTAGTCTAGTGAAGAGAAGGTCCAGGGTGGACATGATAGCAGAGGACCAATGTTTGAGGGGCTGTTATATCGAAGAGGGGGTCAAGCTATTTTCCAAGGCACCCGAAGGCCAGACAAGGAATAATGGATGGAAACTGATCAAGGAGAGATTCAACCTGGAAATAAGGAGACATTTTCTGACAGGGAGAACAACCAACCCATGGAACAGAAGTTGTTGCCTTCGGAAGTTGTGGGAGCTTCGTCGCTGGAGGCTTTCAAGAAGAAACTGGACTGCCATCGGTCAGAAATGGTGTAGGGTCTCCTGCTTGGGTGGGGGTTGGACTAGATGACCTCCCAGGTCCCTTCCAACTCTGTCAAAGAGGTATGATGTGCTGTGTGGGTTCGTGGGCCTTCAGATTCCATCTATAGTTCCTTTGGCCTCCCGGTTTTCTCTCTTATCCTTTTGGAACCTGCAGCTGCTCCATTCAGACATTGTTCAGTCCAGGAAGGACTTCTCTAGGCTGGGTGTGCCACCTATCAGTGTGCTCAGTGGTACATTCCTACTTTTAAAACTTGAATTTAACCAAGATGAATTGGTCCTCCAAAAAGACAAATAACAGGAACACTTTAGAATATCCCTCCCACTTTTCTAACCATCTAGACTCCCCTGGCCAAAGACAGCCAGAGAGAGAGAGAGAGAGAGAGGGAGATAAAGGGAAAGAGAAAGAGAGAGAAATAAAGAGTAAGAAAGAGAGAGAGAGAAAGAGAAGAGAGAGAGAAAGAGAAAAAGATAGAGACAGAAAGAGAGAAAAAGAGAGAGAGAGAAAGAGAGAGAGAGAGAGAAAGGGAAAGAGGGGGAGGGAAAGGAAAAGAGAGAGAGAGAGAGAGAAAGGGAAAGAGAAAAAGAGAGACACAGAGAGAAAAAGAGAGAGAGAGTGAAAGGGAGAGAAAGGGAAAGAGAAAAAGAGAAAGAGAAAGGGAGAGAAAGGAAAAGAGAAAGAAAGAAAGAAAGGGAGAGAAAAGGAGAGAGAAATAAAGAATAAGAAAGAGAGAAAGAGAGAGAGAGAAATAAAGAATAAGAAAGAGAGAGAAAGGGAAAGAGAGAAAGAGAAAAGACAGAGAGAAAGAGAGAGAAAGAGAAAGAGAGAAAGAGAGAGAGAGAAAGGGAGAGGGGGGAAGGGAGAGAGAGAGAGAAAGGGAAAGAGAAAAAGAGAGACAGAGAGACAGAGAGAAAGAAAGAGAGAGTGAAAGGGAGAGGAAGGGAAAAAGAGAAAGAGAAAGGGAGAGAAAGGAAAAGAGAAAGAAAGAGAGAAAGGGAGAGAAAAGGAGAGAGAGAGAAATAAAGAGTAAGAGAGAGAGAGAGAAAGGGAAAGAGAGAGAAAGAGAAAAAGACAGAGAAAGAGAGAAAAAGAGAAAGAGAGAGAGAGAAAGGGAAAGAGAGAGAGAAAGGGAAAGAAAGAAAAGAGAGACACAGAGACAGAGAGAAAGAGAGAGAGAGAGAAAGGGAGAGAAAGGGAAAGAGAAAAAGAGAAAGAAAGGGAGAGAAAGGAAAAGAGAAAGAAAGAGAAAAGGAGAGAGAGAGAGAGAAATAAAGAGTAAGAGAGAGAAAAGGGAAAGGGAAAGAGAGAAAGAGAGAAAAACAGACAGAGAGAAAGAGAAAGAGAGAGAGAGAAAGGGAATGAGAAGGAGGAGGGAGAGAGAGAGAGAAAGGGAAAGAGAAAAAGAGAGACACAGAGAGACAGAGACAGACAGAGAGAGAGTGAAAGGGAGAGAAAGGGAAAGAGAAAGAGAGAAAGGGAAAGAGAAGGAGAGGGAGAGAGGGAGAGAGAAATACACAAGCGCACATTGTCTTGTGGGATCTGACTCTTCCTAAATCCCTTAGCAACTGCTCCAGTCACAGCTTGCCTTGTCCTTGAGGCTGTTTCCCTGTCCAAAGTTGCCAACTCGCAGAGGCAGCCGGGGAGATGGCCCACGTCCAGGCTCTTCTGTCCTGGGGTAGCCTTGGCCATGACCGCTTTCCTCTCCTCCGCTCCAATGGCCACCACCTGTGACCAGATGGGCGGGAGGGCGAGAGGCTGTTTTCCTATCCAGAGGTGCCTCCATGCCACAGCCCTCCCACCCTCTGGGCCCAGCTGTTGCCTTCCTACAGCTGTCATAGCAATGGGGTAAGAGGATGGCCGGCCATGGGGCTTACTCACGAAGTCAGAATTTGGGACCGGCCTCTCAGTTCCCCCAAGCAGCCCTGGCCATCCAGATGCAGAACACCTGGAAGCATCTTAAGCTGTTGGAGTATCAAATAGCCAAGCTGATTCAGATTGGTGGTTCCGCTTGGCCCAAACTTGTAAAGGAAGCAGAAATACCTGCCTGTTTTAACTCTTTCCTCAATCTCATCCCAGGAAACACCTGAGTGAATAGACAGGGTGAAACCAGGCTCAGTAGCAGTAACTGTGAGAGGGATCTTGGAGTCTTAGTGGACAACCAGCTAAATAGGAGCCAGCCGTGCGCAGCCGCCGCCAAAATTGCCAATGCAATCCTAAGCTGCATTAACAGAGGGATACAATCGAGATCAAGGGAGGTACTAATACCACTCTACAAAGCCTTAGTAAGACCACACCTAGAATACTGCATCCAGTTTTGGTCACCACACTTTAAAAAAGATGTTGAGACTCTAGAAAAAGTGCAGAGAAGAGCAACCAGGATGATTAGGGGACTGGAGGCTAAAACATATTAAGAACAGTTGCAGGAACTGGGCCTGGCTAGTTTAGTGAAGAGAAGGACCAGGGGAGACAGGATAGAGGTCTTCCAATATTTGAGGGGCTGCCACAGAGAGGAGGAAGGGGCCAAGCTATTTTCTAAAGCACCCAAAGGCCAGGAAAGGAATAATGGACGGAAACTGAACAAGGAGAGATTCAACCTGGAAATAAGGGGAAACTTTCTGACTGTGAGAACAATCAACCCATGGAACAGAAGTTGCCCTCAGAAGTTGTGGGAGCATCATCACTTGAGACTTTCAAGAAGAGATTGGACTGCCATCTGTCAGAAATGGTGTAGGGTCTCCTGCTTGGGCAGGGGGTTGGACTAGATGACCTACAAGGTCCCTTCCAACTCTGATTATCTGTTAATGCCTGTGGAGATAAAACAGTGCAGTGCAGCATGAATCTGGCTGGCCATCTAAAGCTGGGATCATGTAATTAATTACAGGTCATCCTTGATTTATGACCCATAATGGAGTCTGCTTTTTCTTTCTTTTTTTTTGCAGTGGCCGTAAAGGAAATGCCACGTTGTTAAGCCGACACTACAGTCGGTGAATGAAAATCACATGAAGTGTTAGCAGCGCTTTAGAAAACCTTAGATAGGCCATACCTGGAATGCTGCATCCAGTTTGGGTCAGCACATTACTCAAAAGATATTGAGCAACTAAGGTGATTAAAGGCCCGGGGACTAAAAACATATGAAGAATGGTTGCAGGATGTGGCTATGGCTAGTATTAGAGAAAAGGGACATGATAGCAGTATTCCAGTATCTGAGGGGATGCCCCAAAGAAGAGGGAGTCAAGCTATTCTCCAAAGCAACTGAGGGCAGGACAAGAAGCAATGAACGGAAACTAATCAAGGAGAGAAGCAACATGGAATTCAGGAGAAACTTCCTAATAGTGAGGACAATTAACCAATGGAATGAGTTGCCTTCAGAAATTGTGCCTGCTCCATCCCTGGAGGTTTTTAAGAAGAAATTGGACAGCCACTTGTCTCAGATTGCATGCTTGAACAGGGGGTTGGACTAGAAGACCTCCAAGGCCCCTTCCAGCTCTATTCTGATTAATTGATTGATTGGTCTTTAAACAAACCCATTGTACCAAAGGCCAATTTTCAGCAAAAATGTTCTGAATTGTACAGACAGTCCTTGGGAGGTGAGGGCTCTTCAGCTAGAAAAGGCTCTCTTGTATGTTACTCCCCATTGCCTGACCTAGTTGATTGAGAAGTAACAAAATAGAAACCTTGGATGGAGAAACAGTTTATTCCTTTATCTATAGATAAGTGGTTTTAGTTAGACTCTTGAATGCTGGCCTTGAAGATAAGTTTGGTAACCATTTTGAGACCTGCCGTCTCTGGCGAACCAACTCTGATTTAAAATCCTGGACTACTGAGTCAAAACAGGCCTGTCTGTAGTGGTTGGACTAACAATTGGGCAAACTTTGGACTACTGAGGAAATGAAAAGAAAGCCTTGCCCTTTAAGGAAAAAGGCAAGGTTCTTTCCTTTGTGGATTCAAATTTCCCGGCTGGGAGATTTTACTGCAAAGTCATTTGGTCAGCTGCATTGGAAGCCAGAAGAAGTTTATTAATAGGAAGGCAAATAAGAATAGATCCTACAGCGTTCCTGAGATTAATCTAATAAGTGAGTAGGAAAACCCCTTTCTTATACACTTCAGGTTCTTTGATATTATAAGTGTGAATCCTTGAAGTCTTTGATTTGTGTTTGTGTGATGAGTTCCTGTCTCTTTAGATTGGGATCTCTTCCTGGGATCTTGGTGGGAGTAATTGTTTTATAGTCTAATCTCTGTTTTTCCCTGATCCTTTGTAGCTATCAGTTTGCACCTGGTTGCAATATCCTGGGTTTCCTGTTATGTCGTTTGCTTTTCACCTGTTTTTTGTAGCTTGCTACCTATTTGATTTCTATGAGAAAGGATCCTAGCTAATGTGTGTCCCATGCAAAGGTGGAGGCTAATGGAGCTGACCCTTTAGTAACATGGTTGTTGAGAGTATATGCACCAAAGACAAATTCCTTGTGTGTCCGTCCAATCACACTTGGCCAATAAAGAATTCTATTCTAATCTATTAATTGAATCTTTAACTTGGCTTATTAAACGAATAGCCGTAATTCGTGGACTACCTATATTTCATAACTCCAACACTTTGAGGGGGGGACAAGATACCTATTTGAAGCCTCACATTGCCCCTAAATGATCAGTGACAGGGCAAAAACATCAGCTGAAATTCATTCCCATTTGTTTTCAGATGGATAACAAATTAGATGCAATTCATTAAGCTTGTTTCCTGAGGATTTAATAACTTTTCTTCTTCTTTCACCCTGAAAGTTAAGAGTTTGGCAGCCGATTTTGGTTGCCTTCCAGGGACACATGAATGGCTTTGGGCGAAGGGGCACGAACGGAGCCTAATTAAAGGTAGCCTACATAAAATCAGGAAATGAGCAAACTTGCTTACAATTTTGGCCAATGCGTCTGATTATTTTTGCTGAGTGAAACCTAGTGAATGTTCAGAGTATAGTCCTCGTCCGATGTCCTTTGAGATAAACTTTTGATCTTGTTTAGCATTATGAAGTCTACTTCCTCATTGAATTCATATTACCTAACAGTGCAAAATAAAATAAGAGGACAATTTCTCGGTCAGTCTCATTCAACAAAGATAATTAGAGAGCTGAAGGCTGAAACATACGAAGAATGGTTGCAGGAATTGGGTACATCTCGTTTAATGAAAAGAAGGACTAGGGCGGACCTGATAGCAGCGTTTCAATATTTGAAGGGTTGCCATGAAGAAGGGGGAGTCAAGCTATTCTCCAAAGCACCTGAAGGCTGAGCAAGAAGCAATGGATGGAAACTCATCAAGGAGAGAAGCTACCTAGAACTAAGGAGAGAATTTCCCAACAATTAACCAGTGGAACTACTTGCCTCCAGAAGTTGTGGGTGCTCTATCACTAGAGGCTTTTAAGAAGAGAGCAGACAATCATTTGTCTGCAATGGTGTAGGGTTTCCTGCCTGAGCAGGGGGTTGGACTAGAAGACCTCCAAGGTCCCTTCCAACTCTGTTATTCTTCCAGATGTTTACAAATGGACTGGTTTACTGTTTTAATATCTTTCTGGGTTTTGATGGTTGATAATATCTGAGATCCTCTTTCTGTCCTTTCTCGATGAGGAGAGGACTGCATTTAGCCTTTTTCCAGTTTCCCTAGTTGTCTTCTTCATTGGTACTCTTTGGGATTTAATTTATTTGGGATTTAATTTAAACTTTTTAATTTTTTGAAACTGAATTTCCTTTTCAAGAAGTCCCACCCAGCTTCAAATCCATTTACCTGTTAAGTGTTTTTTTAAAATATCATATCCCTTAATTTTTCTTAGTTCATTAGAATTTTGCTTTCTAAAATCCAAGGTTGTTTCCAAGCAAGCTTTTTAAAAAGAATAAGGACTCTAATATTATATAGCCATTTGCACCCGGCTTTCATCTCTTTAATATCTCCAACCAATCCTGTTAGTAAGGACCAAGTCCGAAGTAGCCGTTCCCCTGATGCACCACTCAAACATTTGGAAAGAGAAAATTATCATCAAGACAAGTGAAAAATCGATGTGACATCTTGGGTCCTGCAGAATGACTCTTCCCACAAAAAAGTCATTCTGCGGTTGAAATCTCCCATTCTGACCACTTCATGGTTTTCTGCTTTAATAAATCTTCCCTCTGTCTTCTTCTAATTGGCTGGATGGTCTCTGACAGACTCCCACGCAAGGTAGTCATCCTTTTAATTTGCTCTTGCATCGTAACCCTGATGCTTTTCAACACTCCGGTACCATCAATCCAATGGATCTCTGCTCAGTTCATCTCTGGTACCCATCTCTACACCATCATGTCCTTCTGTTGTTCTCTGTTATTCTGTCTGTTGTCTGTCTGTCTATCATATGAATCCCTGCCCAAAAGCAGGATACAGTATACCAGAGGTCTCCAAATTTGGCAACTTTAAGACTCGTGGACTTCAACTCCGAGAATTCTGCAGCCATCTCTATCCCATCTACCTCTCTGGTGTTCTCTGTCATTCTATCTGTCTGTCTATCTGTCTGTCTGACGATATCAGTGTATTTATCCCAGGGATCTTCAAACTTGACAGCTTTAAGACTTGTGGACTTCCAACCCTCTCAAATGGTTCCTTTTAAACTGGTCTCCTCTTGATTGATAAACCATAGGGTGCCATTGTATCTGAATGTGAGAAACAATGATTTTGCCCTGAACCTGAAAACACAGTTTGATCTTGCTTTGGAACAAATGATGGTTTGAGTACTGTTCAAGCAGAATAATTATTTTAGAGGGATTTATATGTTACAATTTTCATGTTTTATGCTGTAAGCTACCCAGAGTTTACAGATTACAGGTAATCAGAGTTGGAAGGGACCTTGTAGGTCATCTAGTCCAACCCTCCACCTAAGCAGGAGACCTACACAATTTCTGACAAATGGCAGTCCAGTCTCTTCTTGAAAGTCTCAAGTGATGACGCTCCTACAATTTCCGAGGGCAACTTCTGTTCCACGGGTTGATTGTTCTCCCTGTCAGAAAGTTTCTCCTTATTTCCAGGTTGAATCTCTCCTTGTTCAGTTTCCATCCATTACTCCTTGTCTGGCCTTCAGGTGCTTTAGAAAATAACTTGACCCCCTCCTCCTCTCTGTGGCAGCCCCTCAAATGTTGGAAGACTGCTATCATGTCTCCCCTGGTCCTTCTCTTCACTAGACTAGCCATGTCCAGTTCCTGCAATTGTTCATCGTATGTTTTAGTCTCCAGTCCCCTAATCATCCTGGTTGCTCTTCTCTGCATACTTTCTAGAGTCTCAACATCTTTTTTATAATGTGGTGACCAAAACTGGATGCAGTACTCTAGGTGTGGTCTTCCTAAGGCTTTATAGAGTGGTATTAGTACCTCCCTTGATCTGGATTGTATCCCTCTCATAATGCAATTTAGGATTGCATTAGCTTTTTTGGCTGCTGCTGCACACTGCTGGCTCATTATTTTATTTCATTGCAGGATGGGCAGCAAATAAATTTAATAAATAAATGTACAAACCAATGTGGACAGGCAAGGATGTGGGCAGAGAGACAAATAGGCAAAACCCATGACCGGACTCTCTTTTCTGTTCATATGCTAAATGCTGATGTACTGTATATTTTACCCGCGTATCTAAACGCGGCAATTTTTCCTGGTTATGTTCCCCTTTTGTTCATCTTTCCTATCAAAGCACCGGTGTTTCCGCTGCTCCCATCCTGTACTTGCTCTGAAAGCGCGTCGTTTCCATAGCAATGGACCCATCTGGCCTACCCCTGTATCCTAGCTTCTCTCCGCTGCAGTCCCATGGATGTCCTTGTCTCCCCATCTCTCATCCACTCCTTTTCCCCCCTCTCTCTTGCAGTCTGTACCGTGCGGTGCCAGAAGTTCCTCATCTCCAAAGTGGGCGAAGACTGGATCTTCCTCATTCTGTTGGGTCTGCTGATGGCCCTGGTCAGCTGGGCCATGGACTTCGCCATAGCAACTTGCCTGCAAGGTGAGAAGATTGAAAGTCACAACTGCAAAGGCAGCCAGCACTCCCGGGCTGAGAATCCGAGACTCGGCACTTCTGAGAGGAAATGTTTTGTTTTGTTATTTTATATTTTATTGTCTTTATTTTACTTTTTTTTTATATATATTTTTACACCTTGTTTTGTTTTATGATTGCATTTATTTTATATGATATTTTTTTATTTTTTATTTTGTTTTATTATTTACCTTATTTTTTATATTTTACTTTACTCTTTACTTTATTATTTTTATTATTCTATTCTATTTTATTTTACTTTATTTTATTTCATTTCATTATATTATTATTTTATTTCTTTTATATTTTATTTTATTATTTTACTTTACACTTTATTGTTTTATTTTACTTTATTTCATTTCATTTCATTATTTTATATCTTTTATATTCTATTTTATTTCTTTCCTTTTTTCTTGTATTTCATTACATTTTATTATTTTTTATTTTTATTTTTTTAATATTTTACTTCATTTTTATTTTTTATATTTACACTTTATTGTTTTATTTCACTTATTTTATTTTATTTTGTTTTCAACATATAACTGTAATGGAGCCTGCCCATTATGGCTTATAAGTTGTGACGGATGCAAAGTGGGTTGCCCCTATTCTGACAACCTGTCTCGTGGCATTTGTTATATAAACAAGACACTCTTTAAGTGAACACAGTGGTTGTAAAGTGAATCCATTGTTCACTATGGGCCTTTTTTGCCAAAAACCCCCAACAACAACCCAGAAGTAAATGCCTGTTTTCAACAAAAATGTTGAAGTAAGCAATCATATGACTGTTGGACACTGCAAATAGCCATAAATGCGGGTTGGTGGCCAAGAGCTTGACATAAGTCAAGGACTTTTATATTGTTTTATGTTTTAAATTTAATTTAATTTTTAATTGTGATCCTAGGCAGCTTACAATAATTAAAGCATAGAAAAAACCCACCCCAAGATTGCTCCTCACCCAACATAAAGCCTTGGTGGCGCTAGTGGTTAGAATGCAGCATTGTAGGCTGCTCTGCCCACTGCCAGGAGTTCGATCCTGACTGGCTCAAGGTCAACTCAGCCTTCCCTCCTTCCGAGGTGGGTAAAATGAGGACCCAGATTGTTGAGGGCAATAGGCTGACTCTGCAAACCGCTTAGAGAGGGCTGTGGAACTATATATAAGCCTAAGTGCTATGGCTATTGCTATCTAAGGACAAACAACAACCCCACTTGCAGGCCAAAAAAATCAGATCAATTAAGTCCAGCTCATCTGCCCCTCTGATCTAAAGGCCTGGGGAAACAGCCTGGACTTCAGCGCCAAGCAGAATTGGGGCCATCCAAATTTCTGGAGGAAAGATGCTGAGAAAATGGTCTCTTCGGGGCAGAAGCATCACTTTAGCGTAGCCTCCTGCGTGGTGGCAACTCAACCTGGAGCAGTGGTGGGATTCAAACATTTTTTACTACTGGATGTGTGGGCGTGGCTTGGTGGGTGTGGCATGCCTTTGTGGGAGTGGCAGGAGAAGGATACTGTAAAATCCACATTTCCTCCCCACCCCACTAACCTGCTTTCCAGCTCCGTTCTCCTGTGCAGGGCAACCAAAGAAGGCCCAGCCTATCAGCTGGGACTCAATGGGAGGCGGAGAATAGATGGGGGCGGGGCCAGTCAGAGGTGGGATTTGCCGGTTCTCCAGACTACTCAAAATTTCCGGTCAGAACCTGCTGAATACCACCTCTGACCTGCAGGATTATCTCTTGTGCATTGACAAGCAAACCGGATTTTTTTCCCCCCTCTCTCTCTCTTGCAGCCCAGAAGTGGATGTACGGCGGGTTGGATACCAATGTTTTCTTGCAATACATGGCTTGGATTACCTACCCCATCGTGCTCATCACTTTCTCGGCTGGATTCACCCAGATTTTAGCCCCTCAGGCAGTGGGTGAGTACTGGTCTGGAGAGGTGGGAAGGGAGGAAGTGTTGTGGTCCGCCGGCAGCCTGCGGAGACGGCAGCAGAGTCAGACAGTGGGGAGGAACATGGGCTAGTCTGGGAATCAGGAGAGGACTTGGACAAGGGTGCTGCATCCAATACAGAGATGGGGCCAGGGCCACCTGGGAGTTATGTGCAAACTCTGGAGCCTCCAGAATCTGACAGCAGCGAGGCAGAGGAACAAGGGGAGCCTGTTCCCAGTGCGCGCATGCACAAAGCTGCCAGAAGGCAAGAACAGTTAAGACAAAAGGGGCAACTCAGGAGTAAGGCTTGGAGGTGATTGGCCCTTCCATAAGACCTAAGGGAGGAGGAAAGGGACAGGAACCTTTGCAGGAAGCAACTTTGTTCGTACGGGTTGGTTTGAAACCTGAAGCTCTGTGTTGAATTTGTGCTCCGTTTAGTCTTGTAGAACTAATTGGAAATTTAGTCGTTGGCAGCATTTCAAGGAAGATAAAGGTGGGTGCTTATCAGACTTATCCTGAAGGACTTTTACAAACTGTTTGAGACTCATTACGGGCTGTAAATTACTAAAATTCACAGCTGTTGAAATAAAGAAAAAAGGGTTTGAGGATAAACATGTGTTTGTTAGTGTCTCAGTAAGCCTTGGTCAGAACAAGAAGCTGCTGTGGAGGAAGCCCAGATGTTTGGAAGGCACAGTTGGGAACCGACCCTCTGCCAGCCGTTTCTTTTCTGATCCTGGAGACAAGGAAGGTTCCATTCCCTCAGAGACCCAAATTCGGGGAATTCTCCTAAAAGGTGGTTCTTTTTGTCCATCAAGCCACCTTCCTCTGCGAAAACTTTAAAGGTTTCACCTGCATTGGAATGATCCCTCTTTTCCCTCAGAGCGGAATCAAACCCACTGAACTGACTCTTAAAAGGCAAATTCATAGGCCATGTTTAAAGCATGCTGGGGAATTCTGGGAGTTGAAGTCTTAAAGTGGTCGAGATTGAGAAACATTGCGCTAGGCCTTTCCCTGATCTAGTTAAACATGCTGTGTGGGGATTGTCACTGAGTAAAAAGAACTTTCATTCAGTGGTCGCTCTCTGGATTTTCCTGATTCTTCTTTTTTGCCTCATCTTTCTTTCTTTCTTTCTTTCTTTCTTTCTTTCTTTCTTTCTTTCTTTCTTTCTTTCTTTCTTTCTTTCTTTCTTTCTCTCTCTCTCTCCCTTCCTTCCTTCCTTCCTTCCTTCCTTCCTTCCTTCCTTCCTTCTTCACTTCCTCTTCACTTCCTCTCCCCCTTCCTTCCTTCCCTCCTTCCCTCTCTCCCTCTCCCCACCTTCCTTCTTTCTTTCTCTCTGTCTGTCTGTCTTCCTTCATTCCTTCTTTCCTTCCTTTTCCTTCCTTCCTTTTTCTTTTTCTTTCTCTTTCTTTCTTCCTTCCTTCCTTTCTTTCTCCTTCTGTTTGTCTTCCTTCCTTTTTCTTTCACTTTCTTTCCTCCCTCCCTCCTTCCCTTCTTCTCCCCTACCTCCATCTCTCTCTCTCTCTCTCTCTCTTCCTTTCTTCCCTCCTTTCCTCTCTCCCTCACCCCCACCTTTCTTTCTTCTTTCTTTTTTCTTTGTTCCTTCCTTCCCTCCTTCCTTCCTTTCTCTTTCTGTCTTTCCGTCTATCTGTCTGTCTTTCTTTCCTCTACAGGCTCTGGCATCCCAGAAATGAAAACGATCCTGCGTGGTGTGGTGCTGAAGGAATACCTGACCCTCAAGACTTTTGTGGCCAAAGTCATTGGACTGACCTGTGCATTAGGCAGCGGGATGCCTTTGGGAAAAGAGGTGAGGGGGGCTTGGGGGTCTGTGGACTACCAAGACGGAGAAAGATCCGGAAACCAGGTTCTGCCTGGAGTGCTGAAAAGACGCAGCTGTCTTCAGCTTGCAGAAAGATAGTTTGGGAGAACATAGGAGACCAGCAGTCCTCGACTTACAACATTTAGGGACTGCTCAAGATTACAACGGCACTGAAAAAAGGGACTTAGGACCATTTGTCACAATTACAACCTTTGTAGCATCCCCATGGTCAGGTGATCAACATTCAAATGCTGGGCAATTGGTTCATACTTATGACCATGGCTGTGTCTCAAGGTCATGTGGTCACTTTTCGCAGACTTCTGGCCAGATCCACTTAACAGCCGGGTTCCTACCTTTATCAACTGCAATGATTCACTGAACAACAGAAATGGTTGTAAAATGGGGCAAAACTCACGTAGCAAATGTTTCAGGAAACAACAGAAATGGTGGGCTCCATTGGGGTCGTAACTCAAGGAGGGCAGGGCAGAAAACAATGGTTGGAAACTAATCAAAGAAAGAAGCAACCTAGAATTAAGAAGAAACTTCCTAACAGTGAAGACAATTAACCAGCGGAACAGTTTTGCCTTCAGAAATCGTAAGCGCTGGAATACTGGATGTTTTTAAGAAGACTCTAGACAGTCACTTATCTGAAATGGTAATAGGTCCTCCTGCTTGAGGCTAGACTAGAAGACCTCCAAGGTCCCTTCTAGCTTGTTCATTTTATTCATTCATTCACTACCTGCAGTGAATCCCATAGAAGGTTGAACATGATCCTGTGATTCTTCCAACTCTATGATCCTCTGATTCTTCCAACTCTATGATCCTGTGATTCTTCTTGCCTTAATCCAGCTGCCTTATCAGCTTCCATAACTGGACACACCGCTCATGGAATCATTGATTGAGATGGGGCGGCTATAGAAACAGAGTAGAAAAATAAATAAAAATAAAAACTTTGAAAGTGTTTGGGCCCTAGCAACATTCTGCTGTTCTTGCTAACCAATTCTTCCTCCCTTTCCTCTGTTCAGGGACCCTTCGTCCACATAGCCAGCATGTGTGCAGCCCTTCTCAGCAAGTTTCTTTCTGTCTTTGGAGGCATTTATGAGGTGAGTATCTACCTCTGAGACTGCAAGGTAGAATATGGACTCTGAGAAAGGAAGAACGAGAGGGCTGGAAAACACCAAACTGTTGGTTAATCAGGGTCGTTGGTGCTCTCTCAGTTTGGTTGTTTTCTTGCAGACATCTCGTTACCAAACTAGGTAACCTCATCAAGGTACTGATGAGGTTACCTAATTTGGGTAATGAAATTACCTAGGACCCCCTCATTTCAACCCTGAGTTACAAATACTCTCCTTTATTATCTCTGGAGATTCTCAGTCATCCAGATCATGGTTGTCCCAAAAGTGCTTTTTTCAAAAGACAACTGGACTTTCCTTGAAGATGTTTCGCTTCTCATCCAAGAAGCTTCCTCAGTTCTGACAGTCAGAACTGAAGAAGCTTCCTGGATGAGAAGCAAACGCCTTGAAAGAAAAACAACTCTACATTCTCCTTTATTGTTGGTTAATCACAACAGGCGGGAGTCCAGTTCCAAGTTGCGTTCCCAGTCCTAAAATTTATAATTTCGGGATAATAACCCCCAACTTGTAGAAATCAAACAAAATTCAGGCCTGCTTTATGGTCATTGCCAAAACAAAAAAACAAAAACAAAAATGTCCTACAGGCACTCTTGAACTCTTAGGAAAAGTACTGTTGTGGACTTGTTCCATATTATGATTAGATTCATGACTTCATTCTCAAACTCTCTTGCCTCTCAGCTAGTGTTACATCGTGCTCCAAGGCCAGGCTGTCTGAGAACAATGGGGATTGTAGTCCAAGCTATTCAGAAGGTCTGTTTTCCAAACCTAGGGATAAAAATATATGTTGAAAGTTGAGAAAGGCCAACCGAGATGGGAGGTAAGGTAAGAGCTGAAGAAGGATTCCTAATGGGAGATGGTTTATTTCTGCTCAGCATATCAATTTAACCCTGTGCAACATGACATTAGCGGAAGAGGGGAGCACCACGAAAAAAAACAACAACAGCATTTCCGTGGCATTTTATTTATTGGTTAACAGATAACAGATGATCAGAGTTGGAAGGGACCTTGTAGGTCATCTAGTCCAACCCCCCGCCCAAGCGGGAGGCCCTACACCATTTCTGACAGATGGCAGTCCAATCTCTTCTTGAAAGCCTCCAGTGATGGTGCTCCCACAACTTCCGAGGGATGGTTTGTTTATCAAAATTAAAAACTGCCCGCCTGCCTTACAGACGCGTTTTCTTACACTGCAGTCACCTTTTATAGTTTAAATCTCAATAAATCCTCTTCTCTTGGCACAATGGCTCACTAAGCCTTTGGAGAACAGAATGGGGACTGGGTCACGATGAACGTCCATTGGTCGGATTGTGCATTAGGTTTAACAGAGCCGTGGTGGCGCAGTGGTTAGATTGCAGTATTGCAGGCTAACTCTGCCCATATTTTGGAGTGCGATCCCTGACCGGCTCAAGGTGGAATCAGCCTTCCATCTTACCGAGGTTGGTAAAATGAGGGCTCAGGTTTTTGGGGGGATTATGCTGAGAGTGTAAACTGCCCAAAAAGTGCTGTAAGGCAGTATGAAGTGGTATATAAGTCTAAATGATGTTGCTATTGGCAGATGTTTGTTTCCCTTGATGCAATCCTCTGCTGTTATTTATTTATATTTGGCCTTATCGTTTTTTAAAATTAATCGAAAGCTCCGAACATATCTAATACTCCTTCTGACTTCTGTTTTTCTCCACAACAACCACCCTATGAAGTGCGTTGGGGTCAGAGAGAGAGTGACTGGCCCAAGGTCATATAACCAGTAGCTAAGATGGGACTAGAACTCACATGCTCCTGGTTTCTAGCCTAGTGCTAAACCAACACACTATTTTTATGTTAATCCAAACAATCTCCTCTGGGTCATTAAACCATAAAAAACATAAAGTAGACAATCCCCCTGTCTTTCATGCTTAAGGCGGGACTAGAACTCATAGTCTCCTGATGATTGGCTCAAAGTCACCCAGCTGGCTTTCCTGCCTAAGGTGGAACTAGAACTCACACTCTCCTGATCATTGGCTCAAGGTCACCCAGCTGACTTTCGTGCTTAAGGCGGGACTAGAACTCACACTCTCCTGATGATTGGCTCAAAGTCACCTTTCCTGCCTAAGGTGGGACTAGAACTCATAGTCTCCTGATGATTGGCGCAAAGTCACCCAGCTGGCGTTCATGCTTAAGGCGGGACTAGAACTCACACTCTCCTGGTGATTGGCTCAAAGGCACCCAGCTGGCTTTCCTGCTTAAGGTGGGACTAGAACTCATAGTCTCCTGATCATTGGCTCAAGTCACCCAGCTGGCTTTCATGGTTAATTAAAGCGGGACTAGAACTCTCAGTCTCCTGATCATTGGCTCAAGTCACCCAGCTGGCTTTCATGCTTAAGGCGGGACTAGAACTCACACTCTCCTGATGATTGGCTCAAAGTCACCTTTCCTGCCTAAGGTGGGACTAGAACTCATAATCTCCTGATGATTGGCGCAAAGTCACCCAGCTGGCGTTCATGCTTAAGGCGGGACTAGAACTCACACTCTCCTGGTGATTGGCTCAAAGTCACCCAGCTGGCTTTCCTGCTTAAGGTGGGACTAGAACTCATAGTCTCCTGATCATTGGCTCAAGTCACCCAGCTGGCTTTCATGGTTAATTAAAGCAGGACTAGAACTCTCAGTCTCCTGATCATTGGCTCAAGTCACCCAGCTGGCTTTCATGCTTAGGTGGGACTAGAACTCACACTCTCCTGATGATTGGCTCAAAGTCACTCAGCTGGCTTTCCTGCCTAAGGCAGGACTAGAACTCTCAGTCTCCTGATCATTGGCTCAAGGTCACCCAGCTGACTTTCATGCTTAAGGCGGGACTAGAACTCTCAGTCTCCTGATCATTGGCTCAAGTCACCCAGCTGGCTTTCATGCCTAAGGCGGGACTAGAACTCATAATTCTCCTGGTTTCTAGCTGGATGTCTTCACTACTATATGAAACAGGCCCATTGTATGTACAGGACTCCATGATTTCCAACTTTTAAAGCTTCTCCCCATCCTTTTCTTTCACCTCCTTCTCCAAAGATACACATCAGCCACCTTTCTCCAAAGTTAAACTTTATTTGAATGTTTTAGAAGGAAGGAAAGTTCACACCGGAGCCCTCTTTGCTGAGGAGGTACAAGACTCGTTTTAATGTATGCCGATTAGGGTACATTCAAAGCGACAATAAAGTTATTCTAAGTCTAAGGAGCCTTCCAGCCAACCATTCCCAAAGGAGGTTTTTTTTTTTTTTCAAAGCTTTCTTCTTTTTCTTTGAAGATGTTTCACTTCTCATCCAAGGAGCTTCTTCCGCTCTGACTCGATGGTGGGGATACAACATCATCTTCAGTCAGAGCAGAAGAAGCTTCTTGGATGAGAAGCGAAATGCCTTCAAAAGGAAAGTCCAGTTGCCTCTTGAAGAAAGCACCTTTGGGACAACCATGACTTGGAGGACTGAGAATCTCCATGGATGTTCCTGCCAACTGCTATTCCTCCTCTTTCTCTCTCTCTCTTGCAGAATGAATCCCGTAATATTGAAATGTTGGCGGCTGCTTGTGCAGTGGGTGTTGGGTGCTGCTTCGCTGCTCCCATTGGTGGTAAGACTTCCTTCCAGAACTTTCCATGTGCTTGTCTCTGCCCAACAAGCTCTCCTTTCCTGCCTACTCTGTCCCAATAGGGGCTTCTTTATGAATTTGGCCAAGGAATGTGGGACTAGGACTCACCGTCTCCTGGTGATTGGCCCAAAGTCACCCACCTGGCTTTCATGCCTAAGGCGGGACTAGAACTCACAGTCTCCTGGTGATTGACCCAAAGTCACCCAGCTGGCTTTCCTGCCTAAGGCGGGACTAAAACTCATAGTCTCCTGGTGATTGGCTCAAAGTCACCCACCTGGCTTTCATGCCTAAGTGAGAACTGGAACTCTTCCTGTCTCTTAGTTTTTAACCTGATGCCATAACCACTAGACCAAACTGGCTCCTTAAATTTATTTAACAACTTTCTATAGACCCCTGACTCACAGAGAGGTATAAGATGGCTTAAAATCAGAATCTGAAGAAATTGTGTTGCATGACGGGTAATTTTACTGCGGGACAGGGGTTCCTCTGGACTATTCGGACCACAGAATTGGGCTTTTCCAGGAGTATTCAAACCAAGGTCTGGCCCATTGTCCCTTCCAGCTGTTTCTTCTACAAATGCTTTCTTTAAAAGACCTGACGTGGCCAAAGTTGCTAGAACTCTGGATGAATTCTGGGAGCTGAAGTCCATCCGTCTTAAAAGTTGCCAAGATAGAGAAACAACATTATGCTTTTATAATTGCGTAATTTGGTGGGAATCATATTCAGAACCAACCTTCCCAGCCTACCCTAGCGAGGGAACCCATAGTTAGCTCTCCAAGAGACCAAGACTCCACTCCTCTTTTGGGTTGGAAATACGTGGATGTAAATTTCCCAAATCCTGTTTTCTGGCTCACGCCTCGATTCCCAGGATCCAACTAGAGGCGCTAACGGAGGGAAGGGCACCCTGCCTGTGTTCATGGAGCAGCCTCTCCCTAAACTGAGCCCAGGTTGACTGACGTTTGGGAGAGCTGCCAAACCGGGTTGGAATCGGCCCGTCGTCACGACATTGCGTGTCCCAGCTAGGAGAGCGCCGTGTTTGATTGATCTCAAGGGTTTCTGGATTGCCTTAAGGCAGCTGAGGTTGATCCAGGGTGATGCATACGCCTGAAGGGACCCCACCACCACCTTCTCCCAAAATCTTGCACGTTTCTCTTCTTGTGCTGATCCAGGCACGTTTTCCCGGGCCACCTGACTTCTTGAGGGTTTTGATTTGATTTTTTTAAAAATTATTTTTAAAAGTTTCTTTGTAAACATTTTTGAATAACATTCATAAACATTCACCAACATTTTTGAATAACACTGGATTGGCAGAGCATTACTTACAAATAAAACACAAGCAACATATGTTGGTAACAGAAGTGGTATTCAGCAGGTTCTGACCAGTTCTGGAGAACTGGTAGCGGAAATTTTGAGTAGCTTAGAGAAGGGGTCACCAACCTTTTGGACCTCAGGGACCACCAAACTCATAATTTTAGATCCCAGGGACCACTAACTAGTTCTGTGGGTGTGGCCTGATTTGTAGGTGTGGCTTGGTGGTCATGTGACTGGCTGGACATGGCTTGTATGTAAATATTATACATATTTATATAAATATTGAATTTTTTATTTAAAAAAAGAGCAACTTTTACCCAAAATCAGGCAATGCAGGCAGGCAGATTGAGTTGCTCACAGAATCACAGAATCACATTCAGAGATCTGTCTGTCTGCCATCGGCTAGCTCAGTCTGTCACATAAAATTTGCTTGCAAGCAAACTCACAAAATTAACTCACAACACACCATGCATGTAAATATTGAATTTTTTATTTAAAAAAAAGCAACTTTTACCCCAAATCAGGCAAAGCAGGCAGATTGAGTTGCTCACAGAATCGTTCAGTGATCTATCTATCTGCCATCGGCTAGCTCAGTCTCTCAAATTTGCTTGCCGTGAGTCTGCACTGAATTTGCTTGCAAGCAAACTTTCAGTCCTAAGGGAGGTTCGGCTGTGCTTAGCTGAAGATCTAAAGACTAGCTAGAAAGCAGGAAATCCAACCATTTCCTGCTTCCTAGCTAATCTAAATCTCCCGGCACAGCAGTACAGATGATGGTCGGAAAAAGGAAAAATAGCAATTTAGCAGGCAAGTCTACCAGGTAAGGAGTGAGTGGGCGGGGAGGGTTCCCGCGGGCCATGTGGGCGGCACAGCCTTGTGTTTCTGCACAGCTTAGATTAATTGCTTTGTGGGGGTGCTCTGGGGGTGAGATTTCTCTGCGGCCCACCAAAATTTTCACACGGCCCACCAGTGGGCGGTGGCCCACCGGTTGACAACCGCTGGTTTGGAGAACTGGCAAATACCACCTCTGACTGGCCCTGCCCCCATTTCTTCTCTGCCTCCCAAGTCCCAGCTGATCGGCTGGCTCTTCTTTTGTTGCCCTGCACAGGAGAACGGAGCTGGAAAGCAGGTTAGTGGGGTGGGAAGGGAATGGGGATTTTACAGTGTCCTTCCCCTGCCATGGCCACCAAGCCACGCCCACCAAGCCTTTCCACACCCACCAAGCTGCTCCCACAGAACCATTAGTTAATTTTTTTGAATCCCACCACTGGTTAGTAATAAATCTCAACATACTAATAGCAATAATAATGGTATAATAACAGTAACTAATAGTATAACCAAAAGAATTGATTTAGGTTTCTTCTTACATTAAGTTAATTACATTTTTATTAATTGATAAATTAAATTGATTTGATTTTTTAAAAATTAATATTTTTATTTTAAATACAAATAATACATAGTACATATACATCTAAATACAAAAAGAAAAAGAAGAAAAATACAAATATTGCAGTGCACCCCACCTCCCCCAGAGACCATTTTTCCCTTATATTTCTTCTTCTATAACAATTAAAAAATGTACTATATATTCCAATTATGCCCTTATCCCCTCCAAAATGACATATATTCTTGAGTAGGTTTATTCTCATTGCCTTCCCCCAACACTTCCCCCAATATTTTATTAAAATTGTTTGCTTTAATCATCCCTTTTTAAAAATTTAATTTCTGTTGTTAATTTATCAATTGTTGCCATACACCAAATTTCATTATACCAGTCCTTTCTTTGAATATCCCAATTTCCTCCCCAATATTTAGCCATTCACTAATCTAGCAGCCATTATCAAATTTACAATTGGCTGAGGAACTCTGGGGGTTGAAGTCCACAAGTCTTCAAGTTGGCAAATTTGGGGACTCCTGGCCTAGTCAGAAGAGATTTTTTTTTTTAATCGTTTCCATGGGCCATTTGGGGGTGGATTCCTCTGTTAAAACTGTAGATTCAGTGAAAACCAATTGGTATTATTGTTGCGTCCATTTAAGTCGAGAAGCAGCTTAAAAGGAGCAGCAAGAAAGAAGTATTTCGTCTACGGCCATACTACCCTGAACGCGCCCGATCTCGTCTGATCTCGGAAGCTAAGCAGGGTCAGGCCTGGTTAGTACTTGGATGGGAGACCGCCTGGGAATACCGGGTGCTGTAGGCTTTTTTTTTTTTTTTACCTTTTATTTTTTTTCTTTTTACCTTTTTTAAAAAGCCTTTTGCCTCCTTGCTTTCCCAGCCTGTCTTCCACTTTGGCTGCAAATTGCAGCCCCTTGCAGGAAATGCAACGCTACGTTTTCCCCACTTGGCTTAGATTGATATTTAAAATATTTAAGGTAATTTAACTTTTCCTGTCTTTTTTCCCCCCGATCTTTACTGTGAGCACACTGGCCCACATTAAAAAGGAAATTCTATAGCCTGGCCTCAAGAGACAGTGCGTATCTTCCCAAACACATACACACACTCACACACACTCACATATACACATGCTATATACATCCATCCATACATAATATATACCTGCACCATACGCACACACACACACATATATCGGTATATATTTATATTAATGTTGTCTCCGCTTGCTTAGAATGGAGTCCTGGCTTTACAGGGCAGCGTAGAAAAGCAGCAGGAGCAGCAAGGGGGATTGAGGGCCTGGAGGCAGGGGATGATGGGTTCGTTTGTAGTCTTGCTAATCACTCTGCAGAGTATTGGGAAGGTGAGCGCCTTAAAAACAGCAACGAAGACTTCTTTTACTGTCTAAGGCTACCCTGAACGCGCCTGATCTCGGAAGCTAAGCAGGGTCAGGCCTGGTTAGTACTTGGATGGGATTCCGCCTGGGAATACCGGGTGTTGTAGGCTTTTCCAACCTTTTATTTTGTTTTGTTTTTTTACCTTTTTTTAAAAAAAAAAAGCCCTTTCCCTCCTTGCTTCCCGGCCCAGCCTGTCTTCCACTTTTGCTAACAAATTGCAGCCCCTTACAGGAAAAATGCAACGCTACGTTTTCCCCACTCCGAGCCCTCTTTGGCTGAGATCGGATGGCCACAGCCTTTTGCCTCCGCTTGTGCTTAGAATTGGCGTCCTGGTTTGGGGAAGGAATGGAAGGCTTGGGGGCAGGGGATGATGGGTCCGTTTGTAGTCCTGCTGATCGCTCTGCAGAGCATTGGGAAGTCGAGTGCAGAGAGGCAGCTTAAAAGCAGCAGCAAAGACGTCGATTACCGTCTACGGCCATACTACCCTGAACACGCCCGATCTCGTCTGATCTCGGAAGCTAAGCAGGGTCAGGCCTGGTTAGTACTTGGATGGGAGACCGCCTGGGAATACCGGGTGCTGTAGGCTTTTTTAATTTTTTTATGAACCTTTTCTTTTTTTTTTCTTTTTACCTTTTAAAAAAGCCCTTTGCCTCCTTCCTCCCCCTCCCCCTCAGGGCCTGTCTTCCACTTTGGCTGCAAATTGCAGCCCCTTGCAGGAAATGCAACGCTACGGGTTTCTCCACTCTGAGCCCTCTTTGGCTGAGATCGGATGGCCACAGCCTTTTGCCTCCGCTTGCTTAGAATTGGCATCCTGGTTTGGGGGAAGGAACGGAGGGCCTGGGGGGCAGGGGATGATGGGTCTGTTTTTTGTAGTCTTCCTGCTGATTGCTGTGCAGAGCATTGGGAAGGCGAGTGCAGAGAGGCAGCTTAAAAGCAGCAGCAAAGACCTCGTTCATCGTCTACGGCCATACTACCCTGAACACGCCCGATCCCGTCTGATCTCGGAAGCTAAGCAGGGTCAGGCTTGGTTAGTACTTGGATGGGAGACCGCCTGGGAATACCGGGTGCCGTAGGCATTTCTTTTGTTCAAAGTAGGTCAAAATATGTTTTGGGGCTTCCCATGGTCCTTCTGGTAGTGGTTCATTTTCTTTTCTATTAACTCAAAACACGTCGTTATCCTCCTGGAGTAAATGCATCCCGTGAAGACCAAAGAATCGGCTGGGAATTTGAACCTGGGGGCCTTTCAAACTTTAAAGTGACGTAATCCTTCTTGGGGCACTCCTGGTTTGTTTGGGTTTTTTTTTTTTGAGAAATCGTTTTAGCAAGAAAATAAATAAGGCTATTGTGAGACAAGGATTTCAAAAATTATTTATAATAAATATGAGGAGAAGAATAGGAGGGGGGCGTGTGGAAATCCCAAATCCCTAGGAAGAGATAACCTTATAATAAAGCTAATGGCACTTCTTCTCCAAAATAATGCACACCCTTCCCAAAGCTTGTCTGGGTAGTCCTTGACTTACAACCATTCATTTAGTGGCCATTCAGAGTTGCAACGGCATTGCAAAAAGTGACTTATGACCGTTGCAGCATTCCCCCACGGTCACATGATCAAAATTCATTGGTTTTGCAACTGGTTCATATTTATGACGGTTGCGGTGTCTCCCAGGGTGATGTGATCCCATTTTGTGACCTTCTGAGAGGTTGCCACAAAGAAGGAGTCAAGCCAGAGGTGGTATTCAGCAGGTTCTGACCAATTCTGGAGAACCGGTAGCGGAAATTTTGAGTAGATCAGAGAACCGGCAAAAACCACCTCTGACTGGCCCCTCCCCCATCTATTCTCTGCCTCCCATTGAGTCCCAGCTGATTGGCTGGGCCTTCTTTTGTTTCCCTGCACAGGAGAACGGAGCTGGAAAGCAGGTTAGTGGGGTGGGGAGGGAATGGGGATTTTCCACACCCACCAAGCCACGCCCACAGAACCAGTAGTAAAAAAAAATTTGAAACCCACCACTGGTTCAGCTTCAGAATTCCCTATTCAGCCGTGCTGGCTGGGGAATTCTGGGAATTGAAGTCCAGGTACCTTAAAGTTGCCAAGGTGGGTATACATTGCATTTTAATTTGGCCCCAGTTGGATGATTTAGAGAAGTTCTGCATCCAGAAACTGGATGCAGGTAGTAATGCAGAATTTGTAGCCCTGCTATCCTTTTCTACAGAGAGCCCTTGGCAAAGGACCTTCCTGTCTTCTATATTGGGGTCTCCAACCTTGGCAACTTTAAGACTCGTGGACTTCAACTCCCAGAAGTCCTCAACCGGCTGGGGAATTCTAGGAGTTGTAGTCCACAAGTCTTCAGGGGTCACCAAATGTGGCAACTTTAAGACTCGGGGACTTCAACTCCCAGAGGTCCTCAGCCAGTTGGGGAATTCTAGGAGTTGTAGTCCACAAGTCTTCAGGGATGCCCAGGAGAATGGAGCTGGAAAGCAGGTTAGTGAGATGGGGAGAGAATGGGGATTTTACAGTATCCTTCCCCTACCACACCCACCAAGCATGCCACGCCCATCAAGGATGCCACACCCGCCAAGCCACGCCCACAGAACCGGTAGTAAAAAAATTTGAATCCCACCACTGCTTCTGATAAGGAAAGTCAATGGGGAAGCCAGATTCACTTAACAACTGTGTTACTAACTTAACAACTGCAGTGATTCACTTAACAATCGCGACAAAAAAAACCTTGTAAAATGGAACAAAACTCACTTGGCAAAGGTTTCACTTAACAACATAAATTTTGGGCTCAATTCTGGTCGTAAGTTGAGGACTCTCCGTACACAATTCCCAATGCTTGTTCGGGTAGTCCTCGACTTAAGCCATTCGTTTAGTGGCCATTCAAAGTTACAACAGCACTGAAAAGAAATGATTTATGTCCTTTTTTTTTTTTTCAAACAAACCACCTTCAGCATCCCGATGGCCACGTGATCAAAATCCGAATGCTTGGCAACTGACTTGTATTTATGATGGTTTGCAGTGTCCCAGCTTTGTGTGATCCCCTTTTGCAGCCTTCTGACAAGCAAAGTCAACGGGGAAGCCAGATTCACTTAATAACCATGTTACTCACTTAACAACTGCAGGGATTCACTTAGCAACCGTGGCAAATGTAAAGGCTTGTAAAATGGGTCAGAACTCACATAAAAACTGCCTTGCTTTGCAAGGTGTTTTGGGCTGAAGCCCTGAATTAAGTGTTTATGGTGGGGTCTTAAAAAGGGAGCAATTGTCATCGTAAGTCAAGGACTATCTCTGAACTCTTTTATAAAATATTGGACAACCAGCTAACCATGAGCTGGAAGTGTGCAGCGGCAGCCAAAATGGCCAATGCAATCCTAAATTGCATCAACAGAGGGATATAAATCAAGATCAAGGGAGGTACTAATACTACTCTATAAAGCTTTAGTAAGACCACACTTAGAGTACTGCATCCAGTTTTGTTCACCACATTATAAAAAAGATGTTGAGACTTTAGAAAGAGTGCAGAGAAGAGCAACCAGGATGATTAGGGGACTGGAAACTAAAACATATGAAGAACGGTTATAGGAACTGGGCTTGGCTAGTCCAGTAAAGAGAAGGACCAGGGGAGACATGATAGTAATCTTCCAATATTTGAGGGGCTGCCACAGAGAGGAAGGGGGTCAAGCTATTTTCCAAAGCACCCAAAGGCCAGAGAAGGAACAATGGATGGAAACTGAATAAGGAGAGATTCAACCTGGAAATAAGGAGAAACTTTCTGACAGTGAGAACAATCAACCAATGGAACAGAAGTTGCCTTCGGGAGTTATGGAAGCTTCATCGCTGCAGCCTTTCAAGAAGAGACTGGACTGCCATCTGTCAGAAATGGTGTAGGCTCTCCTGCTTTGGCAGGGGTTGGACTAAATGACCTACAAGGTCCCTTCCAATTCTTAATCTGTTAAATTGTCCTTGCATTTTTTAAAAAAGTTAGAAAAGGATTGCGGAAGGCAGAGGAGGCTTGGCGGGGATAGAAAAGGCTATCCGTGTTGTCTTTTTTTGATGCTGGCTAACAAAAGCTGAGCCGGGACACACTGCTGCCAAGGCAAATTCCTGTCCAGAGAAATAAATGGCTTTATTCTTTTCAAATCCACCCCTATGCTGGTTTACATTCATTGATACGGGTGGTGGGCAGAGGGACTCCGTGGCTTTTGATTTCAGGCAGCGTTTAAGGTTGCCAAGAAATAATTTCCTCTCCCCCCAATGGAATCCTGGAGGAAAATAAACGTTTTGTTAAAAACAAAGGATTCTCCAAACGGGCCTCGTGTGTATTTGGGATTGTCAAAATATTTAGATCTGAGGCTAGGATATTGTCTGTGATACGAGGGAGGGGTGGAGGGAGAGTCGCCTTGCAATCCAGCCGCCCCCAACGGAATAAAGTTATTTTCAATAATGGCCACTTTGTGCAAAACATATTTATATCTATCTGTCTTTGACTTGCTGTAATTTAGGGGCAAATGGCATGGAAACAGTTTCCTCTCTGCCTGCACTTGGAGACTTTAAGCTCTTTGAAATGTCTTTGAATATTATTAGTAGCTTGGGTTGGTAGTATGGAGTCATTGTCCTTGGTTTTAAGTACCGTCTGTGCAGTGTAAATTAGTGATTAGTGTGAAAAAAATAGTCATATGTCACTTTTTCAGTGCCATTTTGAACTGTCACTCAGTAAATTGTTGTAAGTCAAAGGCTATTTGTATACACCCTTCCACATGGGTGTGTCACACACCTTATTGATTTCTGTATTTATTGCACTGCCGTTCTCCTGCAGTGCAAATCAACTTGAAATTTGCAACCGTTTTAGTTTTCGAAAGAGTTGTTAGATGCCGTAAGTGTGGGCTACCTCGGAATAGATGTGATTTGCCGTGAATGAGGGGCAGTCTTCTTTCCTTCTTTTGATGTTTATGCTTCCTTGCAAGTATGAATATTGATTGACAGCATCAATCACCTTTGGCCCAACGGAGATCTCGAAAGTGAAGGAGGGATGCTTAAAAATAATTCCTTTAAAGCAGGGGTCTCCAACCTTGGCAACTTTAAGACTTTTGGACTTCAACTCCCAGAATTCCTCAGCCAGCAAAGCTGGGAGTTGAAGTCCACGAGTCTCAACGTTGCTTCTCTGGCTGAGGAATTCTGGGAGTTGAAGTCCACGAATCTCAAAGTTGCTTCACTGGCTGAGGAATTCTGGGAGTTGAAGTCCACCAGTCTTAAAGTTGCTTTGCTGGCTGAGGAATTCTGGGAGTTGAAGTCCACCAGTCTTAAAGTTGCTTTGCTGGCTGAGGAATTCTGAGAGTTGAAGTCCACCTGTCTCAACGTTGCTTCGCTGGCTGAGGAATTCTGGGAGTTGAAGTCCACGAATCTCAAAGTTTCTTCGCTGGCTGAGGAGTTCTGGGAGTTGAAGTCCACCAGTCTTAAAGTTGCTTCGCTGGCTGAGGAATTCTGGGAGTTGAAGTCCACCAGTCTTAAAGTTGCCAAGGTTGGAGACCCTGCTTTAAAGTTCAAGTCTCTGGATTTTTAGTGCTGGCTCATTCTAATCTTTTTGTTGTCGTCTGTTGTGCCTTTGTGCGTCATTCCTTCTTGAAGAGGGAAGATGTAGCCACAGAGGGCTATTCATCAATTTCCTGCAATAAACAGATACTTTTCAGGGCCATTAAATTAATCTAAGGCATCCCAGAAGTGCTTTTCTCCAAACAGCAACTGGGCTTACTTGACTTTTCTTTAAAATGTTTTGCTTCTCATCCAATAAGCTTCTTCACTTCCAATTCCTCCCCAGTCTCAGAACTGAGACCACTAAGGTCATCCAATCCAACCCTCAATCTTGTAATGATTGAGATGTGTGGCTGGCACCTCTGGTCCTGTCCGTTCTGGCTAACGGTGTTCTTTTCAAGGTGATACAGGTAGCCCTCGACGTTACAACCATTCATTTAGTGACCGTTCCAGAGTTACAACGTCACTTAAAATGCGACTTATGACCGTTTTTCCACACTGATGACCGTTGCAGCCTCCCCATGGTCACGTGATTGGCTTTCAGATGTTTGACTTGACAACCGATTCATATTTATGACGGTTGCAGCGTCCCTGGGCCAAATGATCCCCTTTTGTGGCCTTCTGACAAGCAAAGCCAATGGGAAGGCCAGATTCACTTAACGGCCATGTTACTAACTTAACACCTGCAGTGGTTCACTTAATGACCGTGGCAAGGAAAGTCATAAAATGCGGCAAAGCTCACTTAGCAACGGAAATGTGGAACTCAATTGGGGGTCGTAAGTCGAGGACCTCGTGTATTGGAAGGGAGGCTGCATTCTTGAAAACTGAGGAAAGATAAACTTGAAAAGTGAGGAAGAACACCTGTGGGAGAGTCAATGTTTGTTTGTTAGTTTCTTTTTTTGTAAAATTTATTGGCCACCCAATTTACCATAGGGTTAATGTCTGACCCACAGAATACGAGATCTGTGTTGGCGTGAACCCCTGCACCCATAGAAAGCAGGACTCTGAGGCAGAAAGATTCCTCAAAGAACAATTTATTGGATACATTGTAGTGGCACAAACTGGTGAAAGCCGACTCTGAAAATTCCCGCGGCTTTCAGCAAATAAGTAAAAATGTCCCCTTTCCCCCAAGACACTGGTCACGCTGTCCAATCAAGGTGCTGACTGGTTGCTTGGTTACTTCACTCCTCCCCTGGCCAGCCACTTGTGAGAATGGCCTTGGTTCCCAGGGAAAATTTTATTGTTTTGGCTACAATTGCAAGGGTGAGTTGCTGGGGGTTCAGGAGAGCCCCTAGCTAAGTTTCTGTGAGAACCCCCAAATCCCACTCCTGGCTGGCCTCACCTGCCCCTCCCTTCCCTCCCAGGAGTCCCCACATGGCCCGTTGTGGATGTAGGTAAGTGCAGGGCACACACAGAGGCTCAGGGAGGACGAAAAATGGGCCTCCCAGAAGTTTGGGGCGGCTGGAAATAGGCCGGTTTCCATCTTCCAGAGAGCCTCCGGAGCCCGGAGAGGCCATTTTCACCCTCCGGAAGCTCAAGGAAAGCCTCTGGAGCCCAGGGAGGGCAAAAATGCCTACCTACCAGCGTGGTGCAAGAGGCCAACTAGGCCACGCCCACTATGGCCGTGCCCACCCAGCAACCAGGCAGCGAACCCGTTGCTAAATTTTTTGAAGCCCACCCCTGGCTACAAACCGCCTTCTTAGCTATTCCTCCGCCTTACCTCTGTTGTGCGGCATGCCTGAGGCTTCCAAAATGGCCTCAGCCAGTTTCAGAGTTGACAACCTGGATAAATGGTGCTGAATTTAGATGACTTCAGCAATTTCCCACTTTTTTGTCTTCTTCTTCTTCCTTCCTTCCTTCCTCCATGAGGTGTCCTTTTCAGCATCGAAGTCACTTCCACGTTCTTTGCTGTCCGCAACTATTGGCGTGGTTTCTTCGCAGCCACCTTCAGCGCGTTCATCTTCCGGGTCCTCGCGGTATGGAACAAAGATGAAGGTACCGTTGTGGTTTCTTCCTGCAAGACATCAAGAGTGGATTAAGTGGCATCCAGGTGCAATGTGAATCTGGCCTGGGGGATATTGCCAGGAGTGGGCTGCTGGGTGTTCGCAGGGAGAGCCTCTAGCTAAGGTTCTTGGCAGTTCAGAGAAGCCCCAAATCCCTGTCCTGTCTGGTCCCGCCCACCCCTCCCCTCCCAGGAGTCCCCAGGCAGCCCGTTTTGGATGCAGGCAGGGGTGGGATTCTACCAGTTTGCACCTATTTGCTAGAACTGGTTGTTTACATTCTAAGCAGTTTGGAGAACCGGTTGTTAGAAGAAATTACTGGCCTAATCCCGTAAGGAAGGCAGGAAGGAAACATTCTGGTGTTGCTTACAGAAACTGCCTCTCCGTTAACCCTTATTACATTCTTGGCAGGATTAGACTTCCTGTCTCAGGAACTTCTCTGGAGTTTTTTTCCCCTCCTTTGCTGGGACTTTGCTTGTGTGGAATGACCATTCAAAGTTACAATGGCACTGAAAAAAGGGACTTATGACCATTTTTCACACTTACGACTGTTGCAGCATCCCCACAGTCACGAGAGGCCAGGTGAGGAGATGCGTGCCTTGATGTGAGTGATATTGAGTTGGCCACACCCAGCCAGTCACATGACTGCCAAGCCACACCCACCAACTAAGCCACGCCCACAGAAACGGTTGTTAAAAAATTTGAATCCCACCCCTGGATGCAGGTAAGTGCAGGGCGCACGTGGAGAATCAGGGAAGGTGAAAAACGGGCCTCCCAGAAGTTTGGGAAGGACGGAAATGGGCCCATTTCCAGCTTCCAGAGAGCCTTCGAAGCCCAGGGAGGGCAAAAACGCCCCCGTTCCCATGGTGCAGGAGCCGAGTAGGCCACACCCATCATGGCCACGCCCACCCAGCGACCAGGCAGACCACCCCTTGCTAAAATTTTTGAAGCCCACCCCTGGATATTGCCAAACCATTAAATAGAATCTTCTTTACGGGCCATGTGTGATTGGACACACACGGAATGTGTCTCTCAGTGCACATACAAACAACGAAGTGATAAATCGTAAGTCATAAGATAGAATCATAAATCATAAGATAGAAACAACAAAGTAATAAATTGTAAGTCACAGGAATCATAATCGTAAGATAGAAACCACCAAGTGATAAGTGATAAGATGAAACCGATAGGAGAAGGTCATTGGAAAGATGAAAAGGATAATAATGGTAACACAGCCTTACTACATGGGTAAATAGCCTTAGGAATAAAACAGCGCTGTGGGAATTTAGGTATTTAGCAGAGTGATGGCATGGGGAAAAATGTCCTTGTGTCCACTCGTTTTGGCATGCGGTGCCCTATAATGGTGTCGTGAGGGGAGGTATTGAAAGAGTTTAGGTCCAGGGTGTGAGGGGTCTGTAAATACTGTGTTTCTCCAAAAAGATGATCCACTTTGAAAAGAAGCCTTACCATGTTTTTGAGTGCATGCAATTAAATTAAGCCCCACCCACAAAATTAGCCCTAATTAAGACCCTGCCCACCCTGGGGTGCAGAGGGTGGGGCGAGGCACACAGGTAAAAAAATAAGTTAGGGTGTGGATGGAGGGGCGGAGCTGCCCTACTTACGAGGCCCTGCACACCCTGACACCTGCCCCGCCTTCTTCTGCAGCTACTTGCTGCCACTTGCACGCATTGCCCCGGCCTCCATTTCGTCTTCAGGCTCAATAATTAGAACCCTCCAAAAAGAAGACCTAGCTGTTTTTTTTTTTTCAGGGATCAAAAGAATTATTTTCTTTTGGCCTCCGAAAAAACAGCAAGGCCTTCTTTTTGGAGAAACACGGGTATTTTCTGAGCCTTTGTACATTTGGTGTGGAATTCTGAAACATCGACCCAGATGTAAGGTGGGAGAGGTCATAGGTCATATTTTTTTCCTCCAAATGTGTTGTATTTGGCCTATTTTGCTAAAGTCAAGATAGCTTACCATGAATCTTAAAATTCATCAGACTTGCCCAAACATCGTCAGTCTATAGCAGGGTCTCCAGACTTAGCAACTTTAAGACTTGTGGCCTTCAACTCCCAGAATTCCTCAGTCAGCTGAGGAATTCTGGGAGTTGACCTTCACTAGTCTTTAAACGTTGCCAGGTTTTGCAGACCCCTGGCCTGTAGAACTTAACCTAGCTTGGATGCCCATCACACACTGAATTACGGATAATTCAACCTCATTTTAATTAGTTAAAGCATGTTGCAGGGAGCCAGGCAGGATTTTTAATTCCTGAAACAAGGTCTTTAGTAGATTTAGTCACAAAAGGCTATCACATGACCCTTGGACACTGCAACTGTCATAAATATGAGTCAGCTGCTGAGCATCTGAATTTTGGTCACGTGACCCTGGGGATGCTACAACGGTCGTAAATGTGAAAAATGTTCCTAAGTGACTTTTTTTAGCTCTCTTGTAACTTTGAACAATCATAAAGGAATGGTTGTAAGTTGGGACTACCCATACAGTCGTAAAGTGAGGAGTGCCTGAGAGATCTGTACATCCTTTATTTGAGGTTCTTGGTTTTGCGCTCCAAGCTTGGCAATTTGCTTGCAAAGTTTTCGTCACCGTTCGAGGAGACGTCGTCAGTACGTTTTGAGTTGTGCTCGTCTGTCAGAAGACAGCACAGCACAGCACAACTCAAAGTGCACTGACGACGTCTCCTCGAATGGTGACGAAAGGTTTGCAGGCAAATTGCCACACTCGGAGTGCAAACCAACAGCCTAGCTACCATCCCGAGCTGCTAATATTCAAACCCATTTCAACTCTCTAAATTGCCACTCTTGTCGTGTCTCACTCCCGCCTGTTCTCTTTCCCTCAGAAACCATCACGGCTCTTTTCAAAACCCGCTTCCGGCTCGACTTCCCGTTTGATCTGCAGGAGCTTCCGGCTTTTGCAGTGATTGGGTGAGCCTCGCTCGCTTTGGTGGGGCCTCCCCTGCCTCTGGATGTGGACCCCCCCCCCCTCCCAAATCAGCCTTCTCCTCTCCTGCTAACTTCTCTTTTCTTCATTCAGGATCGCCAGTGGCTTCGGAGGAGCTCTCTTTGTCTACTTCAATCGCAAGATTGTGCAATTCATGCGTAAACAAAAAACCATCAACCGCTTCCTGATGAAAAAGTAAGGCATGCAAAGAGCCAGGTTTGGGGTCAGTGGGTTTAATATCAAGGGTGTTACCCCAATTAAATCATGAGTCTCGAGCCAAACTTCCAAAAACTTCAGAAGGATTTATTGAGAGTTAACATGTCTGGAACTGCCTGGGTGTAACCGACTCTGAGACACATCACTCCTTGTCACCCTTGACCCTGATTTACCCCCACCCTCTGGGTGTACATAATTCATATTCTCCAATGAGACACATCCATAGCCAAGAGTCATCAATCATGTTCTCCAGTTAGAAACTTCAGTCACCTAGTTACTATCTTTAAAAAAGTATTTATGGAATGCATTTTCGATTTCCAAGCTGCCCTACTGCTCTTTCAAACCCCCTTTTCCCCCTCCCTTTCTGTTGGCAACTCTAAAAAGATCATAGAAATATTTTTTGAGTTGGCATCGGGAAGATGCCCACAAAGGGAGGCATCACTTCCCACATGTGGGTGAGGGTTTGCTTTTATTAATATTTAAAAAATTTAAAAATATGCGATGCCTATTTTAGGATTAAAATTAGAGTTTTGTTCTGGTTTCCTCCCAAAAAGGGCAAGAAACTAAGAGATGCCTTCATAAATGTAGGAGAAGAGCAAGCAGAGATGGGGGCAGAATTAAATGTGTCATCTGCTTAGAATCCTTATGTTGCCACAAACAATTGTAAGTCCAGCTCCTCTAAATTCCTCTGATCTTTTCTCTAGGCCAGGGGTCGGCAACCTTCAACACTCAAAGAGCCACATAGGTCCTAACCGGAAGCCCCTCATTTAATTCTGGATCCGATCAGAAGTCCGGTTCCCACACCATAGAGTCTCCTCCTAGCACAGCGTCCTTTTTCCTCTACCTGTCCTTTCCGAAAGCCCTATCAATTGTGGAGCCGACCAGAAAACCAACCCCTTGCCATAGAGTCTTCTCCTGAAATGCTGTGCTCCCCCCCGCTCCCCCCCAAAAGAGGCTCCTCTCAAAATTGTGGTGCCAATCAACAACAAGGAGCCAAAGCAGAGGGATGAAAGAGCCACATGCGGCTCCAGAGCCTCAGGCGGCCAACTCCTGACCTAGGACCAATTTTGAGCTGACTTTAGTTGACTGGACTTTTGTACAGACTAGGTGACTTTTGTATGGGCTGGAAATAAATCGTCTGTGCTACAACTTGAAATGTGGTCCAGATTCTTTGTGCCTGACAGTAAACCATAACCCATGGTGGAGGGCCAATGTGGTTCCAGGTGTCAACTCATAAAGCATTTTGTATATACGTTTTGTAGTTGTCAACAGAAAGAAGGGGGGGGGGGGTCAAAGAGCAGGCAGCAGTGTGGAATCGAAAGTACATTCCATTCATATTTTCTTCAGAGACTGATTAGATGACTGAAGCTTCTGCCCTGCAAAAAATCTAACTGGAGAGCATGATTGATGACTCTTGGCTATGGACGTGTTTCGTTGGATGATACACCCAGAGGGGTGGGGTGGGGGAAGCAGGATCAAGGGTGACAGTGAATTACGTATCTCAGAGTCGGCTACGCCCAGGCTAACGCCAGAATCTGACACTAGGGCCACTGTTGCCCACCCCCTCTGGCCTAGGACATCCCTCAATCAACTCTTTTCCCCCCCCAATAATTTTCATTGTTATTTTCCAACTTTAAAACATGTTTATCTTAATTTTAACAGTACTGTGTCGTCATTATTATACACATTGTTCTACAAACTAATCTCATTATTATACAAATTGTTATACAAACCAATCTCATTTAAATATCTACATTTATATATCTTTATATACATTTGTATATTTTTGTCTGTCACTTTCTTATTTCCTTTTATCTTTGTTTTTCTTACTCAACCAATTATACCAAATTTCATAATAATCTGACTCCTCTTTGTCCTTTAGTTTTAAGGTCAATTTATCCATTTCAGCACAATCTAGGATTTTTCGAATTATTAATTCCTCCGAAGGTATATTATTTTGTTTCCAACATTGTGCGTATGCTATCCTTGATGCTGTCAAAATACGTAGTAGAATATACCTAATTTTCTTCCTATACTTCCCCTTCGTCCATCAACTCTTAAGTGTACACTCAGCATCTCCAGAGGGCACCAGGATTTGCGGTTAAAGAAGCAGGAAGAGAAGTTGTGAGGTGTTGTCATGTAACATTGTGTTGTTTTCTTGTGGTCTCGGCAGGCGCCTGCTTTTTCCTGCTCTTGTCACCTTCCTCATAGCAACGCTGACTTTCCCACCTGGTTTCGGGCAATTCATGGCAGGCCAGGTAAGTTTTGAATCCCCAAAGTGGACTTCTCCAATCCGGCTTCATGCAATTACAGATAGTCCTCGGCCAAAACTGAGGCCAAAATTTCTGCTGTTAAGCGAGACAGTTGTGAAGGGAGTTTTGCCCCATTATACAACCTTTCTTGGCCACAGTTGTTAAGTGAATCACTGTAGTTCTTAAGTTAATAACATGGGGGCCAAGTTGGTGGTATTAAAGGGATTTTATTTATTTTTGTGACTTCATTGCTTTTGTGCCTCATCATCACACCAAGAGTCTGAATTTGGATCATGTGACCATGGGGATGCTGCAACAGTCATCAGTATGAAAACTGGTCATAAGTCCCTTTTGTCAGTGCCATTGTAACTTTGAACGGTCACTCAATGAAGTGTTGAAAGTCGAGGACTACCTGTCACAGAGTTGGAAGGACCCTTGGAGGTCTTCTAATCTAACCCCCTACTCAGGCAGGAAGCCCAATACCGTTTCAGACAAATGATTGTCTAATCTCTTCTTAAAAACCTCCAATGTTGGAGCCACCCACAGCTTCTGGAGCCAAGTCATTCCACTGTTTAATCTTCTGGAAATTGAATCCAAAGTTCTGGCTGGTTGAACGGTAAGGCCTAGGACAGTGGTGGCTAACCTTTTTTGGGCTCCTGTGCCAAAAATTGTGTGCGCGCTTGCACGCTCACACTCATGTGCCAGCACCCAGAAGGCAGTGCTGCCCACGCCTCCTATACATGAGCGTGCAATCACCCCACCACCACCCCCTTACCTGCCCTGCGCTTCACAGCTGATTTTTGGCCGGTTTAAGGCCTTTTTCGGTCTTCCAAAGGCTTGAGGAAGGCTTCTGCTGGCTTCTGCAAGCTTTGTAGGCCGAAAACTAGCCCTGTTTTGTCACTTCCTGTTTTTCAAAAAATACCGGAAGTGATGAAATGGGGCTAGTTTTCAGCCTACAAAGGTTGCAGAAGCCTGCAGAAGCCTTCCTCAAGCCTTTGGGAGGCTGAAAAAGGCCTCAAATTGGCCAAAAATCCGCCCAAAATCAGCTGTGAGGCGCACACATGCGCAGTGAGGTAAGTTTGCCTGCAGCTCGTGTGCTGGCATAAATGGATCTGCGTGCCATCTCACGGGACTAGGACAAATCAACACAAACCTTTTGGCACTTATTGCGTCTCTAACCTTCTCCCTTTTCCCTTTCAGCTCACCCAGAAGGAAACCCTAGTTACCTTGTTTGATAACCGCACATGGGCCAAGCAGGGCTTGGCGGAAGAATTTGAATTTGGTGGCGTTTCGGAAGCCTGGAAACACCCTCGCGCCAACGTCTTTGTCACCTTGGTGGTTTTCATCCTGATGAAGGTGTGTTGTGAGTTTGTGACAACTCTGGATATAACTGTTGTGGCCCGCTGGCGACTAGCAGAGCTGGCAGCAGAGTCGGACAGTGAAGAGGTTGGGGAGGAACCTGGAGGCTGAGGGAGGCTCAGGCGAGGGCTCTGCATCAGAGGCAGAAATGGGGCCAGGGCAGTCTGGCAGTTATCAGCTGCCTTCAGAGTTGGATAGCAGTGAGGCAAAGGAGCAGCTGGAGCCTGTTCCCAGCCTGCACATGTGCAGAGCTGCCAAAAGAAAAGAACATTTACAAACTAAGGGTCGACGTGGGAGTAAAACCACAGGTGGATCCCTATGGACCCTCCCATAAGGATTAAAAGAGGAGCCAAAGGGGAGGGGGCTTTTGCAGGAAACAATTTGTTCGTTGCAGCAATGTGAAGATCTGTCTGTGCATCTCAGAGACTGCTGAGTCCTTCCTTGTCAGCAATGTGTTTGGACATATTTACTTGGCAACTCTCCAAACTAGATAAGGTCTGTGCTCCTAATTAGACCCTTGAAAGACTGTTTGCCAGGCCTTTGGCTGAATGTGAACGCAAGAAATTCACCTTCGTTTAATAAAAGAGGTTTTGCCGGGACAAAGAGTCTCCTTAGTGCTTTTTGGGGAAGCCTCGGTCAGAACAATAACCCTGTCTCTCTCTGGGATGTCTCCCCCAGTGGCATCTGGGAGTAGGAACATCTAATTTCCAAAACCTGTTGTTGGTATTGTGGAATTCTTGATGCTCCCTGAGCTTGATTGTTTTCTAGCAGACGTTTCATTACCCAGCTAGGTAACGTCATCCGTGCAAGAAGGGAGAAGGGGTTTGTTCTTTGTTTATATATAGTTTCCCTCCCAGTGTTGGTGGGAGTGTTGTTTTATTCTTCATGGTTCCTTGACTGCATTGTTGTTTACTATTTGGTTGTTTTTCTGAGTTGGTGGTTCTATGATTGAGATATTGTTTATTGATTGATCATTGCTTAGCATTGATTGTGATGGTAATCTCTGCTTATCTGGGTGTTAGTGTTGAACAAGGAGAGCAACTGGAATAGAAGGTGCCTCAAACCACTTTCTCCTGTGTTAGGAAAGATGAATAAAAGGATGGGAACTACACAATCATGAGTTCTGATAAATGAGAAGATATCAAGCATGTGGGAAGAGGTACTAAGAAGAAAACTGCAGTCCTAGCTTTTCTCTCCGTAAAGAGAGAATATTCACATAACAAGTTTAAGCAAAAGGTCTGTCAAAGAAATGGTACATCATGCCACGTTGGTTGACAATGAACCTTTATTAGCCTTTTATGACAGCTTGTTATTGCAAACCCAATTTGCTTGATGAGAATATGGTCTAATGCATTGTGCAACCCTCGAAATGGGCTAATTCAGTAACCAGATGAAGGAAGTTGACAAAACCCTGCAATGTGGGGAAATTGGATTAGGCTTTTTTCTTCCTGATCAGCTAGTTTCCTAAGGGCTGGGAAAACCTTCGTCATGAGTGAACATTGAAACGTGTGACGCTTTCTCGCATAGCTTGAAATAACTTAAATCCTGGAAATGCCGCACCCTGTCGTTTAAATGCAGAAATAACCTGTTTTCCCTGAAAATAAGACCTATCCCCCAAATAAGACATAGCATGTTTTATGCACATACCTATTATATGCCTTGCCCCCCCCAAAAAATAAGCCCTACTTAAGAGCCTGCGCAGCCAGCCAGCTGCCCATTCCATCCGGTTGCTCGTGATGCTGAGCTACCCAGCACGGCCCATACCAGCTTACCTCAGGGCCCCCGCAGCCAGGCCATCCACGCCCTCACCCCTACCTCGCGGTGGCACTACCAGCAGGCATATGTAGCAGAAGCCCACATAGCCACAACAGAGCAGGAGGATGAGTGGTGTGTTGCCGCAGTTGCGAGGCGAGACATGTGTCGGGGCATGGATGGTTTGGCTGCGGGGGCCCTGAGGTAAGTCAGTGTGGGGCACGTGAGGCAGCTCCATCCGTCGCCTCGCGGTGGTGGCACTGGTGTGCCACGCAGCCTCCTGCCCTGCCATGAGCAAGCAGAAGTGGGCCTCCCATACTTGGGAAAAAAATAAGACACCCCCTCAAAAATAAGCCCTATTGCTTACTTTGGGTTCCAAAAGAAAATAAGACCCAGTCTTATTTTCGGGGGAACACGGGTAAGTAAGATAATAGACACACAAATCTAGTTTTCCAACAGAGGAATTAAGCCAGGATCTATGCTATTTCAGAGGTTCAGGGAAGAGACTTCCAAAGCAATGGAGGAAGAACACAGAGGTTTAGTCCTTAACTTACGACCATTTGTTTAGTGATTTTCAAAATTACGACATTAAAAAAAAGTGACCTACAACTGTTTTTCACACAACCGTTGCAGTATCCCCTTGGTCACATGATCACAATTCAAATGCTTGTCAACTGATTCGTATTTATGATGGTGGCCGCATCCCAGGGTGATGTGATTGCCTTTTGCGACCTTCTGACGAGCAAAGTCATTGGGGAAGCCAGATTCATTTAACGACGGTGTTGCTAACTTATCAACTGCAGCGATTCACTTAACCACTGTCGCAAAATGGGGGCAAAAATGTCACGCGTAGCCACAGAAATTCGGGGCCCAACTGTGGTCGTAACTGAAGGACTATCTGTCGTTGGCAGGTAATCGTCAAAGGGAAGGGGAGTTGGTTTTGCCTTTTCAACGTAAGACTAACTTTATAGATCTAAAGGTTTTTTGGGGGGCTGGGGGAGTAGGAGACAGAAAAAGTAGTCCTGTGAGTAGCATCAGGCAAAGCGGTATAATGTTATAATTTTCGGCAAACCGGCAAATCCAACCCCTGGCTGGCCCCACCTACCCTGCCCCATCCCTCCTAGGAGTCTCCACACAGCCCGTTTTGGATGCCAGGTAAGTGTAGGGCCCGCGTAGAGGTTCAGGGAGGACAAAGAACAGGCCACCCAGAGGCTCCGGAAGTTTCCAGCCTCCAGAGAACCGCCGGAGCCCAGGGTGGCCATTTTAGAATAGAATAGAATAGAATTCTTTTATTGGGCAAGTGTGATTGGACACACAAGGAATTTGTCTTGGTGCAAATGCTCTCAGTGTACATAAAAGAAAAGATAAATTTGTCAAGAATCATAAGTATAACACTTAATGATAGTCATAGAGTCAATCAATCATACTAGGAAACAGTCCATATAAATCGTAAGGATACAAGTGACAAAGTTACAGCCGCACAGTCACAAGTGGGAGGGGATGGGTGATAAGGAACGATGAGAAGATTAACAGTAATAGTAGTGCAGGCTTTGTAAATAAGTTGGACAATGTTGAGGGAATTATTTGTTTAGCAGAGGGATGGCATTCGGGAAAAAAAAACTGTCCTTGTGTCTAGTTGTTCTGGTGTGCAGTGCTCTATAGCCTCATTTTGAGGGTAGGAGTTGAAACAATTTATGTCCGGGATGCGAGGGGTCTGTAAATATTTTCACAGCCCTCTTTTTGACTCGTGCAGAATACAGGTCCTCGATGGAAGGCAGGTTGGTAGTAATTGTTTTTTCTGCAGTCCTAATTACTCCCCGGAGTCCGGGTCTGTCCTGTTGGGTTATAGAACCAAAACAGACAGTTATATTTTTGCCCTTCCGGAGACTTGAGGAAAGCCTCCAGAGCCCGGGGAGGACGAAAATGCTACTCCCCCCCCCACCATTGTGCAGGAGGCCGACTAGGCCACGCCCACTCAGCAACCGGGAAGGAGAACCCCTTGTTAAAATTTTTGAAGCCTACCCCTGAGTAGCATATCAGTGAGAGAAAAAAAAAAAAACTAGAATAAGAAATTGTAATGATTGAAGTGGCATAAAACGATTGCCGAAGGAGGCAGGAAAGTATCTGGAGGGAGGGAAGGAGGGAGACGGATAAATGAAAATTAATATCTCCATCAGATTGGATCGTTGGAAGACAAACAGAAGGGAGGAGCAAAGTCAAGAGCTCTTCTGTTAATCCTAGATCATGAGATGTGGATTAACAAGGCCACTTCAATTGCCACATTAAGATAAATGATGAAAAAGTTAAAATAATGAGAATTCGGAGACAGAAATCTTTATTAAATTTGGATGGATTTTATAGTTTATCTCAATTGCAATAGATTATAATATGACAGTAGAATGCCTCACATATACAATAAATTTCTACATAGGTCATAGAATAACAGAGTTGGAAGGGACCTTGGAGGTCATATAGTCCAACCCCCTGCTCAAGCAGGAGAATCTATTCCATTTATTAGCCTCCACATACGTGGCACAGGCAAACTTACCTCACTGCACATGTGCATGCCTCACAGCTAATTTTTGGCCTGTTTGAGGCCTTTTTTGGTCTCCCAGAGACTTGAGAAAAGCCTTTGCGGGTCAAAAAATAGGCCCATTTCATCACTTCCTGTATTTCCCATTTTTCGGCCTGCAAAGCCTGCAGAAGCCTTAAGCCTCTGGGAGGCCGAAAAAGGCCTTAAACAGGCCGAAAATTGGCTGGGAGGCACAGTGCAGGGAAGAGGGCAGCATTGGAGGGGGTTGCGTGTGCATGCGCAGGGGGCGTGGGGCCGCGCGCACATTGCCTTCTGGTTGCTGGCATGCAAGTGCGCACAATTTTTGGCACAGGAACCCAAAATGGTTAGCCACCACTGACCTAGGATCAAACTCGCAGCCTCCTGATTGTGAGGCGAGAGCTCCTCCTCTAGGCCACCTGTACATTTTAAATCTTAAGTCTATTTTTTTGTATATTTATATCTTTATATAATTATCAACTAACCAAAGCGACATAAATGGTAACGAATAAAGTCATTAAAATGTATGTTGCTTTGGTTATTTGATAATGTTTGCTAATCATAATTCAGTAAATACTAGTTCCAGTAGTTCAGTGGACAACAAGAAAAATTCTAAATTAGTTCAGTTCCTTTCAAGCTGCCAATGACCCAACTAGTTGCTTTTTCGATCCCCAGTTCAAGTCCTTTTCTATCCTGGCTTCCCATTTTTTTTCTCTTGTTCCAAACCCCCTTTTTAAAAAAAACCAAAACCAAAGTTCAGGTATTCCTTAACTTACAACCATTCGTTTAGTGACCGATCAAAGTTACTACAGGGCCGAAACGAGTGATTTATGACCATTTTTCATACTTACGACCATTGCAGCATCACCATGGTAACATGACCAAAATTCAGACATTGGGCAACTGGTTCCTATTTATGACGGTTGCAGCATTCCAGGGTCATGTGATCCCCTTCTGACAAGCAAAGCCAATGGGGAAGCCAGATTCACTTAACAACCGCATAACTAAGTTAATAATGGCAATGATTCACAAGAAAGGTGGTAAAATGAGGCAAAACTCACTTAGCAACTGTCTTGCTTAACAACATAAATGTTGGGCTCAATTGTGGTCATAAGTCGAGGATGGAGCTGTACAGATAAGTCTCTGATCTCCCTTTTGATTTGGAGGAAGAGATGCCATAAATTAGCTTTCTGGAACTCCACTGCCTTTCAGAGACATAATCTGCACCAGTGGTCTGACCCAGGCTTCATCAAACTTAATGAAACACAAACTTATTTTAAAAGCAAAACCTATTTGAATGCAACACTGGGAATTACTTTCATTCCTGGCCAGAACAAATTATAAAGAGCTCCCCCAGATAAGAGCACACCTTTCAGTGCGATAGAATGCTGCCCAAAAAACAGAAGTCCAGTTAATTATAACACAAACCAACCAAAGTCCCAGAAAAAAACAACCAGAGTTCATAGAGCTTCAAGAAGGACTCAGAAATTCCTGCACTACTTTGCTTCCTGTAAAGCATTAGTCATTGAGGTCTGACTTTTATCCCTTATGGGAGGGGCAATCACCTCCCAGCCTTACTCCTGAGTCGCCCCTTCTGCTTCAGCTGCTCTCGCGTTATGGCAGCTCTGCACACACACGCACTGAGAACAGGCTCCCCTGGTTCCTCTGCCTCGCTACTGCCAGACTCCGGAGTTTCTGGAGTCAGCACCCCACTCCCAGGTGGTCCTGGCCCCATCTCTGCATCGAATGCAGGACCCTCGTCCAAGTCTTCCCCAGACTCCCTGCCTGATCCCCCTTTCTTCTCCACTGTCCAACTCCGCTGCTGTCTGCACCAGCTGCTGGCGAACCACAACAAGCAGCCCCGGTCTTGAAGCCAATACAAGTAATCCTTGATTTATGACCGCAATGGAACATCATTAAATCAGTGTGCTTGTGAAGCAAGGCATCACATGACCGCACCCAGTTTTACAAACTTTTTTGCCGCAATGCGTAAGGGAAAACTCATGTGACCACAGCTCGCAATCTTCTCTGCCAGCTCTCCATTTTTTAAATTTCTATTTATTCCAATTTTTTTTGGTTCTATTTATTTTTCACGTTGCTGTACTGCCCTTCTGGCTCAAAGGGAGACTCTATTCTTCACTGTCAGCTGGGAAGATCGCAAGGGGCGATCATGCGACCCAGAATTCCGTGACTTATCATAACTGTGAGCTGATGGCTAAGCACCTCCATCGTGATCCTGTGGGGTCCCTGCAGCAGTCATTTCATTAATTGACGGACCTTTCATTGTCATTCCTATCATATCTCAAGACCTAAAATGGACGCCTAACATCAAAAACGTCATCAAAAAAAAGCCCAACAAAGAATGTTCTTTCTGCACCAACTCAGAAAGCTCAAACTGCCCAAGGAGCTGCTGATCCGGTTCTACAGAGGAATTATTGAGTCTGTCATCTGCACCTCTATAACTGTCTGGTTGGGTTCTGCAACCCAACAGGACAGACACAGACTTCAGAGGATAATCAGGACTGTAGAAAAAACAATTGTTACCAACCTGCCTTCAATCAAGGGCCTGTATACTGCACAAGTCAAAAAGAGGGCTGTGAAAATATCCCTCACATCCCGGACACAAACTGTTTCAACTCCTACCCTCAAAACGACACTATAGAGCACTGCACACCAGAACAACTAGACACAAGGACAGTTTTTCCCCGAATGTCATCAATCTCAGTGGTGGGATTAAAAATGTTTTACTACTGGTTCTGAGGGTGTGGCTTGGTGGGCGTGGCTTGGTGGGCATGGCAGGGGAAGGATATTGCAAAATCCCCATTCCTGGGGGAAGGTTACTGCAAAATCCCCATTCCCTCCCCACCCCACTAACCTGCTTTCCAGCTCCGTTCTCCTGTGCAGGGCAACCAAAGAAGACCCAGCCAATCAGCTGAGACTTGGGAGGCAGAGAAGAGATGGGGGCGGGGCCAGTCAGAGGTGGGATTTGCCAGTTCTCCGAACTACTCAAAATTTCCACTACCGCTTCTCCAGAACTGGTCATAACTGGCTGAATCCCCCCTCTGATCATTCTGCTAAACAACTAATTCCAGCAACTCTGTCAGACTATTTACTAAGACTGTGTCACTATTATTCTTCTCATCTTTCCTATTACCTATCTCCTCCCATTTATGACTATATCCTTGTTGCTTATATCTCTACGATTTATATTGTTTTATTTGTTTCCTAGTATGATTTTATTGCTTATTTAGTACCCTATGGCTATCATTAAGTGTTGTATCTTATGATTCTTGACACAAATGTATTTTTTCTTCTTTTTATGTACACTGAGAGCATTTGCACCAAAGGCAAATTCCCTTGTGTGTCCAATCACACTTGGCCAATAAAATAATTCTATTCTATTCCTAAGTGCAAAGACCAGTTGGAAGTTGGAAGTCGAACAATCACCGGATGAATGGTCATAAGTCAAGGACTGTCAGTGCCACCAATAGGCCTGCTGGCTGGAGGCTATAGCAACTGTAGGCTAAACCCCCTGACCCCAAACCAGGGAAGCCAGTACAGAGAATCACTCTCTCCTGCTAATCAACGTTTGTCCTTTGGTCTTCCTTCAGTTCTGGATGTCGGCTTTGGCGACCACCATCCCTGTGCCTTGCGGGGCGTTCATGCCCGTCTTTGTCATTGGTAAGTTACGGCCTCTGTGCCGTCTTCTCCCCCTTTCTTTGCCACCCACTTTCTAGCTGCATCCTTTCTTGATATCGCCCTGTATTTGAGCCCTACCTTTTCCAGGCAAATACAGATAGTCTTGAGTAGAGTGGAGTGGATTGAGATAGGATAGGTTAGGAATAGAATAGGAAATAGAATAGAATTAGAAATAGAATAGAATGGAATGGAATGGAATGGAATGGAATGGAATGGAATGGAATAGAATAGAATAGAATAGAATAGAATAGAATAGAATAGAATAGAATAGAATAGAATAGAATAGCATAGCATAGCATAGCATAGCATAGCATAGCATAGCATAGCATAGCATAGCATAGCATAGCATAGCATAGCATAGCATAGAATAGAATAGAATAAGAAATAGATTAGAATAGAGTAGACTAGAATGGAATGGAATGGAATAGGATAGGATAGGATAGGATAGGATAGGATAGGATAGGATAGGAAATAGAGTAGAATAGAGTAGAGTAGAATGGAATGGAATGGAATGGAATAGAATAGGGAATGGAAAGGGGAAGGGAAGGGAAGGGAAGAGGAGAGGAGAAGGGAAGAGGAAGAAGAAGAGGAAGAGGAAGAGGAGAAGAGGAAGAAAAGAGAAGACAAGAAAAGAGAAGAGGGAATGGAGTGGAGTAGAATAGAGTGGAATGGAATGGAATGGAATGGAATAGAATAGAATAGAATAGAATAGAATAGAATAGAATAGAATAGAATAGAATAGAATAGAATAGAATAGAATAGAAATGGAAAGGGGAAGGGAAGGGAAGGGAAGAGAAAGGAAAGGGAAGAGAAGAGGAAGAGAAGAGAAGAGAAAGTAGAAATAGAATACAAGTATAGTAGAATGGAATGGAATAGGACAGGATAGAAATAAAAATATAAGAGAAATGTTGGAAGGACCTTGGAGGTCTTCTAGTCCAACCCCCTGTTGAGGCAGGAAAAAACCCTATACAAACAAGTGGCTGTCCAGTCAGTTATTTTGGAGGCAAGAAGTTCCACTGATTAATTCTTCCAGCTGTCAGGAAATTTCTTCTTAGTTCTAGGTTGCTTCTCTCCTTTATTAGTTTCCGTCCATTGCTGCTTGTCCTGCCTTCAGGTGCTTTGGAGAATAGCTTGACTCCCTCTTCTTTGTGGCGGCCCCTGAGATACTGGAAGACTGTTATCATGTCTCCCCCAGTCCTTCGTTTCATTAGACCAGACATACCCAATTCCAGTCCTTCAGAAGTTGCAACAGCATTGAAAAAAGTGACTTGTGACCTTTTTTCATACTTATCACCACTGCAGCATCCCCAGGGTCACATGGTCAAAATTCAGACGCTTAGCCACTGACTCATATTTATGACGGTTGCACTGTTCCGGGGGGTCACACGATCCCCTTTTGCGACCTTCTGGACCAGCAGAAGCGACGTGGAAGCCAGATTAACCTAACAGTCACGTTACCAACTGAGCACCTGCAACAGCGACCACTCTGTTATTCTGTTATTGCAAGGTGTTTTACAGCTAGTCCTCATCTTATGACCGCAATTGAGCCCAAAGTTTTAGTTTGATAAGCTAAAGAGAGAGGTGGGTTAAGTGAGTTATGCCCCATTTTTACGACTTTTTCTTTTAACAGTTGTTAAGTTAAATCCTGCCGTTCTTAAATCAGTAACGTAGTTCTTAAGTGAATCTGGCTTTCCCGTTGACTTGGCTTGTCGGGAGGTCACAAAAGGGGATCCCACGACCCCGGGATACTGCAACCCGTCATAAATACGAGTCAGTTTCCAAACAACCTTAATTTGGATCGCATGATCACAGGGATGCTGCAAGGGTTATCCGTCTGAAAAACGGTCGTAAGCCCCTTTTTTTCAAGTACTGTTGTACAGGGCTGGGCTTCAAAAATTTTAGCAAAGGGTTCTCTGCCCGGGGACTGGGTGGACGTGGCCATGGAGGGTGTGGCCTAGTCGGTCTGCAGTGGGGAGGGGGTGTTTTTGTCCTCCCCAGGCTCTGGAGCCTCCATGAGGGTGAAAACGGCCTCCCCGGGCTCCGGAGGGCCAGAAATGGGCCCATTTCCAGCCTTCCTGAACTTCTAAGAAGCCCATGTCAACTCATAAAATATTTCTATGGTCTTTTTTAGAGTTGCTAATAGAAAAAAGACGGGGGGAGCAGTGCAGCATCTTGCAAACCGAAAGTGCATTCCATAAATAGTTGGTCAAAGATAGTAACTAGGTGACTGAAAGTTTCTCCCGCGCAAATATCTCACTGCGGGGAGCATGATTGATGACTCTTAGCTACGGAGGTGTCCCATTGGAGAATATGAATTACGATACACCCAGGGGGTGGGGGTGGGGAAACCAGGGTCATGAATGATGTGCCTCAGAGTCGGCTACACCCAGGCAGTGCCGGACATGTGAACTCCCAATAAATCCTTTTTGAGGTTTTGGAAGTTTGGCTCGAGACTCGTGATTTAAATGGGGAGGTAACTGCCGGAATCCTGACAGCCTGTTTTTTGCCTTCCCCGAGTCTCCGTGCGACTCACCTGCATCCAAAATGGGCCGTGTGGGCACTCCTGGGAGGGGAGGGGCAGGGTGCAGTGGGGGAGGGGCAGGAGTGGGATTGGGGACTTTCTGAACTGCACAGAATTTTAGGTAGGGGCTCTCCTGAATCCCCGGCAGCCCACCTCTGCGCGTTGTAACTTTGAACGGTGACTAAATGAACTGTTGTAAGTTGAGGATCACCTGTGTTTAAGGGGACTTTTTTTTTGTCTTCTGGGAAGGCAGCCCATGGGTTTCCCCCAGCCCAGACCCAGAAAATCGCTTTCTCCTTCCTCCCGAGACCAGAGAAAGTCCCTCGTCTGTCTGTCTTCTCCTTTCTCGCCCGTCTGATTTTGCCTCTCTTTGCAAACAGGGGCAGCTTTTGGGAGGCTGATGGGCGAGAGCATGGCAGCTTGGTTCCCCGATGGCATTCACACTGACAGCAATATCTACCGCATTGTGCCAGGGGGTTACGCAGTGGTAGGTAAGAGAGGCACCTTTTCTTCTATTTCTCCCCACCCACTCACCCCCCAAAAAATTCAGGAGGGTTGGTTCCGTCAGGAACGGGCTTCACCACCTCAGTTGAAGCATTAGCAGCTGCGTTCACGCCATTGTTTGGTTGGCTGAGCTGTTTCCGGAGCTGCAAGCGAAAGAGAAAGGACTTTAGAATAGTAGCAAAGAAAGAGAGAGGTGTTTCAATGTTGGTCTTACAGGGGGGAGAAGGACCACACTTCCATCTCATAAATGGGTGGAGTGAGATTCAGATAGCTCTTGCAGAGCCCGTTCCAGTGGCATCACGTGAAGTTTTAATAATTTGTAATTGGTTTTAAGGATGGCAGGTTGTAATTGTTGGTTGTGTTTAACTATGTACACCAGGGGTGTCCAACCTTGGCAACTTTAAGCTTTGCTGGCTGAGGAATTCTGGGAGTTGAAGTCCACAAGTCTTAAAGTTGCCAAGGTTGGACACCCCTGATGTACACCATTCATAGATTCTCATGCAAGTGAGATGAGTGGCCATATAAGTTGGATCAATGAGAGAGAGAGAGAGAGAGATTAGATAGATAGATAGATAGATAGATAGATAGATAGATAGATAGATAGATAGATAGATAGATAGATAAGGAGGGGGGTAGGGAGGTGGATGGATGGATGGATGGATTGATGGGTAGATATTGGTAGGTAGGTAGGTAGGTAGATAGATAGATAGATAGATAGATAGATGTATGGATGGATAAATAGATAGATCGATAGATAGATAGGTAGACAGGAATAGATAGATAGGCAGGCAGGCAGGCAAGCAGGCAGGCAGGCAGCAGCCATGGTTTCTCAGTGATTGGAATGCAGCATTGCAGGCTAACTCACTGCTCACTGCCAGCAGTTCGATCCTCACCGGCTCAGGGTTGACTCAGCCTTCCATCCTTCCAAGGTTGGTAAAATGAGGATCCATATTCTAAGGAGCAAATATGGTGACTCTGTAAGCCGCTTAGAGAGGGCTGGAAAGCACTGTGAAGCGGTATGTATGTCTAAGTGCTATTGCTATTAATTTCCATATTCCAGCACAAAAATGGCCATTGGAGCACTAAATGACCATCTTTAAAAAAAACAGTCTTAACTTCAAAAATGGCCGTCGAGCACAAGGATTTATTACCATAATTCCCTGCTTGGTTATTGTCATAAGTCGAGGAGGACCTGTACCTGTACCCAGAGTGGCTCATAATATGCTTTCCAAGTATCCCAAGGGCTCGACTCTTGGTTCTGTCTAGTCTGTACAGCCTGGCAACCTGTTTGAAAGGGAACCAAAAATAACTCTAAATGTCAATCTCAAATGTTGGGCCCCTCTTCCAGTGGTGGGATTCAAAAAAAATTTACTACCAGTTCTGTGGGCGTGGCTTGGTGGGCATGGCAGGGGAAGGGTACTACAAAATCCCCATTCCCTCCCCACCCCACTAACCTGCTTTCCAGCTCCATTCTCCTGTTCAGGGCAACAAAACAAGACCCAGCGAATCAGCTAGGACTCCAGAGAATAGATGGGGGCAGGGCCAGTCAGAGGTGGGATTTGCTGATTCTCCGAACTACTCAAAATGTCCGCTACCGGTTCTCCAGAACCTATCAGAACCTGCTGGATACCACCTCTGTTGCGAGCCCAATTGGATGCCTTCCCCATCCCCTAATGCAGAAAGCGATCCTGCTCTTCTCTGACATGGCTCCCTCTCTTCCTCCCCAGGTGCCGCTGCCCTCTCTGGGGCCGTCACCCACACGGTCTCCACTGCCGTCATCGTCTTTGAGCTGACCGGCCAGATCTCACACATCCTGCCGGTTATGATTGCGGTGATCCTGGCTAACGCCGTGGCCCAGAGTTTGCAGCCTTCCCTCTACGACAGCATCATCCGGATCAAGAAACTGCCGTACCTGCCAGAGCTGGGTTGGGGACATCAGGAGTAAGTGTGCACAGATGTGGGCGAGACCAGGGGCGGGCTTCAAAAATTTTAGCAATGGGTTCTCTGCCCGGTTGCTGGGTGGGCGTGGCCATGGTGGATATGGCCGTGTCGGCCTCCTGCACCACATTGGGGAGGCACTTTTGCCCTCCCTGGGCTCTGGAGGCTTTCCTTGAGCCTCCAGGAGGGTGAAAACAGTTTTCCCCGGCTCCGGAGGCTCTCTGGAAGCCAGAAATGAGCCCATTTCCAGCCTTCTCGAACTTCTGGGATGCCCATTTTTTACTCTCCATGAGCCTCCATGCATGCCCTGCACATACCTGCATCCAAAACGGGCCCTGTGGGGACTCCTGGGAGGGGAGGGGCAGGGTGGATAGGGCCATCCAGGAGTGGGATTTGGGGGTTCTCCGAACTCACAGAATCTTAGCTAAGGGCTCTCCCAAACCCCTAGCAAACCATCCCTGGGCGAGACCCGTACTTTGGGTTGCGATGCTGTGGGGAGTTGGGTGAATAGCGCTCTGAATAATGTGTATGCTAGCCAGAGCTGATGAAAGCTACAATTCAAAAAAGAGTCAGAAGACAGAATCCTCGTGTTATGAATGTAATGGAGCCTGCCCATTCCATTCGTAACCTGAGGATTCGTGGGAGTGAATCTTGTACTTTGAATGGGATCACTCCCTTCTTTTGCCCAAGCATTTGCTAATCGAATGTGAGGCTTGTTAAGTGCACATGAGGTATTTCAGGGTGAGGAAGGCCATGGGGGGGCCTAGCAATGGAACACCTAAGACCACCCAAGTCCTCCCCAACCCACTGAAATACCTCATGCTCCCCACAATTGCTTCCCCCCCCACCTCAACCTGCCACGCCGAATCACTTACCTTGTGAAGATCTAGGAAGCAGTCTCTTCTCCAGGCTCTCAGCTGCGTGCACCCCTCCAATGCTCCTGTTCGGGCCTCCGCGGGCCTCCCCCGGTCTGTTGCAGGCCGAAATGGAACTTCCAGAGGCCCAGATCTGACCTACAATGCAACCTCTGGCAACCTTCTGACAAGCAAACTCAATGGGGAAGCCAGATTCACTTAGCAACTTAATGTTACCAATTTAACAAGAGCAGTGACAAGGTCATTAAATGGGGGAAAACTCACTTATCAACTGTCTCACTTAACAACAGAAATGCTGGGCTCAGTTGTGGTCATAAGTCGAGGACTACCTGTAATTTAACACGTGGAGAGTAGGTTTTAATCAATGATCAAGTTAATCGTGTAAATCCAGACAGCTTGTTTGCATTTTTCAGGAAGTACAACGTACGTGTGGAGGACATCATGGTGCGTGATGTGCGTTATATCACCCTGAACTGTAGGTACCGGGATCTTCAGGATGCGTTACACAGCACCAAGATGAAGAGCCTAGCTCTGGTGGAATCAGCCGGTAAGAGAAAAGGATGGGCAAGCAGGTGGGAAAGTGGGAGCAGCTCAGGAGTTTTAGAACTTGCCTTTTGCAAGCAAGAATACTAAATACCCCCAATCTACTTTTTACAACCAACAATAGCACTTAGACTTATATACCACTCCATAGTGCTTTACAGCCGTGACCCCCAATTTTTTGGGCACCAGGGATCAGTTCCAAGGAGAGAGGTTTGGTTCTGAGGTCCCTGAACACGACAAACCCTCTGTAGTTACTATAAATCAATGATTCCTTTATTAGGAGCGCCAGCAGCCCCTCCAAAAAGTTTCTCTCTCACCACAGGTTAACCAATCTGTCCAGCAGGGAGGTGAATAGTTGTCTGCCACATTTATTCATCTCCACCCCCTGCCTTTTATCCCCAGAGCTAGGGTGGGGCTTCGGTAGCAGCGGTGACTCTTCCATCCCAAGGATCAGCCCACGGATTTCCACTGCTCTCCTCTCCTCTGATTTCTGTCTATCCACACGTCAGGCACTGGACCCCGTTGTTCCTCCTCTTCCTCATCAGCCACCTCTGGACCTGGGGGCTGTTGACTCTCCATCTGAGGGCTGGCGGACGGCCCAGGCTCCGTCTCTGTCTCTCTCTGTCTCTCTGTGCCAACTCCATTCCCTCTCCCCCCTCGGAGCTCTCAGGTTGCCTTGATGCTGACCCTGACTCCCACGCTGCTTCCTCATCTCCGCCAGCTCCTGGACGGGCGGGCGGCTGACAGGCCACAACAAAGCGGTGGGCGTGCATGAGAAGCTCTATTTGCGCAAGTGACACAGACTTAGGTGCAAAACCATCCCCTTCCCCAGGGGTGGGATTCTAACGGTTCGGACCAGTTCTATAGAAGCGGTTCTTATGATTCCGCACAGTTCGGAGAACTGGCAAATCGCGCCCCTGGCTGGTCCCGCCCCTCTCCAACCGCCCCCTTTTTTCCCTGCCCAGTCAGTCCTTAGCGCGCATGCCCGACATCGCTGACTGCGTTCTCCCCTGCCCAGTCACTCCTTAAGGTATTTCTTTTTTTACCCTCCTGACAATCAGCTGTTCCTATGATCAGCTGTGCTGAGATCCCCTCCCTGTCTTACTGCTTCGCCCAGGAGGCTTCCCTGAGGTCCCCCGCACTCCATTTTTTGCCTTCCTGGGCCCTAGGGAAGCTTCCTGAGAGCAAAAACACCCCCCAGAAGGCCCAGAAGGCCCCCAAAATGGGTGGGGCGGTTGCCACAAAAAAGAGAGCCACGCCCACCCAGTCAAATGGCCATGCCCACCTAGCCACACCCACCTAGCCACGCCCACAGAACCGGTTGTTAAAAAATTTGAGTCTGGGAATCGATCCACACTTCTTACCAAGGTTGAGAAACATCGCATAAGCACACCTGGTTTTCTTCTTTTTTTTTAACGGCTTCTGGTGTTGCGTCTCCTGAAGCATTGGCGCCTAAACATCGGCGCATGTGTTACAGCCAGTATGTTTTCCACGGTGACAAATATAGATTCTCCCTGCTTGTCCCAATGTCTCTTCCAAAGTTGCTGATGCAATGGCTATTTTCCTAAATGCCTTTATCGACGGGTGAGTCAATCGAGCCGCTACTGACATCACTGAGCCCAAATTATAACAACATCAAAAGGCTGCACCTTGTCGCTGAATCAGATGCAAAATTAGAGAGGGGGAAACGATCCGTTCAAATCATAATTGCCAATGTGATATTTTTGGAATTCTTCTAAGATGAAGCTTGATTTGTGGGGGGGTTTATATATTATATAGCAGAGGTGGGTATTCAGCAGGTTCTGACCAGTTTTGGAGAACCGGTAGTGGAAATTTTGAGTAGTCCGGAGAACCGGCAAAGCGCTTCTGACTGGAGATTTTACAGTATCCTTCCCCTGCCACACCCACCAAGGCACACCCACAGAACTGGTAGTAAATAAATTTGAATCCCATTCCTGTTATGTAGCCAGAAAGACATCATGGCAACAAAGATAGTCTAGAGCAAGGGGTCTCCAACCTTGGCAACTTTTAAGACTTGTAGACTTCAACTCCCACACTTCCTCAGCCAGCAAAGCAAGAACCAGTAGTGGAAATTTTGAGTAGTTGGGAGAACCAGCAAATCCCAACTCTGACTGGCCCTGCCAACCCCATCTATTCTGGGCCTCCTGAGTCCCAGTTGATCGGCTGGGTCTTCTTTGGTTGCCCCGCACAGGAGAACGGAGCTGGAAAGCAGGTTAGTGGGGGTGGGGAGCAGAGGTGGCATTCAGCAGATTCTGACCAGTTCTGGAGAACCAGTAGCGGAAATTTTGAGTAGTTCAGAGAACCAGAAAATACCACCTTTGACTGGAGATTTTACAGTATCTTTCCCCTGCCACGCCCACCTGTCTCCTTCTGAGACAGTAAGTCTGGGCATACTGCCAAGAATGTAAGAAGGGTAGAGAAAAACAAAAGGAGGTTTTTTTCCAACAACCGGTTCTCTGAACTGCTTAGAAAGTTAACAACCGGTTCTAGAGAAGAGGTGAGAACCTGTAAAATCCCACCCCTGTTTAAGTCCCTTTTTTTTTTCCAGTGCCATTGTAACTTTGAACGCTCACTGGATGAGCTGGTGTAAGTTGAGGACTGCCTGAGTATTTTGAGCAACGGCTTGTGGAGAGCTACCATAGAAAAGGATTGTTTCCCGTTGAGGTGCAACCGACAGGCCCCTGGAGGGATTCAGAATGCTGGCTTCCCTAAGCTCTTGGCCTGATCCAGGTTGTAGACCTCAGTTTGAATGTTTTTATTCACTTCCCCTGTTCTTCCCATCATGCTTTTACTTCCTGCACTGGCATAACGGAGGTTCTTTCAGCTGGGTTTCAAACTGCACCTGCTCCTCTCGACAAAAAAAAAAAAAAAACAAGACCCAAAACCCCAACAATTGCAGTCCTGTGCTGTATTAGTCATCCAAATTAGTACTTTTGCCATGTTTTGCTTAGTCTGCATCTCACAGGAAGAGCGGAAAGGGGAAGGAAGGGGCCCTTAGCTTCTCTCCCCAGGGTGGCTACAATATATATTTTTTAAATTTTTTTAAAAGCAAAGGCAGTAAGAAAAGTGGGATCTCCGGAGCAGCAAAATTCTGCATGGAAAACATCCAATGTGTGTTCCACCGTCTGGAAGGGTGCTGGATCAGAGGAACTGAGAGGATTGAATTCTATACACAGTAATCCCGGCTGGGGAATTCTGGGTGTTGAAGTCCTCACAGCTTAAAGGTGTTGTTGAGGTTGAGAAACACTGCTATAAAGTCTCCAATAACCCATGGTGTGCCTGACCTCAAATACAGTTCTTTTCTTTCTTTCTTTCTTTCTTTCTTTCTTTCTTTCTTTCTTTCTTTCTTTCTTTCTTTCTTTCTTTCTTTCTTTTTCTTTCTTCCCTCCCTCCCTCTTCCTTCCTTTCCTCTTCCCTCTCTACCTCTCCTTTCTTTCTTTCTCTCCTTCCTTCCTTTTTTCCTCATTTATCCCTTCTCTTCCTCCCTCCTCCCTCCCTTCCTTCCTCATTTATTTCCTTTCCTTCCTCATTTATCTCCCTCCCCCCTTTCCTTCCTTCCTTCCTTCCTTCCTTCTTTCCTTCCTTCCTTCCTTCCTTCCTTCCTCATTTATCTATTTCCTTCTCTTCCTACCTCCTTCCTTCTTTCCTACCTCCTCCCTTCTCTCTCACCTCCCTTCCTTTCTCCTTCATTTATCTCCTTCCTTCCTTCCTTCCTTCCTTCCCCTTCCCACCCTCCCTCCCTTCCTCATTTATCTCCTTTCTTTTTTCTTCCTTCCTCTCTCTCCCCCTCCCCTTTCTCCCTCCCTTTCTCCCTCGCTTCCTTATTTCCTCATTTATCTATTTCCTTTTGTTCCTCCCTCCCTCCTTCTTTTCTCCCTCCCTTTCTTCCTTCTTCCTTTATCTCCCTTTTTCCTTCCTTCCACTCCCTCCCTCGCCTTTCTCCCCCACCTCCCTCCTTCCCTTATTTCCTCATTATCTATTTCCTTCTCTTCCTCCCTCCTTCCTCCCTCCTTTCTTCCCCCTTCATCCTTTCTTCCCTCCCTCCTTCTTTCTCTTCCTTCTCCCTTCTTTTCTTCCTTCCTTCCTTCCCCTCCCACCCTCCCTTCCTCATTTTTCTCCTTTCTTTTTCTTCTTTCCCCTCCCCTCCCTTTCCTTCCTTTCCCTGCCTCCCCTCCCCCTTTCTCCTTTCCTTTCTCCCTCCTTCCTTCCTTCCTTCCTTGGTTAAAAATGCCCGTCTTCTTTATGCATGGTCAAGACTCTGTTTTTAGTTCCCAGGGCTGCAGGACTCTAAAATGTAGGGAATGTGTTGCCTCCATAAATTTATTTTCACGCTTGCTTTAGGAAGCTGCAATCTCCACTGAACAACTCTATGGAGCAGACGTTTTTTTAAATAACTTCTAGAGTTTGTTTGTTTTTTAAGATTCTCCCCAGATCTCCCTGAGCAAGCCAGTGGGGGAGGTAAGAAGGGGACCTTGCGGGAGAGTCCCAATCAGTTTTCCACCTGAGTGAACACTTTGATCTTGGCTAATGCAGAAGTCTAAAAAAAAAAAGAAAGATCAAAGAGAAATAAATGCTGATTTTGCTGGTGGTATCTAAGAAGCAGAAGCGGAGATAAACAGTCAAAAAAGTCTGCACTTGTGACCTGCAGTGCTTGTGGCGTGTGTGTGTTCCCCTGCCTGGAAACACCGTGAGATACATTTGCAACAAATACAATCTTTGATGAAACATTCAAAGAGCTTCAGCAGCACGCAGGCATTCCTCAACTGGAGAAAGAGGACAAGGGTTCATCATTTCAAAGAATAGGGAATGGAACGGAACGGAACAGGGAATGGAATGGAATGGAATAGAATAGGGAATGGAATGGGAATGGAATGAAAGAATAGGAATGGAATGAATGGAATGAATGAATGAATGGAATAGAATAGAATAGAATAGAATAGAATAGAATAGAAAGAATAGAATAGGAATGGAATGGAATGGAATGGAATGGAATGGAGATAGAATAGAATGGAATAGAATGAATGATAGAATAGTAAATAGAATAGAATAGGAATGAATGGAATGGAATGAATGGAATAGAATGAATAGAATAGAGAATAGAATAATGGAATGGAATGGAATGGAATGAATAGAATAGAATAGAATAGAAATAGAATAGAATGAATGAATGGAATGGAATGGAATGAATAGAATAGAATAGAATAGAATAGAATAGAATAGAATAGAATAGAATAGGGAATGGAATGGAATAGACTAGACTAGACTAGACTAGACTAGACTAGACTAGGGAATGGAATGGAATAGAATAGAATAGAATTCTATTTTCTATTCCATTCCATTCCTTATTCTATTCTATTCTATTCTGTTCTGTTCTATTCTATTATGTTCTGTTCTGTTCTAGCCTATTCTATTCTTGAAAGATACGAAGCCCTTATAACTTCTGAAGGCAAAGCTGTTCCACGGGTTAATTGTCTTCACTGTCAGGAAATTCCTCCTTAATTCCAGCTTGTTTCTCTCCTTGATTAGTTTCCATCCATTCCTTCTTGTCCTGCCTTCAGGTGCTTTGGAGAATAGCTCGACTCCCTCTTCTTCGTGTCTGCCCCACAGATACTGCAATATTGCTGTCATGTCCGTTCCACCCGCGCCCCTCCCCCAGTCCTTTTTTTCTCTAAACAAGCCAAACCCAGATGCTCCAACTATTTTTCGTGTGTTTTAGCCTCCCGGGCCCTTAATCATCTTGGTTTTTCTTCTCTGCACTCCCCACCACCACCAAAAAAACATATCTTGACATCTTTTTTGTAATGTGGCAGTAACCAAAACTGGGCGCGAGTATTCCAAGTGGCGGCCTTACTCAAGGTTTTATAAAGCGCAACTAATAATACTTCATGCCATTTTGATTCCACAAATGAAGGTCTAGCACAGAAAGTAACATAAATCACACGTCTCCATCAGATTTTTTGGAGGACCTTGGTTTTGGCCAGATCCTATCTTGAATTGTGTGTCTGGTCTTTGATACTATTTCATATTTTTTTAAAAAAAAGATTTTGAGAAATTGGATCGTGCTCCGAGGCAGACAATGCCATTGGTTTGGAAATTAGGAATTGAGAACGCTTTTAAAGTCTTGAGGAAAGAGTGAGGGCAGCCATTACAGCACTGGCCACGTTTTTTGTACAGTCAGTTATTATCTCTGAATATAACAGATAAGCTTTAAGCCCGGTGACTTCAGATTTGCTATCAAAAGGACAGGAAGCTGGCCAGTTCTCCGCAGCGCCATTGTGCGTGCCATTCAACTTTGCCACAATCCTTGTAACAGCCGTTTGGCCTTTCGGAGGAACAAGCCGGGTTACATGTCATGCGCAGCAGGGGGTTAAGGAAATAGCTGCACACTGAAACCAATTGTAACGGCGGTTGCAAGTGCGGTGTGCCAACATTTGAAAGGCAGCTGTGCCTGACCCAACCACCCCACCCCCCAAGCAGGGTAAAGATAGTCACCATTTGCAGAGTCACCATTTTTGCATTTGCATTGCATTTGCCTAGGTTCAGAGGTTGCTGGGAGAAATAGCTCGTTATAAATGTAAGAGAAGCGGGACTTTGTCCAGGGGATCAAGTTAGTCGCTTGAGAAGTCACTGGTTGCATCTGTATTGTATTTGCATAGCACTAGAGGATGCTGGGATAAGTTGTCGTTTTTTAGTTGCGAAGTCGTTTCTGACCCATTGCAACCCCATGGACAGCGTTCCTCCAGGCCTTCCTATCCTCTGCGATCTTCTGGAGCCCATTTAAGCTCACACCGACTGCTTCAGTGACTCCATCCAGCCACCACATTCTCTGCCTTCTTCCCTTCTTCTTCCCTTCTTCTTCCCTTCTTCTTCTATTGCCCACAATCGTTCCCAGCATTAGGTTCTTCTCCAGGGAGTCCTTCCTTTCTCATTAAGTGGCCAAAGTATTTGAGTTTCATCTTCAGGATCTGGCCTTCTAAAGAGCAGTCAGGGTTGATCTCCTCTAGGACTGACCGGTTGGATCACCTTGCAGTCCAAGGCACTCCCAGGGAGTCTTCTCCAGCACCAGAGTTCAAAGGCCTCCATTCTTTGGCGCTCAGCCTTCCTTGTGGTCCAACTTTCCCAGCCATCCATTGCAACTGGGAAAACCATGGTCTTGACTGTACATACTTTTTGTTGGCAGGGTGATGTCTCTGCTTTTTAGTATGCTGTCTAGATTTGCCATAGCTTTCCTCCCAGGAGCAAGGAGGGTCTTTTAATTTCTTGGCTGGGAGTAGTAGCTCATCACAAATTTAAGAGAACTGGGACTTCATCTATTGGATCGAGCTAGTCACCTGGGAATTGAGTCACTAGTTGCATTTGCATTGCATTTGCATAGCACCAGAGGTTGCTGGGAGAAGTAGCTCGCCAGAAATTTAAGAGAACTGGGACTTTATCTCGTGGCTCAAGCTAGCTACCTGAAAATTGAGTCACTGCATTGCATTTGCATTGCATTTACATAGCACCAGAGTAGTAAATTTGGAAGGGACCATGGATGTCTTCTAGTCCAACCCCCTCTGGATTATTTCAGAAATATAGAGAATTATCCCTTTTTCAAATTCTCCCACACTGTGGAACCAGAAATGGTTGATTTGCCCAGCACGGTAAACTGGAAATATCAAGCTGAAAGGCAAGTAAGCTTACCGGGCTGGCAAATGTGTCTCCTAATCTTTAGGTCCCATTTGCTTCCCTCTGCAGAATCCATGATCCTGCTAGGATCCGTTGACCGCACTCAGATTGGCTCCCTCCTCCACGACCAGCTGAGTTACGTTCGGCGCCGGCAGTTCATGCAGGAGAAAACCCGGCTGGAGCACCGGGACGCTGAGAAGAGCCAGGAAAACAAGGAGCCACACCACGTGCCAGACACAGGAGTGCGATTTCAGGTGACCGGGGCCCCCTCTTTACTCCAGCGGTGACTTTGCCAACATCTTTCATTTTGTAAAGAACTGAAAAACTGTCTAACACCAGGGAAATTTGGAAGAATCAGGCAGCTCAAAGGAGTGTAAAGATTATTATTATTATTATTATTATTATTATTATTATTATTATTATTATTATTATTATTTTTTGCAAGCTTAAGCTCTCTACAAAAATCTGAGCTAGTAACATCGTCGTCCTGTAACAACCCCACAATCCCTTGTGGGGTGTAGTCTGGGCGACTGAGTGGAGCAAGCAGAGTGTTTAATGGCTGGATGCCCTTCCTGTCACCAAGGCTGAGTTTTGTTCAGCAGATATATACTCATTATGCTCAGAGAGAGAAGTATCTGCCTAGGATCGAACTCACAGCCTCCTGATTGCGTGGCGAGAGCTCCACCTCTGGGCCACCGCACCACTCCAAAAATCTGAGCTACTAGCAGTCAAGGGAAATGGAGGCATTCATGGTGGGCTGGGTTTAGATCTCTTGTGGGCACGCAGGGATTCATGACTGATGACGCGTTTGACCCCTCCCTCACTCTCGGCCTGGTTATCTCCTACAAAGCCATTGGAAAAAGAGAAACACACAGTCACCTGCTGGGTGCAGAGTAACTGTCAGGCCTCCTGGGTAACCCCGATGTCAGATAAAAATATACCCTTTTGGTCTTTTTAACTGCCAGAAAAAGGGAGTGGCATTCTTGAAATGCCTAGATAATCAACTCAGCAGCCCAAAGTTGTCGGAGCGTGAGAAGGTTATTGAAGAGCGTGATGGATGACTCTTGGAGACGGATGTGTCCCATTGGAGAAGTCACATCCAGGGGGTGGGGGAAAGAACAGGGTCAAGGGGGAAATGTATGATTTGATTCAGTACCGCCTGCACCCAGCCACACGCCAACAGGGCCGTTTCTAATAAACCAGTTTACTTTTTCTGAGATGCGGCTAGAGGCTTTTGCGTTGAATGAGGGGGATTTGTTAGAGCCCTGACACCTGACAGGAAATACCACTAGATGAGCTAATTCTACTTTAAATTGTGACCATCATGAAGCCTCCCCGTCACCATCATAATGAAGGACAGTTGTAAATCAGGTCACCCACATGACTGACCCAATTTTATGAGCTTTCTTTGCGATGGTCATTAAACAAACACGGCACTCATTCAGTGAGCTAACGGTTTGCTACAGGCTGGTTTTGCCAACACCCAGAAGCAAATGCCAGTTTTCAGCAAAACCATCGTAACTGCCCATAACCCTAGGCGGCTGTGTAAATACGCTAAAATAATTAAATTAATTAAATATATAAGTAAAACATAGTCACGTGTCCATGGCTTTAAATGCAGCCTGGTTGCCAAGTGCACGACATGTGGTCAAATGACCTCAGAGGCCATTAGAACCTTTGAATCCGGATCATAAATACCCTAACCTTCACCCCAGGGAGGTATGTCATAACTCGGAATGGTCGCTAAGTGGCTCGTTATATAAGTCTAGGGCTACCTATTTTGCCAAGCTAAGTTAACAGAATTTTATCAGAGTTTGTTGCAAGAAAATCACATCCCAAAAGGCACACGCAGATAACTGATTCAGCAGGATGCATTAACTTCTTTATATATATATATATATATATATATATATATATATATATATATATATATATATATATATATATATATGATAGATAATAAATAGCACATGAAGTAAATTTACAATACCAACAGCAGATTCTTCCAACGTGGAAAAAACACAAGCAGAGGAGAGAACAGTTTTCAGTTTTGATTCAGAGTGGCAGACTAGAAGGCAGTTTCAGAGCTCAGAGCTTAATACAGAGCCACGCTCCCCGTCCAGTTTCAGTTTCCAAACAGTCGTCGTTGGCTGACTTAGTTGCTCTGCCTATGCATTGGCTGACCTTATAACCGTGCCTCTGCCAGTTCGTGAATACTCTGACAAATTTGGCTAAAAATCTGAAAACACAAATCTCCCATCTCCTTTTTTAAGCAGCTGAACTATTAGGCCAGGTGCTTCCTCAGTTTCTTCCTCTGACCGTTAAGCCACGGAGGGCTCCCCTGTCTCTTATCTGTCTCGTATCCAGGGGAGCTTCTCTTCCCCTCATCCCCCAAAGTCTTTCTCACAAACCATTAGGCCTCCGAGCTGAAGTCGTGTCCCTTTCTAACTTCTTCTTCTTTTTCCTTCTCCAATCAGATCGTGCCAGAGGAATCCTCCTCCTCCTCCCTCCCTCCACAGAGCGAACCCCGTAAACCCCTGAAGCCGGCTCTGAAACGGGTCCCCAGCACTTTATCCGACAATCATTCAGGTAACCGGGGCGGGGGCAAAAAAAGCTCTTTTGCTCTATTCCCGTTCACCTTCTTCTTTACACGACCCCATAATCCCTTGCGGAGTGGAATCTGGGCAACCGAATGGAGCTAGCATAGTGTTTTAACGGCCGGATGCTCTTCCTGTCGCCAGTGCGGAGTGTTGTTCAGCGGATTATATTCTCAGTGTGCCCAGAGAGAGAGAAATATCTGCCTCTTACCTAGGATTGAACTCACAGCCTCACTGATTGTGAGGTGAAAGCTCCACCTCTGGGCCACTGTAGCACTCCGCTCTAGGTTCCCTTAAGTTCTCCACATTTCAGTGTAAACTCTCTCTCCTTACCACAGCACTGATATCGCTACCTAGTTAGGTATTGAAAATGTCTGCGAGAAAACAACCAAGCTCAGAGAGCACCAAAGAAAACTCTTGTGTCAACCCTGAGCTACAAATAATCTCCTTTATTGGTGCGATGCAAAGTACACAGTTTTAACAGATTTAACAGATAACAGATTTAATAGATAATCAGAGTTGGAAGAGACCTTGTAGGTCATCTAGTCCAACCCCACCCCCCACTCAAGCTTTTCTCCTAGAGGGTGACTTTCTGCTTCCCAAACTGCCTCGGTGCATTTGTCTCTAAAGGTGATAAGTTGCTAGTCCTCTGCACAATACAGATAGTTCTCGACTTACAACAGTTCTTTTGGTGACAGTTTGAAGTTACAACGGCACTTAAGAAAGTGACTTCTGACCGTTTTTCACACACCTATGACTATTGCAATATCCCCATGGTCAAAATTCAGATGCTTGGCAACAGGTTCATATTTATGACGCTTGCAGTGTCCCGGGGTCACGTGCTCCACTTTTGCGACCTTCGGACAAGCAAGGTCAATGGGGAAGCCAGATTCACTTAACAGCTGGGTTACTCACTTCACAACTTCAGTGATTCATTGAACATCTCTGGCACGGAAAGTCGTAAAATGGAGCAAAACCCATTTAAGAAATGTCTCACATAGCGACCAAAATATTGGGCTCAATTGTGGTCATAAGTCAAGGACAACCTCTATGGCACTTGGGTCCTCCCCCAGGTATTCTCTGAATAATTATGAGGTCTCTCTTTCTCCCTCTCCCTCCCTCCCTCTCTCTTTCTCTTTCTTTCTTTCCCTCTTTTTCTTTCTCTCTTTCCCTTTCTCTCTTTCCTTTAACCCTCGCTCTCTCTTTCTCTCTCTTTCTCTTTCTCTCTCTTTCCCTTTCTCTCTTTCCCTTTCTCTCTTTCCCTTTCTCTTTCTCTCTCTTTCTCCTTCTCTTTCTCTCTCTTTCCCTTTCTCTCGCTCTCTCTTTCCCTTTCTCTTTCTCTTTCCTTTCTCTCTCTCTCTTTCTCTCTCTCTCTCTCTCTCTTTCCTTTCTCTCTTTCCTTTCTTTCTCTCTCTTTCTCCTTCTCTTTCTCTCTTTCCCTTTCTCTTTCTCTCTTTCCTTTTCTCTCTCTCTCTTTCTCTCTCTCTCTCTCTCTCTCTCTTTCCTTTCTCTTCTCTCTCTTTCCCTTACTCTCTCTCTCTCTTTCCCTTTCTCTCTCTTTCCCTTTCTTTCTCTCTTTCTGGACAGCTGGGACAAGCGAGACGGCAGGGATGACCTTGAAGAACCTTTTTTGCGCCAACGCCTCAACAGCAGAGTCCGTGGAGGTGAGCTCCCCATTTTTAATCACCCCGCCTTCCCTCTCTCCATCTTTGAGCCAGAACCCCCCCCCCCCCGAAATCTTCACTTCCCAGGCCGCTGCTTGCTCCCTAACATGGCAGACTTGTCCCCGCTCCGCCACCGGTTCCCTCCTGAAATTGTGTTCTCTCTCCCTCCCGCTTGTTTTGGTAAAAATTAAAAGGAGGAGATTCCGGGGGCATCCGAAAAGCACAAGTCGAAACGCGTCCGTATTTCGGTGGTGGTAAGTGTGGGCCGGCCGCCCCGTATCCGTTCCTCTCCTTCCCAAAATCACAGGAACTAAAAATTAGATCGGCCCTAAACTGTGCTGAAGGTTACAGGATTTATGAAACCTGACTCCCCAATTCAGGACAATTTGGCTTCTGTAAGATTCACACATGCCTAACTTTTTTTTAAAAAAATAAATAAATCTGCCTGTTTATCCATACAAACTCCTTTACACAAAGTTTAGCATTAACCTTGTATTCTTTACGACCTTCGATCCAAAGCAGTGTTTCTCGACCGTGGCAACTTTAAGAGGGGTGGACTTCAACTGCCAGAATTCCCCAGACGGTTTGGTTGACGTGGTCTCAGGTTTTTGTTTTTTTTAGTTTTGCAAGGAACCTACGAAAGAGCTTTCTGGGCTCACGGAATATATATTTTTTCCAAAAGGGAAATCAATTCAACAAGGGTAGCTCTTTGCAGCTCAGCCTTTCTTATGACGTAGACCAGGGGGTGTCAAACTCAATTTCATTGAGGGCCACATCAGGATTGGATTTGACCTTGGAGGGCCCGGTGAGGGCATGGCCATGGTGGGTGTAGCAGAAACAAGACTGCACCACCGCAGGCATGGTTTTATAACCTTACTATCTTGATACCCATGCTTCAGTACAAAACTATGTGATCGGGCTTAGTTTTGAGGGAGGAAAATAAGGGCAAAAAAATTGTGCCTCTGCCTACCAGCATCCATTGGTATTCATCTAGCTAGTGTCCTATCAGTGTGTGAGAGAGTTAAGGGCTGTTTGGAAACTGAAACAGTATTTGCTGTGTGAGACAGCAAGGAGCCTGGGTACAACTTCGCTCAACTGTTCCGTACTAAAGCTGCCTGGTGCTGTGAAAGTAAAACTGAAACTCCTCTCCTCTGCTTGTGTTTTGCAATTGGAACAGATTTCTTTCTGGGTGGGGAGGGGAAGTAGAACTCCTTAGCATCAGAGCGTGTTAATAAAAATATAGGAAATACTAATGCTCTGATGATCATTTTGAAAAATCCTTTCTTAGTGAGCATCTAGAAGCCAAGAGTGCCAAATTTCAAGTTCTGGAGATTTTGTGATGATACATGAGTGGTATTTCACCTAGATTAGATAGATAGATAGATAGATAGATAGATAGATAGATAGATAGATAGATAAAAATAGGGAGGCATACGTTTCTGTGTTTTTGTTTTTTCAATACTTACTTGATCTACTTGAGAGAGAGACTAGATCAAGAATCTGACTCCGTAGGAAATTGAACTACAAAATTGTTGGCATACAGTAGGCTACAGTAGCAGAATCCTGCAAGTCTGAAAGGTAAAGTTTTCCTCCCTTTTCCTCCCTTGTATAACCTTCTGAGTCAAGGACGGCCTCCTTGCAGCACTCTTGAGGCTTCGTTTTGGGCCTGGTAGGCTTCCTGGACCACCCTGGAGGCCGAAAGCGGTTGCGGTGGGGGGGGCGCCCTGCCTGCGCCCCATTTTTGCTAACAGAGACCCCACAGGCCAGTCTTTTGCTGTTTCTAGGGCTGCCCCACAGAGCAGATCCGGCCTGCGGGTTTTGAATTTGACACCCCTGATGTAGACAGTGATGCAGTCAAGTTGCTAAAGATGCTAAATTCAACGTTAGGCTGTATTGACGGAAGTATGGACTTCAACACCCAGAATTCCTTTAAGATGGCTGGACTTCAACTCCCAGAATTCTGTGCTGACTGGGGAATTCTGGGAGCTGAAGTCCACACGTCTTAAAGTTGCCACGGCTGAGAAACCCTGCTCTGGGTTTTACAGATCTTTGTTTGCATAATATCGTGCGAATATATTTAGAATAAAAGAGTCTGCAAATCCTGGCCAACCCAAAGCTCTGCTGACTTGTACTATCCTTATCATTTAGAAGAAATCTTGCACGTGGCACAGTTGTGTTGATTTTGACAAGGCCTACTTCCTAAAGTCTCCGAGGTTGATTATAGATAATAACTTGCCAATTAACGTGTGCCTATATCTTATCTTAAGATTAAGAAGCACACACAATGCACATTTAATTATGGCCTATAAATAGGACTCAGAGTATATATAAAGTGCCTGACATTGATAAAATTCCACCTGGTTTGAGCTTCCAAAAAGCACTGAGCTATCCAATCCTTGAAACAACATGGTTGATATTCTTTGAGCTCATTTTGTGTAATAATTTGTACAGGAGCCTCAAATTCTGCATTGTTTTGGGATTTATTTTTTTTAAAAAAAACCCTCTAATATACTGCCTTTTAGCTTGGGCAACTTCAAAATGTCTGGATTTAAACTCTCAGAATTCTGGCTTGTGAATTCTAGAAATCCAAATCTAGCCCTCTTAAAGCTCCCCTAATTGAAAAACACTGCTCTAACGTACAGGTAGTCCTTCACTTATGACCACAACGAAGCCCAACATTTTGGTCGCTAAGCTCGTTCGGTGAGTTTTGCCCTCTTTTATGACCTTTCTTGACCGCTGTTGCAAAGTGAATCGCTGCAGTGGTTAAGTTAATAACAGGGTTTTGCCAAGCGCCCGAATGTTAAATCACACGGCCACAGTCGTAAGTCGTAAGCTGCAATGGTCGTGAGTGCGAAACACGGTCACAAGTCCCCTTTTTCAGTGCCATTCTAACTTCAAATAGTCACTAAAGGGATGGACGTATGTCAAGGACTACCTGTACGGCCACCCTCGAGTACCTTCCGCACAGTTTCAGCTCTCATTTTGATTGTGTTTTTGTGTTAGCGGTAACCCAAAACAATCCTCTTATCTTCCTTTGACAAACCAGTTGATTTATTTAGAGCCATCTTCCCCTCTGGAACAACCAATCCTAAATATTTCTTGCCTTCATCCCTGCCTCAAGAATGACTAGCTTCCTTTCCTCGTTTCCATCTTTCTATCCTGAAAATAAATCTGCATCGTAAAAGTGATTTTTGGTGATCCTCTACCTGTCTCTAAGAAGATGGCAAAAGGGGGCTGAATTAGTGACGACCCCACTGGGTGAATTGTGGCTATCTTCACCTTTTATCTTCATTTGGTCGACAAATACCTCCTTTTTTTTCTTGCGAGAAAGACATGAAAGACATTTCTGGGCTCACGGAATGCATTTTCCAAAGAGACATCCATTCAAGGAGCGTAGCTCTTCGCAGCTCCGTCTTTATTACGATGTACACAGTGACGCGGTCCCCTTGTTCAAAGATGCTAGTGCAACATCTGGCTTTTATTGACGGAAGCATCGAGTAACACGGCTGTTCTCCTGGATGCTGCAAAGGCCCTAGGTATGATCTAAGGCGCCAACGCAAGCGAGGAGGTGAAAGTCTATGTAGTCGAGAGATGATAAGAGTCGCGCGGGGGAGGGTCCTGGCGTTACATTCCCATGATATACGTAAACCTGGTTACCGATTTAATCCCCAATGTGGGTTTCCACAGTGCATTAAACCATAAAACGAACCAAACAGCTGGGGACTGGCACAACAGACTAGTTCAAATCCCCACTTACGTGTAGGCCTCGACTTGCAACCACAAATGAGATCAGAATTTCAGCTGCTAAGCAAGGCAGTTCTTAAGGGAGTTCCACAGGCCTCTGGGAGGGTGAAAACAGCCTTCCCAAGGCTTTGGAGGCCCTCCAGAAGCCGGAAACAGGCCCATTTCCAGACATCCAAAACTTCCAGGAGCGCCATTTTTCTCCTTCCCCAGAGTCCGGAGGCTTCCCCCAGGCCTCTGGGAGGGCGAAAACATCCTCTCCCGGGCTTTGGAGGCCCACCGGAAGCCAGAAACAGGCCCATTTCTGGACTTCCAGAAGGCCTGTTTTTCCCCCTACCAGAGCCTCCACGTGGGCCCTGCATTTACCTGCATCCAAAACAGGCCACATGGAGACTCCTGGGAGCGGAGGGGCAGGTTGGGCGGGCCCAGCTGGTCAGTTCAACTACCGGTTCAGTGAACCAGGTGTAGATTTAACACCTGGTTCGCCCAAACCGGTACGAACCTGTCTGAATCCCCCTCTCCTCCTTTTATGCCACGGTTGTTAAGGGAACTTCTTGCTGTTAAGTGAATGAGACACTTGGTTGTACGAACAGAGGCATAGAATCAACCTCAGGTGAAGTATTAATACCGCTGTATAAAGCCTTAGTAAGGCCACACCTGGAATACTTGCATCCAGTTTTGGTCACCACATGACCAAAAAAAAAAATGTTGAGACTTTGGAAAAAGTGCGAAGAAGAGCAACTAAGGTGGTTCAAGGCTTGGAGATTAAAACATAGAAAGAACGGCTGCAGGATTTGGACTTGGCTAGTCTAGGGAAAAGAAGGACTTAAGGGGACATGAGAGCAGCGTTCCAGTATTTGAGGGGCTGCCACAAAGAGAAGGGGATCAATTTATTCTCCAAAGCACCAGAAGGCAGGACAAGAAGCCATGGATGGAAACTAACCCAGGAGAGAAGCAACCTAGGACTAAGGATAAGTTTCTTAAGAGTGAGGACAATTAACCAGTGGAACAACTTGCCTCTTGTTTAAATTTTAAATTTCCGGGCATTTATATCTTGGAGGACCTCTCATGGACTGTGAATGCTAACATGCTTGTAAATAGGATGGGACAGGACAGGACGGAACGGAACAGAACAGAACAGAACAGAACTGAACTGAACTGAACTGAATTGAATTCTTTATTGGCCAAGTGTGATTGGACACACAAGGAATTTGTCTTTGGTGCAAATGCTCTCAGTGTATATAAAAGTAAAGATACATTCATCAAGAGTCAAGAATCATCAGGTAAAACACTTAATGATAGTCATGAGGTGCAATAAGCAATCAAATCATACTAGGAAACAGTCCATATAAATCATAAGGATACAAGTGATAAAGTTATAGTCATACAGCCACAAGTGGGAGGGAATGGGTGATAAGGAGTGATGAGAAGATTAACAGTAATAGTAGTGCAGACTTAGTAAATAGTTGGACAGTGTTGAGGGAATTATTTGGTTAGCAGAATGATGGCGTTCGGGGAAAAAAATTGTCCTTGTGTCTAGTTGTTTTGGTGTGCAGTGCTCTATAGCGTCGTTTTGAGGGAAGGAGTTGAAACAGTTTATGTCCAGGATGTGAGGGGTCTAAATATTTTCACAGCCCTCTTTTTGACTCATGCAGTATACAGGTCCTCGATTGGAGGCAGGCTGGTAGTAATTGTTTTTTTCTGCAGTCCTAATTACTCTCTGAAGTCTGTGTCTGTCCTGTTGGGTTGCAGAACCAAACCAGACAGTTATGAGAGGTGTAGATGACAGGCACAGAAGGAACAGAAGAGGCTGTACTTCCTGAGAATACTCAGGAAGATAAATCTATCTCAGCATCTACTTCTATCCTACTCCCGCAGCACCATTGAGAGTGTCCTGACATACGGCACTCTTGCATGGTACGGGAGTAGCTTTGTAGAGGACAAAAAAAGCTCTACAGAGAATCATTTAAAAAGCCCAGAATGTCGTTGGGCTCCAGCTACCAGGCTGGATGACATCTTTGCATCTCGCTGTGCGAGGAAGTTGCACAACATTCTCAAGAGACTCTTCCCATCCTGCTCACAATCTTTGTGAACTGTTGCCTTCTGGCAGAAGATACAGAACAATTAAAACTCAGACCACACGTTTCCTGAACAGTTTTTAATCCCAGAGCTATAATTGCACTTAACAACGAACTTAAGGACCACCACCAGTGAGCTGTTGGACAGTATTACTTGGTCTGTTGTGTGGATGCTTGTGTGTTTTCAGGGGTTGGGGAACTTTGATGGGTGGGGGTTTGGGGATTGTCATGTGTGTGTGTGTGTGTATGTGTGTGTGTGTGTGTGTGTGTTGGGTCTGGTCTCTGGGTATTATGTGAATTTTGTTGTATTTATACTGTGTATATGCATACAATGAAAATAAAGAATCCAAATTCCTGTAGTTCTGTCATGCCCTTGTTGGAATCTGATTCTGAGGAGGAGATTGAGCAGCCAGGGAGTGGGAGTGTGGCCCTGGTGGCTGTGGAAGAAATGGAGGAAGGGCACAATCCGGCTGGGCATTCAGAGGAAGACCCAGGGCCATCCCCTCTTCATCCTAGGGCATGCAGGGAGGAACAGAAAAGGGAACAACGTGGCTTATTGGAGAGAAAAAGGCCCTGATCCCCTTTCATTAGTTGCAGCTGTGAGAACAGAATATAAGAAGGTCGTTTGCACACAGCACCTTGCTGGAAGCAAAGCGTGCATTATCTTTGTCGAGGCTTATCTGGGTTTTGGCGTCCTCCCAACTGTGGGTGCTGCGTTATCTTTTGGAAGTCTGCAGTTCATTATCCTGGCCTGTCGTGTTAAGGATTCCGGTGTGGTTTGTGTTGGTTTTTTTTTATTTCTAATTTATCTATACTTTGGGTTCGGACTGCATTGCTTCCCTTTGTAGACTGTTTTTGAAAGAGTTGGATCTCCAGCCGCGGATAACTGGACATTGGGGGCCAAGTTGGAGGTTTTAAAGGGAATTTATCTACTTTTTTGACTTTGTTATTTTTGTGCCACACCCTGGGTCATCACAAGTTCTTTTGCCAGCTCCTGATTCTCCTGACTTCTACTCCTTCAGCTGGGCCTCCCCTCCTTCCACTGCCCAGTCACACCCTGTGTCCCTTTTCCCCACATAGGTGCTTATGGTAAATAATCCGTCTTCTCCTTGTTTCTCTTGCAGGATGAATTTGATCCAGTTAGCGAGATGACTCCAACTGAGGTAAGCTTCTAGGAGTCTCCCATCTTGACTGAGATGCTCCAATTTTGAAAGGAGAAGCATTTCTGCCACCACCTTAGCCAACACTCACAAAAATAAGTCAAGTTTATGACTAGATAGCCAGTGCTAGGTTCTTCCTCCTTCTTGAAATGGTATAGTATCTCCTGCTTGAGCAGGGGTTGGACTAGATGACCTACAAGGTCCCTTCCAACTCTGATTATCTGTTACCTGTTTCTTGTGCCTTATCCGTCATCGGACATTGGCGATCCTGTTTTTATCAACGGCTGCATGAAAAAGTGCTGCTGAGTTTTGTCAAGAGTATATTCATGAACTGGGATAGAGCTTGGTAACAAGGTCAGCCAATGAATAGGCCATAGCAATTAAGTCAGCCAAAGAGAACTGTTTGGAAACTGAAACTAGAAGTAGCTTAGGCGTGGCTCTGTATTAAGCTCTGCAGCACTGCAGCTATGTGAAGCTCTGAGTCTGTCTATTGAAAATGAAACTAGCTTGCTTGCCTGCTGGAGCTACTTGCAATAATGTTTCTGTCTGAGTTTGCTCCATGTTGGAGAAATCTACACCTGGTTTGTAAAATCTACTTATTATGTTTATAAAGATGTTAAATGAAGCATCAGCCACCTGTGTTTATTTTTCTGGCGCTGAATTAATTGCTGCAAAAGTCTGAACAAGTTTTGTCCATACCAGTCCCTTAGATCAAGGGTCTCCAACCTTGGCAACTTTAAGATTTGTGGACTACAAGTCCCAGAGTTCCTCAGCCAGCTTTGGAGACCCTTGCCTTAGATTGTGCAGCCATGATGTTCTTCTTCTGCCTGGACCTCATTTGCCTCCAGTCTTTCCCTGGAGGATTAAGTGAAGTAGGCTGTATTTTTCCAGGTGTCTCATCACATGTCCAAAATATTCTAAGGTTTTCCTTTTTTATGGTTCTGATGATTTTCCTTGGCTTTCCCAGGTGGGATTCAAATATTTTTACTACCGGTTCTGTGGACGTGGCTTGGTGGGCATGGCAGGGGAAGGATACTGCAAAATCCCCATTCCTTCCACTAACCTGCTTTCCAGCACATATTCCATCCGGTCCAATAGATAGAGATGGTTTTAGATTGCGCAATGCTTTTTCAACAATGTCTTCTGTAAAATCGATATGTATTAGATCATTGTAGTTTTCTGTGGTTCAGCTAGGAAATACTGGGCATGATCCATTGGTGTTTACAAATACTGATCCAAAGAATATGTTAAAGAGGTTGGCTTTAATGGTGTCGTTGTTGCAGTCTTTACCATTAGGTCCTATCAGGGGTGGGATGGACCTTGAGTCTTTTAGTTTGTTGTTTACAAAATTGTAGAAACGCGGGTGGAATTGGTGCACAGAAGGTTTTCCTCTTGTTTAATGTGATAATTGATGCATTCAGTTTTTGTCTGGTGGCATACATTTTTGTATCGGCTTTTGAAATTGGCAACGTGACCAGATTTGTTTTTCTGCCAAAGTGATCTCTTTTTGGATTGAAGCTTCCTTATTGTTATGGGTAATCTGTTTTTCCTGGTTTTGGGAGTTGTTATTGGTACGTATAGTTTGATGACTCTTTTGACTTCAAGTAAAACAATATTGTAATGGTCTTCAACAGTATTGCATCCAGTGAATAGAAATTGCCAATCAAGGGATGAGAGATTGTTGTCTATAAGACCATGGTTGCCTTTTTTGAAGTTATAATTGGGGATCACATCATTGTGATGATTTTTGTGTGGACGTATGTTGAGACAAAAGTCAATCATGTTGTGGTCATTGTTGGAAAAGGGTTCTTTAATTTGTATTCCATAAATTGAATTCAAACTATTGCAGAAGATGAGATCGAGGTAGTTGTTAAGTCTAGTATTGTTGGTTACTTGTGGTCCCAGTCCCAGATTTGTTACAGCGTTGTAGAAGGTTGCATGTGTGGGTTCAGTTTTACCCCCAACAACCTGGGTCCTCATTGTACCGACCTTGGAAGGATAGAAGGCTGAGTCAAACTTGAGCCAGTCAGGATTGAGAAGGCCTGGCCTAGACCAAAGGGATAAAACCTATTTTAAGTCCAAAACAACAAGACGAGTAACTCTGGCAGAGGCCTCCCTGATTTACTGGGTTATAAAAAGGAGAGGATGTATAATATTTTAATTAATTAATGCATCAATCTGATTAAATTAGTGGAATGACAAAAGCCTCCAGAAGTTGTGGGTGTATCATTACTGGAGGTTTTTAAGAAACGTTTGGACAGCCGTTTGCCTGAAGCGATACAGGATTTCCTGCTTGAGTTGGGGGTTGGACTAGAAGACCTCTAAGGTCCCTTCTGACCCTGTTGTTCTATATTCCAATGCAATCAGTCTTGCAAGGTTGTGCTATTATATTTCAATAAAGTATAGTTTTGGTCTACCCGTGGAGCTGATTCTCAGGTCTAGTCTAGTCTACCTAGTGGGGCTGTCAGCTTTTTATTAAATCAACCCAGTTGTCGCTTTCTAATATCTGGGGTGGGGGCTCTTTCTTGATTTTTTCTGAACTTGGAGAGGCTTGCAACTGAACCTTGGACCATGTGTAAAACAGGCCCGTGCCATTGATAGAGCATGAGATTGTTGCAATTGCCTTAATCAAGAAGTGCTGGGAACAATCTGATAATGCGCTGCCCATAAAGATCTCCAATCCATCCATCTCTGCGTCTCTTTGAATTAGAGCAAATAATTAACAAGCAGAAGCCTTTGAGGTGGTTTGTCTTATCTGTTGCTAAGAGCTGGGGAAATAAGCTTGCCTGTGGTTAGTCTTTCCCTTAATCACCTATCTGCTTTAAATTATTCGCACATTGGCTGTGATCAAACAAACCTACTTAGCCAGATAAAGACCTTGCAGATAATTCACAGAACTTGCAAAATTTGATTAGAATTGCTTTTTACAAAAAAAAAATTCTATGGCTTCGTATCTGCAAAGCCAGCCCGTGTGTGGTTCGTTTGTTATTCCAAAAATTATGAAAATCCCAAAGAGGCTACCTCAGGAAGCATATTATCTGAAAACAGTCACATCTTCCAAAGTCGGTAGGGTGCAGTCATCGGGGTTTTAAAATTAATACAAGGGAGATTCAAGTTTTAGATGCCTTCAGGCATGATTTTCAGTTTGTATGCCAATCTGTAGCACTTCTCTTAATATGTTAAATGTTAAACCCAGATTAACAAATCTCAGTGGTAGTCTTCTGTAGCATGTTGTATGGAACCAGAGACTATCTGTACTGAACAATAGGATTAGGATTAGGATTAGGATAGAACAGAACAGAACAGAATAGAAAAGAAAATAGAGAATAGAAATAGAAAATTGAGAATAGAATAGAATAGAAAATAGAGAGTAAAAATAGAATGGAATGGAATGGAATGGAATAGAAGAGAAGAGAAGAGAAGAGAAGAGAAGAGAAGAGAAGAGAAGAGAAGAGAAGAGAAGAGAAAATTGAGAATAGAATAGAATAGAATAGAATAGAATAGAATAGAATAGAATAGAATAGAACAGCATAGCATATAGGAATAGAATAGAAAATAGAGAATAGAAATAGAAATAGAAAATTGAGAATGGAATGGAATGGAATGGAATGGAATGGAATAGAATAGAATAGAATAGAATAGAATAGAATAGAATAGAATAGAATATTCTTTATTGGCCAAATGTGATTGGACCCACAAGGAATTTGTCTCCAGTGCAGAAGCTATTAGTGTGTAGTACATATAAGCAACAAAATGATAAATCACAAATCATAAGATACAAACGACAAAGTGATAGTCATAAGATATCAATAGGAGTAGGCAATAGGAAGGATGAGAAGGATAATAGCAATACAACCCTATTACATAGATAGATATCCTTAGGCATAAGGCTGTGGGAGTGAGGTGTTTAGCAGAGCGATGATATGCATGTGAGGGGAACTGTCTTTGTGGCCTAGTTTGGTCGGCAATGCCCTATAGTGGCTTCCCAAGGGAAGGAGTTGAAACAGTTTATGTCCGCGATGTGAGGGGTCTGTAGATATTTTCCCAGCCCTCTTTTTGATTCCTGCAGCATACAGGCCGTCGATGGAAGGCAGGTTGGTAACAATTGTTTTTTCTACAGTCCTGATTATCCTCCGAAGTCTGTGTCTGTCTTGTTGGGTTGCAAAACCGAACCAGACAGTTATAGAGGTGCAGATGACAGACTCCATCATTCCTCTGTAGAACTGTTTCAGCCGCTCCTTGGGCAGTTTGAGCTTTCTGAGTTGGCGTAGAAAGAACATTCTTTGTTGGGCTTTCTTAGGGTGGTTCCAAAGTTAGGTGTCCATTTCAAGTCCTGGGAGATTATAGAAGCCAGAAATTTGAAGGTCTCTACCATTGATGCTGTGTCTCCTGATATTATAAGAAGTGATAGAATAGGAGAGGTTCTCCTAAAATCTATTAACATCTCTACATGTTAAGCATGTTCAACTCCAGACTGCTCTGGCTCCACCACAGGGCCAGTTCAACTTCCTGTCTATATGTAGATTCGTGACCATCTGGAGTGAGAGAATCATTTATCGATGGATCTCGAACAGTTGATATTCAGGGGAAAATATTGTAAATATTATACAGTAAATCATCATCTTTTAACAACCCCATAATCCCTTGTCGAGTCTGGGCAACTGAATTGAGTAAGCAGAGTGTTTACTAGCCGGATGCCCTTCCCGTCCCCAATGCCGAGTTATATTCAGCAGATATATTCTCACTGAGCCCCAGAGAGAGAACTATCTGTCTCTAATTTAGGGTCGAACTCACAGCCTCCTGATTGTGAGGCAGGCGCTCCGCTCCGCCTCTAGGCCACTGCACCACTCATCAATATTATACAGTAAATGCAACTAAAAAAAATAAATAAATGTGAGCAGTCCTGCTGCATTAATGTGTCTCCTGAATTTGTAGGTTATGGAATGGGAGGAGCGACAACTCGATCAGCTGGTCAACTTCAACAACTGCAAGATCGATCCGGCTCCCTTCCAGCTGGTCGAACGGACCTCTTTGCACAAGGTAGAGAGATTGTGGGTCCTGTTGGAAGAAATATCCTTCTGGGTTCAGTTCCAAGTGCGGGGGGGAAAGACACTGGAAACAGGGAGGCTGTTTGGGAAGATGGTTTAATGGCGGACAGGACCACGTGCCTGGGAGCTCCAAAGTGAAAAGGACGGTCGCATGCTCCAAGGTGAAAAAAGAAGGTCAAGAAAAAAGGGCTGAGGTGCTGAGAGTGCCTGGGTTTTATAACCTTTGTTGGGATTTGAATGGGAGCTTGTATTTTGATTGGTTCTCAGGCTCCCATGAGGCCATGCAGGGGCAACTCTGTAGGCTGTCCTGAGTTCCAGGCTTGGTTGAACCTTGCTGGATGATGATGCACTTGAAAGGGCTTTTGAGCAATTGCTATAGCTTTACCTGGAGATCTTTGTTATGTAAAGTATTCTGGCCCAGGCCTTAATGGCCCACCCATTAACAAGGTGAGGGTGAGCTTCTGCTTCTGGGGTGTTTCTGCTCTTGAGTTTCTACTCTTTTTAGAGGAAATATTCAGCCTTTTTCATATTTCCTAGGATATTTCATTTTTCTAGGAGACGGGCGGGTGCTAACTTCCTACAGCTGGGCGATTTATCAGGTAGTCCTCGACTTAGCCTCTATTGCACTGTTGGCATCAGTGTGCCATGGGCAAAGGTCTCCCTTAGATTGATTTGATCGTATGGATGGAGCTTTTGGGTGCCATTGTTCTGTACGTTGTGATGCCCAGCTGAGATGTTTCCTATCTCTTCCAGACGCACACCATCTTCTCCCTCTTGGGAGTGGACCACGCTTACGTCACCAGCATCGGGCGCCTGATTGGCATGGTGTCCCTCAAGGAGGTGAGTAGCACTTAGAAGGGTCTCCCCAAGAATCGTGGCTCTTCAGTGGTTCGTGTTGGTTTTGTCCAATGTCATAGGTTTTGTCCTATATGCGGCAAAGAAACGTTTCTTAAGGTCATCCTGTATCAGCATTTTCAACGTTGGCAAGTTTAATATAGGTGGACTTCAACTCCCAGAATTCCCCAGCCAGCATGGGCAGAGTCTGCCTGCAATACTGCATTCTAACCACTGTGCCACCATGGCTCCTAAATTTATGGGCTGGCCCATCTCATCCAAAGGCAACTGTGGATAGCTGTGGTGGCTCCCTGGCAGCAGGTGTGGACGGCTGAGGTCTCGGAGAGCAAAGACTCAGATGAGGGGCCTGCGTGTGGTGCAGGGATGGGGCCAGGACTATCAGAGAGTGGAGTGCTGCCTTCAGACATTGTGGAGGCTGGCAGCAGTGATGAAGAACACCCCGAGGAGCCTGTGCCAAGTGCACATGCAGGCAGGGCTGCTTGAAGGAAAGACTCGGGAGTATGGTTGCAAGGTAATGGCCCCTCCTTGAGGTGATAAAAGCCAGCTGAGAAACCATAGTTTTTTGCAGAAGGCAAAGAAGTTTTACACTTGAGCCTTGTGGACGTTAGGAATATCTGAGTCGGTGTTTGGAGAGACTCTTTGTGTTGGAATTATTGCTTAGTAACTTTATCTGGTGTTCTTGGCAGCCTTGCAAAACCTTGGCAAGGCTCTTTCTTATCGGAGCTAATTGGTCTGAAGCAGCCTTTTACCCGTGAAGGAACAGGATTCGTAAAGAAGCATTAAAAGGTTGTGCTGTTACCTTTGTCTCGCGTTTGCTTCCTTGGAACCAGGTTTGGGTCAGAACAATAGCTTACAAACCTCAGCTAGTACAATTTTCACCCAATAGCAGCCACCATGCTGATCTGGTCTGATTGAAGTCATAAGTCCAGCAGGTTTTATGGCCATCTTGGTGAGAAAAGGCTCTTAGGATGTCAGTTATCTGGTCAGAATAGATAAGTACAGGTGGGCCTCAATTTATGACCTCAGTTGAGCCCAAAATTTCTGTTGCTAAAGTGAGTTTTGTCCCGTTTTATGAACTTTCTTACCACGGTCTTTAAATGAATCCCTGCAATTGTTAACTTAGTAACATGGTTGTAAAGTGAATCATTGACTTAAGGTCGCAAAAGGGGATTGCATTGCCTGGGGAAACTGCAACCGTCATAAATATGAGTCAGTTGCCCAGAGGCCGGATTTTAACCGCGTGACCATGGGAGATAACTACAGAGGTCCTAAGTGTGGAAAGTGATCCTAAGTCCCTTTTTTTTTCCAGTGCCGTTCTAATTTCAAACGGTCGCTAAACAAACTGTTGTTAAGTCGAAGACTACCTGTATGGATTGGGTGAATGCTGCTGTCCCCTTTCATAGCAATAGCACTTAGACTTATATACCGCTTCACAGTCCTTTTACAGTGTTGGAAGAACGATCCATCTGGGTTCAGTTCCAAGTGGTGAAAAACACACTGGAAACGTGGAGGCTGTTTGGAAAGATGGTTTAATGGTGGGCAGCAGGACCCCACGTGGCTTGGAGCTCCTGAGCGAAAAGGACAATCACACGCTTCACAAATGAAGGGAAAAGGATCAAGGAGAAAGAGAAGGGGTGAAAGGGCCTGGGTTTTATATCCTCTGTTGAGATTTGAATTTGAACTTGTATTCTGATTGGTTGTCAGACTCCCATGAGGCCATGCAGGGCCAACTGTGTAGGCTGTCCTGAGTCCCAGGCTTGGTTGAGCCTTGCTGGATGATGATGTAATGAGAGGGCTTTGGGCAATTCCTATTATAGCTCTACCTGGAGTAGATCTTCGTTATGTAAAATAGACTGGCCTAGGCTAGAGCAATGGCCCATTAGCAAAGGTGGGGTGTGGGGTGTGTGTGCTTCTGCTTCTGAGGTGAGTTTCTGCTTCTGAGTTTCTACTTCACTTTTAGGGGAAATATTCTGCCTTTTTAATATTTCCTGGGATATTTCATTTTTTCTAGGAGAAGGGTGGCTGCTAACTTCCTACAATAGCCCTCTCTGAGCAGTTTACAGAGCCAGCATATTTGCCCCCAACCATTTTGGGTCCTCATTTTACCCACCTCAGAAGGACGGAAGGCCAAGTCAGCCTTGAGCCTGGGGAGATTTCGAACTGCCAAATTGCAGGCAAGCCGGCAGTCAGCAGAAGTAGCCTGCAGGACTGCGCTCTAACCCTTTGCGCCACCACGGTTCATCCTTTCCTCTTCCTCTCTTCCAGCTGCGCAAAGCCATTGAGGGTTCGGTCACCGCCAAAGGGGTGAAGGTGCGCCCTCCGCTGGCGAGCTTCCGGGATAGCACAACCAGCAGCAGCGACATGGAGGCCACCGAAATCCACCAGCTGTGGGATCGGCGGCAGCGACACTCCATCCCTCGTGAGTTCAGCCCTTCCGAGAGTGACGACAAGTACCAGTGACGACGGGTGTGAAGAGCCTGCCAACCAAGAGACGGTTCATCATTGCCGTGCCTGCGCTGTTGCTCTTGCAGCTAGGCCTCTTTTAAGGATGCCTTTTACATTCCAGCTTTGGAGACTTCAAGAGGACGGCCGGTTCCTTGGAATAACTGGAGAACTGCCTTCCGAAACCTTGAAGCTGGGCTCCCCGGTGCCCCGTTTGCTCCATCCTTGGTCTCAGGGTTGATTTCAGACTTAACCTTCCCATTCTCATCTCAACTTCTCCCTACCTCCTTGCAGCCCTCATCTCGCTCGGGCCACCTCCGAGCATCCTTGAAGACCTCGTTCGTTGGTTCTCAGCAGCCGGGGAAGCATCGGTCTTCCTCGCGGTCTCGTCCCCATGCTCCGATGTTCAGGTTTGAAAGGAAAAAAGGAACTTTTCGGCGCGTGGAGCACCTGTGGGCAGCTGTGCTGAAGCCTCTGGATTTCTCTCCCCGTGTTCTGAATCTTCCCCTCCAAACCTTCGGCGCTGACCCAGCCGTACCATGTATGGCTAGTCCCCTTTGTAGGGAGAAATCCTAAATAATGGGTGGGATTTTTTTGAGGGGTGGTGTGGTGTTCTTGGTCGGGCCTGAATAAAACCAACACTGGATTTCTTGAACTACTGAACCAGGCAACCCATTTCCTTCCCTCTGCCAGAACCTGGAATTCTTCCCTTCCGCCTTCCTCTCTCTGTGGAACCCACTCATGATGGAGTCTGCAGGCAGAGGAGAAGGAAAGAAAGATGGCTGTGTGTATGTACCGAAGATTTTTTTTTTTATACCTATCTATCTATATTAATTTAATTACAGAAAAGAGTACAAATAGAGCTATATTGTAAACCAAGGAGTGTCTGGTGTGTTATCTAAGCCATAGACGGTGGTGGGAATCTGGTCTGGTTTGTTCATTGACATGGCCCAGGTCACAACTAGGGTGAAGAGAAGGGTGGGTATCGGTATGAGCCAGTTTAGCCTAATGGTTAAGGCTTCAGGCTGGAGATCATGAAGCTATGAGTTCTAATCCCACTTTAGACAGGAAAATCAGCTTGGTGACTTGGGCCAATCACTAGGAGATTATGAGTTGTAGTTCTGCTTTAGGCACGACTAGGAAACTGTGAATTCTAGTCCCGCCTTAGGCATGAAAGCCAACTGGGTGACTTTGGGCCAGTCACCAGGAGACTGTGAATTCTAGTCCCGCCTTAGGCATGAAAGCCAGCTGGGTGACTTTGGCCCAATTTAGACATGAAATCTGGCTGGGTGACTTGGGCCAATCACCAGGAGACTGTGAGTTCTAGTTCTGCCTTAGGCACGAAAGATTCCACTCAAAAGATTGAGAGTTAAATCCTAGGTATCAGCAGATATTTCTCTCCTAGAGCACACAGAGAAAATATCTGCTGCCAACTCTGTGTGGCGTTAAGAAGGGCATCCAGCCAGTAAATTCTCAGCCTCATCCAATCAACTCCAATTTTATCCCAAATTAAGGGATTACAGGGTTGTAAAAAGGGAGGGTTTTTTAAAAAAAAAACATGGTTAGGTGGCTTTCATGTTGTGCAGGCCTAGTTAGGCTCCAATTCAGTCTATTGGGGGAACCCAGGAAGGGGTTAAACTGATAACCCAGGTTAAAGATATTATGTGAATGCGGTCAATGTCTACTTTTCTTTTGGGGGGGGGGGAGAAACTCAAGATCCTTTTCAATAAATTATTTCTTCTTATCTCTGATTTCCTCCATAAATTGATCTAGCCAGCCAGATCTTTCAGGTAATCTCCCCCCAAATATCCCAGCTGGTGCAAGCTAGTTAATAACTAGGTGGGAGATGTCCAGAAATTCCAGACTTAGAAAAAAAAAGTATTGCTGAAGAATACATTTGCAAATTCCCTCCATGCAGTTGCTAAAAAATGAGTATATCCTTGTAATCTCCCAGAATCACTGAATTAAGACAGTCTGAGTTCCAGGGTTCCTAAACAGATGTGCTCCCAGTTCTGAAAGGAGTCCAGAGTCCATGGGAGATAGGCGACCAATGCATTTTTATTTTTTTTACAAATTTTATTAATTTTTAAAGACATACAAAACATAAAACATAAGAACCTAAAAGCTCTTTTCTAAAAGTTATTTGTAAATTTTAACAAAACAAATAAAACATTTTACACACCATTAACACATCTCCTTATAAACACATACACATCCTACATAACCAATGCATATTTATTAACAACAAGAATGGGTGTAGTCCCCAAACATCTGGAGCACCAGATGAAAAATCATCAGCATCGACAAAAATCACCATCAGTCAATTGCAAAAGGCAGCTTTATGCAGAACAGCTTACATCTTGAGACGATCCCTTTAACGCCACCAAACAACACCATAGGCCTATCCCAGGTCCTAGGCCTGGATAGGTGGATAAAAAAAGGCAAAACCAGGCTGAATTCTGCCTGATTGTGCAACGGCCATAAAAATAACCATAACCATTTCTTCACTGAGACTGGCCTAAAGAACAGCTGTGTTCCCTTGGGATCTTTTAAAACAAGGGTCTCCAAACTTGGCAACTTTTAAGATTTGTAAACTTTAACTCCCAGAATTCCTCAGCCAGCTCTCCTGACTGAGGGATTCTGGGAGCTGAAGTCCACCAGTCTTAAAGTTGCCAAGTTTGAGGACCCCTGTTTTAAAACAAGGGTCTTCAAACTTGGCAAGTTTAAGACTGGTGGACTTCAACTCCCAGAATTCCTGAGCTAACATGACTGAAGGAGGAATTCTGGGAGTTGAAGTCCACAAGTCTTAAATCTGTCAAGTGTGAAGACCCCTGTTTTAGAAAGCTGGCTAATCCCAGCTAGGATTTTTTTTTTTTAAACAGAATGTGTTTGCTCTCAGTTTTCCCCCCCAAAGCCTTTAATACTGAGAATGCCAAATTTCTTTTAAATAATTTCTATGTTAGGTGAGATTAAACTGCGGGGAAAGGAAAGATGAACAAATTATAACCCCGTTGGAAGAAATTTCCTGAGTTCATTCCCTGAGTTCATTGGGAAGCAGTCACTGATGCTGAGAAGAAGAAGACACGGAAGCCAGCTACCAAGAAAAATGATCTGATTCAGTAAAGCAAAAAAAAGTAGTGACACAACTCCAGAGTTTCTGGCTTGCAAGCAGATTTGGTGGGGGGGGGAAATGAGCCTTTTATGCTTCGAAGTTCCTGCAGCTTGATGGGTTTATTTGTGTGCCTCTTAAGTGATCCCCCTTCCTACTTTAATGGATTGATCCTGTTCCCAGGACCTTTGTCTTTCTGATCCTGGGGGATTAATCTTGTCGGGGCAGAAAAAAGGGAAGTTCCCTTTTTTTGCCTTGGTGAGTTATTTTTAGCCTGATTCTCCTTATCTTAATGGCTCTACTTTAAGTGTTTCTATTGTGGGCTCTGTTAGCAGGGCTGCTCTGAGCTTTTTTTTTTCTCTTTCAGCTGGTGATTCTTGGTTTTCTTAAAGAGGGAAGGGGGCTGTCTTGAGTTTCTTGGCATTGTTTTCTGAGGTTTCTGATGCTGTGAGGTTTCTGGCACTGTCCTTTTGGGGGTGTACTTCCCACAACCCCTTTTTAGAAAATAAGAGTGGAGTGGAATAGAATAGAATATACAGTAGAATAGAATAGAATATAGAATGAGTAGAGTAGAGTAGAATAGAATTAGAATAGAATTAGAATAGAATTAGAATAGAAATAAAATAGAATAGAATATACTGTAGAATGGAATATAAAATAGAATAAGAATAGAATACAGAATAGAATAGAATATAGAATTAGAATAGAAATAAAATAGAATACAGAATAGAATAGAATAGAAATAGAATAGAATAGAATATACTGTAGAATAGAATATAAAATAGAATAAGAATAGAATAGAATACAGAATAGAATAGAATAGAATAGAATATACTGTAGAATAGAATATAAAATAGAATAAGAATAGAATACAGAATAGAATAGAATAGAATAGAATATAGAATTAGAATAGAAATAAAATAGAATACAGAATAGAATAGAATATAGAATAGAATAGAATAGAATAGAATAGAATAGAATAGAATAGAATAGAATAGAATAGAATAGAATAGAATAGAATAGAATAGAAAAATTCTTTATTGGCCAAGTGTGGTTCAACATACAAGGAATTAGTCTCCATCTCTTTTCCATCTCTTCCCAAAATCTCTCTGTATTTTCTCTCTTTGCACTTGAGGCTTTTGGCTGATCCTGAAATGCATATCCATTTGCAGGAACTTAGTAGCTCTCTGGCATTTTTTCCGCCTCCTACGCGGGTCCCAAAGCAAAACCCAGCAATCATCTGCAGCGAGTATTGGAAGACAAAACTAGGGGTTGATGGTAAGAATAAAACCGCTGCCTACATAAGTCCTTTGCTCACTTATGAAATCACAAGATTCAGTAGCACAATTCCTAGAGAATAAAAAAACCAGCGGGCAGCCTTGCTTTTAATCATTTAAATGAGTCTCTTTTAAAGTGTTTGATTTAAAGCTTAATTACTGTAATTTAAATGCTAATCCACTCCTTTACATACATAAACTTTCTGGATTTCTGCCTGGAACCAAAAAAGCATCCAAAGTTCCTTGGACCCTGACTTAACTGCAGTGATTCATTTAACAACTATGGGAAGAAAGATTGTAAAATGGGGCTAACAGAACTCACAGAGTTCGAAGGGACCTTGCAGGTCATCTAGTCCAACCCCCCGCCCAAGCAGGAGACCCTACACCATTTCTGACAAATGGCCGTCCAGTCTCATCTCGAAAGCCTCCGGTGATGAAGCTCCCACAACTTCCGAAGACAAAAGCCGTTCCATTGCTTGGTTGTTCTCACTGTCAGAAAGTTCCTCCTTATTTCCAGGTTGAATCCTTGTTCAGTTTTCATCCATTATTATTGGGCAAAACTCACATCACTGTCTTTGCTTAGCAACATAAATTTTGGGCTCAACAACTGGGGTCGTAAGTCGAGAACTACGTATATTCCAGGGGAGATTGGACTGCCGTTTGTCGGGGATGGTGTAGGGCAGGGATGCCCCACCTTTTCGGCACCGAGAGCCAAAAAGGAGCATGTGTATGCATGCACTGATGGGGATGAAACCTGGAAGAGGAAGTGCCCGGGGGGCTTGCCGCACGCTAGGAAATAAATTTCAGGCTTCCAGTGCGCGCCCTTCTGATTTCCGATGTGCATGCGTACATGACGAACACATGGCCGGGGCGCGTGTGCATGGCAGAAAATAGAAGACCAGCTCTTCGGTATTCCGGCACTGTGGCACACGCGAAGGCCTTCTGATTGTCGCACGCGCCAGAAACCCAGAAGAGGAATGGATGAAGCCTCTTGTACCAGGCGACATAACTCTGCCGGCCACTTCGGGCATGCATGCCGTAGGTTCACCATCGCAGGCAGGGATGGGATTCAAAATTGTTAACAACTGGTTCTGTGGGCGTGGCTTAGTTGGTGGGTGTGGCTTGGTGGTCATGTGACTGGGTGGGCGTGGCTTGGTGGTCGTGTTATTGGCTGGGCGTGGCCAACTCAATATCACTCACATCGAGGCACGCATCTCCTCGCCTGGCCTCTCATGACTGTGGGGATGCTGCAACAGTCGTAAGTGTGAAAAATGGTCATAAGTCACTTTTTTCAGTGCCACTGTAACTTTGAATGGTCACTCCACACAAGCAAAGTACCAGCAAAGGAGAGGAAAATACCTGAGACAGGAAGTCTAGTCCTGCCAAGAATGTAATAAGGGTTAACGGAGAGGCAGTTTCTGTAAGCAACACCAGAATGTTTCCTTCCTGCCTTCCTTACAGGATTAGACCAGTAATTTCTTCTAACAACCGGTTCTCCAAACTGCTTAGAATGTTAACAACCGGTTCTAGCAAATAGGTGCAAACTGGTAGAATCCCACCCCTGATCATGGGTATAGATGGTCTCCTGCTTGGGCAGGGGGTTGGACTAGATGACTACAAGGTCCTTTCCCATTCTGTTAATCTATGTTATGATGCCAGCCTAAAACCCAGACCCTACCAGTAGTGGTGGGTTTCCCAAAAAATTTCTACCGGTTCTGAAAGCGCACATGCGCACAAGGCCCAAAAATCGTCCTCTGTGTCAATGCTGGTCAGCTGAGCTCTGCCACTTGAATCAGCTGAGCTAAAATACAAGGGAATATAGGAGAGGTAACAGTGGGGGCGGGTGGACGGGGCCAACTAGAGGCGGTATTTGCCGGTGCTCCGAACTACTTAAAATTTCCGCTAATGGTACACCTGAACCAGTCCAAACCGGCTGAATATCATCTCTGCCTACCAGGTAGCAGGAGAGATTTATCTTTGTTGCCACCTATCCACCATCAAAGGTACTGCAGCCCTCCCACCTCCCCAAGCTTCAAGCTTCTAGACCTCGTGACATTTTGTTTTTCTTCACAGAAGCTATTACTTTGCACACCCCAACAATGGAAGACGCACAGCCCTTGCACAAGAAATTCAACGGAGGGCTTTCTGTCTCTCGCTGCACATACAATTAGTCCTCAACGACTGTTGAATGTCCAAAATCACGACAGCACTTTAAAAAGTGACTTAACAACCAGTCCTCGCACTTACAATAGTCTCATTGTTGCTGTGCTCATGCGATTGGAATTTGGGCACTTGGCAGCTGGCATGTAGTTCTGATAGTTGCAGCATCCTGGGGCCAATCGGTCAGTGGGGGAAGACTCATTCAGTAGCAGTAGTAGTTTATTGTCATTGCACCTCGTACAACAACATTAAATGCCATCTTCAGTGTACATAAGAAAACTATAAAACGTAAAACACAAACACACATCCTTCACATTCTATGCAATTGAATGGAAAACCCCTGATACTGCACTGTTGGAAGAACGATCCTTCTGGGTCCAGTTCCAAGCGGAGGAAAAAGACACTGGAAACATGGAGGTTGTTTTGGAAAGATGGTTTAATGGTGGACAGGACCACACGGCTTGGAGCTCCAAAGTGAAAAGGACGATCACATGCTCCAAGGTGTTGGGTGAAGGAAAAGAAGGGTCCAAATGCTGAGAGACCCTTAGTTTTATACCCTCTGTTCCTGTGCAAGAAATGTATCCCATTGGCTGTCAAGACTCCCAGGGGGCAGGGGGTGGTCTTAGCTAACTTTGTAGGCTTTGTCTGGACCCACATGGCTTCACCTGAGTGCTGGCTGATGCAAACTTCCCAGGCCAGGTGGTGAGATGGGCAGAGGCCTTTGTTATGTAGAATACTCTGGCCCAAGCCTTAATGGCCCGCCCATTAATGAAGGTGGTGGTGGGGGGGTGAGCTTCTGTTTCTGAGGTGAGTTTACTCTTTTTTTAGGAGAAATATCCTAAAATATTTCATTTTCCTAGGAGAGGGGTGGGTTTTCACTTCCAACAGCACTTATACAGTAGAATTCAATAGAGTTACTGCCCTGGGATAGAAGCTGTTTTTCAACCTATTTGTTTTTATGGTTCTGTACTGTCTGCCCAAGGTGCCCAGGAGGAGATGGATCTTGAGGATGTTTTGAACTTTTTTTTAAGGCAACGGGAATGATAAAGCTCTTCCAAAGAGGGGAGAAGGAAACCCATGATCTTCTGGGCAATGACATTAACCCTTTGGAGGGCTGTCCTATCTGCCACTGTGCAATTGACAAACCATACAGAGGTGCAGTATGTTAAAATACTCTCTATGGTGCAGCGGTAGAAGGTCACCAGCAGTTTTCCATTCAGTTGTTGTTTCCTGAGTTCACTTAACAAACATACGATTCATTTAACAACTGCAGTGATTCAACTTTGACTTTAGGTTTTCCCGATTTCATAGGTGTGTTTCTATAGAAACGGATAGCATCTACGGTGAAACCTCGGGCCGCGAATGCTTCTGTTTGTGACCAAGTCAGGTGACGGCCAACCAATCCACCCGATTTTTGAATCGGGTCACGATTCAAAAATTGGGGGTGTGTGAACAAAATTGGCGTGGAAACAGGGGTGGGATTCTACCAGTTTGGACCAGTTCTATAGAACCGATTGTTATGAATCTGCACAGTTCGGAGAAGCGGCAAATCGTGGCCTTGGCTGGCCCCGCCCCTCTCCGCCCAGTCAGTCCTTATCGCGCATGCCCGACATCGCTGACCACGTTCTTCCCTGCCCAGTTACTCCTTAAGGTATTTCTTGTTTTTTTCCCTCCTGACGATCAGCTGTTCCGATGATCAGCTGTGTTGGGATCCCCCTCGCTGTCACACTGCTTCGCCCAGGAAGCTGCCCCGAAGCCCAGGAGGCAAAACGGGACATGTGGGGGGGGGGGAATCTATTTTTTGCCTTCCTGGGCCCCAGGGAGGACTTCTGGGAGCAAAAACAGGGGAGGGGCTGGAAAAAAAGCCACACCCACCCAGTCACATAGCCACGCCCACCTAGCCATGCCCACGGAACCGGTTGTTAAAAAAATTTTTTAATCCCACCCCACCGCACCATTTCGCACCATTTCTTTTTTGGTGCTCAAGCATGCGCAAGTCAGTCGTGCTTCCAGTCACGACCCAATCGGGTTGCGCTCGTAGTCCTGGGAACAGATTATCATCGCGACCCAAGTTTCCACTGTATTCCCATATGAAAGTAAAAGGTTGAGATTTTACATTGCCACCTTATTCTATTGCACCGAAAGGAATCGGAAGTCAGTGGGTTTTTTGTTTTTTTTCTCCCTACACTTCTCTCTCTTCCACTTTTCCTCCTTTTAATTTTCCCATGATCCTTATTTTTAGTTGTATTTTTGCATTTTATAGTTTGGTAAACTAATAACCTATTTGAACCAGGGGGAAAAAAATCATTTAACAACGGCACTGGTTCGTTTCTCAACCGTGGGCCAAAAAAAAGAAGAAAAAGGTCGTAGAATCGGGAACAACTCAATGAATTCATCGCTTAGGGATGGAAGTTGCAGTCCAAAATTCACTCGTAAGCCGAGGACTACCATAGGGTTTTATTTCTGTCAAATGGACGTTGAAGGAATGCATATCAATGCCACGTGAGGTGCTATGGTATGGCATGGCATGGAGAAAGGATGCCCACAAACTAAACTAAGAATCAATGTATAAGGGAGCTTCAGGTGTGGGCTGATGTGCTATCTTGGGTGATACATTTAGAGTGTCACTTCCGTACGATACAGAGGTGAGGTGGACAGCTGGCGCCTCCTAGCCGTGATGATCAACTTGCCAGCATCGTTCAGGGAACAACTGACAGACAGAGGATCCATGTCTATTGGCAGCTGGCACTTGTGGGTGAAGGTGTTGGAGACAATGCCATCTTCGGCCATCTGCAAGGCAAGCAAATATAAGTGCGTGAGCCCTTTCTGCAAATATCTTCCTGAATTTTTCACTCGGATGCCTCTAAGGCACTACCTGTGATGACCCAAGGCCATGGCACAAAGGCAACACAGTCAGATAATCAATGAATCCCTTTATTAGCTCCAACTTTGCCCCTAATGTCCAGGTTAACTTCTGGGTGGAGAAAAACTCTCCCAGGAACAGCTTTTGACTGCAGGGAATCAAGTCCAAAACATGGTCAACACAAACTGTAACTTTAAGTCCAATCAAACCAAACTGAGGTAATTAGTTTGGCAGGGCAGGAGCAAGAATTCCAGACGTGAAGGCATGGCAAAACTCACATGGTTGGGAAGACACCAGGAACACAGATAAGCAAAGAAAACACAGGATAAAATCACATTTGCTCCCAGCAGCTGCTGCAGTCAGCATTCAGTTCTTTTCAACTTTCATTCCCAGGTGTGGCTAATGAAGGGAATCAGGGCCCATTCCTCCCCCGTAAGCAACACAACCCACGTTGCTCTCTTCTCTGTTCCTTCCTGCATGCCCTAGGATGAAGACGGGGTGGGCCTGGGTCTTCCCCTTTCCCTTGTTCTACCTCTCCCCTGCTCTGCCCAGTCGGACTTTGCCCTTCCCCGTCCTCCTCCACAGCCAATGGAGCCACACTTCCACTGCCTGTCAGCTATTCATCTTCCTCCTTGGATTCAGACTCCAACAGGGGCATGACACTACCAATGTTGGCTTAAGAGCTTAGCTGGAGTTTTTCAAAGGGGTCTTCGTCACCGGGAGCATTCCCACAAGCTGCTTGACCTGGTTATCAAATTACTGTCATCCATATTCTGCATGTAAGCCATACGTATCACTGTAATCTGATCAAAGGATGTGGGTTTTAATATCCCAGTGTTTCTCAATCTTGACAACTTTTAAGATGTTTGGACTTCAACTCCCAGGATTCCCCAGCCAACATTCAAGGTTGAGAAACACGGGTTGAGATCGAAGGTCATCAAGAATACAGGTAGCCTTTGACTTACAACCACAATTGTGCCCAACATTTATCTTGCTAAGGAGTCAGTTGTTAAGTGAGTTTTGCCTCATTTTATGACCCTTCTCGCCCCAGTTCCTTGGTTTTTTTTCCTTGAAGACGTTTCACTTCTCATCCAAGCAGCTTCTTCAGTTCTGACTGAATGTTCAGAATCCACCCAGAACTGAAGAAGCTTCTTAGATGAGAAGTGAAACATCTTCAAGAAAAACAAACAAACAAGGAAATTCAGTTGCCTTTTGAGAAAGCATCATGGTATTGCACCCTCCTTAGCACCCAAGAAACTGTCTTGAACTCAGTTTAATCTTTGGTTCCTTTAAGGTTCCTTTCTCCCCTTCCCTCCCCCTCAAGCGAAGTTTCTCAGTTTTGGCAGATTTAAGATGTCCGGACTTCAACTCCCAGAATTTCACAGCCAACTCTGGAATTCTGGAAGTCAAAATCCACACATCTTAAAATGGTTAGGGTTGAGAAACATTGCCCTAAAGAGGAACCCTATTTGGGTGCTGATGACTTCGGTGATTAGTACATCAGTGAAAATAAGCAGAAGACAAAGAGAATCAAAACGAAAAAAGATGGACATCTCTCTTTCCTTTTTGATGGCAACCTCCTACATTCTCTTCTTCTTGCCTTCAATCCACGTCCTTCTTTTCCCTCTCCTGCCCCCTCGCTTCCCGGTCTGTGACTAAGTTTATGCAAGCATTTTAATTCAAATCAGACAAAGATGCATTTGCATAATAGAGGGATCTTGACTTCGGTTCACCTCGACGAGGGGTTTTCGTTCAGGCATGGCACAAACTTTAAAAACGCGAGTCCGTTCAGTAATCAGGTTAAGTGCGCTGTTTGAAAACATACGGCACACTGAGACCAAAAAACTGATTTGTTTTACGTGAGCTTAGGCAATGGGTAAGATTTGAGCAAACGTAATACATACGGCCAGTTACTTAGCAGCTGTTCAAAGTTGCAACGGAACCCTGAAAAATTACCTCGAGCCCAGTTGTGAAGTTAACAGAATAACAGAGTTGGAAGGGACCTTGGAGGTCTTCTAGTCCAACCCCCTGCTCAAGCAGGGGACCCTATATCATTTCACACAAATGGCTGTTCGCTTCTTTAAAAATTCCAGTGTTCAGCATTTACAACTTATGGAAGTGAGTTGTTCCACTGGTTAATCGATCTGTCAGGGAATTTCTCTTTAATTCTAGGTTGCTTCTCTCCTTGATGAGTTTCCATCCGTTGCTTCTTGTCCTGCCTTCGGGTGCTTTGGGGAATAGCTTGACTCCCTCTTCTTTGTGGGAACCCCTGAGATATTGGAAGACTGCCATCTTGTCACCCCTAGTCCTTCTTTTCATTAAACTAGACCAGTGGGGGCTAACCTTTTTGGGCTCCTGTGCCAAAAATTCTATGCACTCTTGCACACTCGTGCTCGCATGCCAGCACCCAGAAGGCAATGCACCCCCTATGCTCCCTACGCATGCATGTGCAATCCCCCCTCCTGCCCCTTATCTGCACTGCGCCTCACAGCTGATTTTGGGCCAGTTTGAGGCTTTTTTCGATCTCTCAAAGGCTTCAGGAAGGCTTCTGCAGGCTTCTCAGGCCAAAAACTAGGCCCGTTTAATCACTTCGGTATTTCCGGAAAAACAGGAAGTGACAAAAAACGGGCCGTTTTCTGTCTGAAAAGCCTGCAGCTTCCTGAAGCCTCTGGGAGGCCAAAAAAGGCCTCAAACCGGTCAAAAATCAGGCGCGCGCATGCATGGTGAGGTAAGTTTGCTTGCAGCTCATGTGCCGGCACAAATGGCTCTGCGTGCCACCTGTGGCATGCGTGCGACAGGTTCGCCATCACGGAGCGAGACATATACCCAATTCCTGCAACCCGTTTTTAAATATGTTTTAGCCTCCAGTCCCCTCATCATCCTTGTTGCTCTTCTCTGCCTTGGCAACCAGCCTTCATTTACAACTATTTACAACTATGTGTAACACCCTGTGACCTCAATTTACAACATCTTTACTGAAAATATGGTATACCAGTTGCCCCTGGCACACAGTGGGCTCACGTAATAACTGAAGGTTTATTTTATGACCGTGCTGATTTGCTTTATGACTTCTGCAAAAAGAGAGTTGTACAAATCAGCTTGGTTGCAAGATGTCCCATTTTATGACTGTCATGATTTACGACCACAACGGGAAGATTCCATTATGGGTGTAAGTCGAAGTCCCATAAATTTCAATCAGAGTCACCGTATAATATGAATGCTGGACTTAACCAAAAGCAATATATTCTTATTGGAAAATAAACTGATTTATGGATGCCATGTGGCATCCATATGGATTCCTTAAGTCAGGGAAATAAATTATATTTCCACATTGCAAAGGGGGTTGTTGTTAATTTTGGTTTTCCTTTTATGGCTGGTTAGGACTGAATGTGGTGTGAAAGCAAAAAAAAATGGGTTAATTCAGGATCCAGGGCAGAGGTGACACTCAGCCAGTTCTGACAGGTTCTGGAGAACCGATAGCGGAAATGTTGGGTAGTTTGGAGAACCGGCAAATCCCACCTCTGGCTCCACCTCCATCTATTCTCTGCCTCCCATTGAGTCCCAGCTGATCAGCTGAGTCTTCTTTGGTTGCCCTGAAGAGGAGAACAGAGCTGGAAAGCAGGTTAGTGGGGTGGGAGGGAATGGGGATTTTTTAGTATCCTTCCCCTGCCACACCCACCAAGACACGCCCACAGAACCAGTAGAAAAAAAATTTGAATCCCACCACTGATCTGGAGCACCACTTGAACACCACCGGCATTGACAAAAATCACCATCAGTCAATTGCAAAAGGCAGTTTTACATGGAACAGCTTACATCTTGGGACGATCCCTTTTAACACCACCCAACACCACCATAGGCCTGTCCCAGGTCCTAGGCCTGGATAGGTGGATATAAAGTCAAAACCAGGCTGAATTCTGACTGACGGCACAACGGCCGTCATAATAACCATCATTGTTTGTTCAACTGAGACCGGCCTACCCTGCTTTAGGGATTCCCATGAGACACAGGCGTCTGCCAGAGTTAGCTTAGCCTCATCAGTGACCGTGCTGCTTGGAGTTAATTGTAATAATTGAGTGAGCTGTTTAATGACCAGAGCAATTCATCCGTGTCGACATTCCAACCCCACTTGAATGGCTCCATCGATTGGGTTTTCGTGGGAAGAGGACCTCACGTACTGGTTTCTTTTCATCCCCTCAGCATATCTCAGTCCTGATAGAAGCCGCCTACTTACCTTCTCAGCTTGGATGACAATGCAGTAGTTGTAGGACGTCACCACAATATCTTGAGGTTCAAACTGGCTGAGATCGGTGATGACCTGGTATTTGTTCTCGCTGGCAATCACATTGCTGCTGCCCAAGGCTGAGGAATGGACTGACGGAGGAGAACCTGGGACGGGAGCCAAAAGAGGGGTGTGTTGTCTGTCTGTATGTCTGTCTGTCTGTATGTATGTATGTATGAGAGAGCGAAGGGGAGAGAGGGAGCGAAAGTGAGAGAGGGAGAGAGATCTCCTTTGGGTTGCCTGCAGCTTTTTGGGCAAGATTTTTGGGGACGTAGTTTGTCATTGCCTCCTTTCTAGGGTTGAGAAAATGGCTGGCCCCAAATCATCAAATGGTCTGGCTTTGGGCCTAAGGCAGGTTTAGAACTCAGGCTCTCCCAGTTTCTAACCCAATGCCTTCACGACTACACCAAGCTGCCCTCTGGGGCATCTGTACTTGAGCTGCAACATTGTAAAGGACCCCCTAGTGGTGGGAAATGGTATTGGTATCATCCTGCTACCCTCTAGTGGTGATCTAGGATTCTGCAATCCAAGTACTGTACTAACCGAGCTTGATGCTTCTTAGGTTTCTCCCCGCCCCACAAGATCAGCCAAGATGAATTAATGTTTTTTTTCAGGGAGCCCCAGCCATTAATTTTGGAAGATTCACCCCCAAGGAAGCAACTTCTTGCTGAACCCTAAACCTAACCCTGTCTTGCCTCCTGTGTTTTCAGGGTTGTAACTGATCATGTTTCGATGTCCAGAAATTTCAGTGCTGGTTCATTCAATGCTCATAATTGTCAGGTGCATTCATCCATCACAGTGGGCTTAATTGGATTTCCTTTTGGATATGTGTTCCATGACTCTTATTAATTCATAATGCATGTCCTAATACAAGCAGTCCTTGGCTTATGACCCCACTTGAACTCCCAACGTCCATTGCTTCCCCCTGGGAAGGTTGCCAATGGTGATCACATTACATTGCAACCATCATCAATTCATGCCGGTAGCCAAGTGCCCGAGTTTTGATCTCATGACCAGGACGGATGCTGCCACAGTCAGAAGTGTGAAAGAAAGGTTGCACGTCATTATTTTCAGCGCTGTTGCAACTCTGAATGGACACTAAATGAATGGCTGTTAAGTTGAGGACTACCTGTATGTACCGCGAGACTCCTTCCCGAATGGGTGAATTCAAGAATCTGGTAGGACCTGTGGTGGCGCAGTGGTTAGAATGCAGTATTGCAGGCTAATTCTGTTGGGCTAATTCTGCTGACTGCCGGCTGCCAGCAGTTTGGCAGTTTGAATCCCACCAGGCTCAAGGTTGACTCAGCCTTCCGTCCTTCCCAGGTGGGTAAAATGAGGACCCAGATTGTTGGGGGGCAAATGTGCTGACTCTGTAAACTGCTTAGAGAGGGCTGTAAAAGCACTGTGAAGTGGTATATAAGGTTAAATGCGAAGGAAGGAAGGAAGGAAGGAAGGAAGGAAGGAAGGAAGGAAGGAAGGAAGGAAGGAAGGAAGGAAGGAAGGAAAGTAGGAAAGTAAGAAAAAAAGGAAGGGAGGGGAGGGAGGAACAGGCCTGATGGCACAGTAGTTAGGATGCAGTATTGCAGGCTGACTCTGCCCACTGCCAGGAGTTCGATCCTGACCGGCTCAAGGTCGACTCGGCCTCCTATCCTTCCCAGGTGGGTAAAATGAGGACCCAGATTGTTGGGGGGCAAATAGGCTGACTCTGTAAACTGCTTAGAGAGGGCTGTAAAAGCACTGTGAAGTGGTATATAAGGTTAAATGCTATTGCTAAGTGCTAAGTGCTAAGGAAGGAAGGAAGGAAGGAAGGAAGGAAGGAAGGAAGGAAGGAAGGAAGGAAGGAAGGAAGGAAGGAAGGAAGGAAGGAAGGAAGGAAGGAAGGAAGGAAGGAAGGAAGGAAGGAAGGAAGGAAGGAAGGGAGGGAGGGAGGGGAGGGAGGAACAGGCCTGATGGCACAGTAGTTAGGATGCAGTATTGCAGGCTGACTCTGCCCACTGCCAGGAGTTCGATCCTGACTGGCTCAAGGTCGACTCGGCCTCCTATCCTTCCCAGGTGGGTAAAATGAGAACCCAGATTGTGAGGGGGGCAATACGCTGACTCTGCAAACTGCTTAGGGAGGGCTGTAAAGCCCTGGGAAATGGCATATAAGTCTACGTTTTATTGCTGCTGCTAAGCAGATCACGTCAAGCGGACACACATAGCAGAACAGCCAAACTGTTTATTGCTCGTACGATGCTGGAAATCAGAAAAGGGTATTCTCTTGGTCCATTTCTGACCTCCTCTAAAGTAGGGATGAGCAACTGGCCTCCCCTTGCCTCTGAAGTCCAAGGGGGAGGTGGAACATATCGTGCAGCTGAGCTCCCTCACCCTCAAAAGGCTCTCACTCACCTGAATACCCATAGGGTTCCTGCGTTCTCCCTGCCCCAAAGATCCCATGGGCAGGGTCCAGGAGGGGCTCGAAGCGATGTTTACTCGGCGTGTAGGTGCTGATGTGCTCGGAGCGGAACGTGGACGAAGAGCTCACCGAAGACATGGCCCTTTGGGGGTGCCCAGCGGCTGCTGGGTGTGCGCAAGGCTCTTTGTGAAGAGGCAGGAGGAGAAGGCACGTCCGTGGGCAGGAGAAGCTGTGATGATGCCCATAATTGGCTTTTTGCAATGCCCTTTGGGTCCCACACAACATTGGAATGCAAGATAAGGAAGGCTGCCGTTTCAGTCCCTGGGAGAGAGAAGGCAGAGCGACACGCTTCCCTAATCCAGGAGAGAAGCAACCTGGAATTCAGGAGAAACTTGCTAATAGTGTGAACAATTTAACCAGTGGATCTGAGTTGCCTTCAGAAGTTGTGTGGGCTCCATCAATGGAGGCTTTTAAGAAGAGATTGGACAGCCGCTTGTCTGGAATGTGATAGGGTAAGAGGTCTTCAAACTTGGCAACTTTCAGACTTGTGTGCTTCATAGCTGGCTGGAGAATTCTGGGAACTGAAGTCCACAAGTCTTCAAGTTGCCCAAGTTTGGGGAGCCCTGGTATAGGGCAGGGGTCAGCAATCCACGGCTCTGGAGCTGCATGTGGCTCTTTCATCCCTCTGTGGAACTTCCTGTCCCTGGTCGGTAAAAAGAAAAAGGGCACCACGCTTGGAGGAGACTCTATGATGGGGGAAGCAGACTTCCGGTTGGCAGAAGAAAAAGGATGCCACACTAGGAGGAGACTCTATGGTGGGGGAACTGGAGTTCCGGTCAGCTCCAGAATTGAACAGAGGGGCTTCTGGTTAGGACTGTTGTGGTTCTTTGGGGGTTTAAGGTTGCCAACCCCCTGGTATAGGGGTCTCCTGCTTGAGCAGGGGGCTGGACTAGAAGACCTCCAAGGTCCCTTCAAGCTCTGTTCTGATGATTCTACCTTCTCCGAGTCACCTGCATTGAGGTGGCTCCTGCCGCAAAATGACAGGTCTGGCTGGAAATAAGAGAAGCTTTTTACAAGCCAGAAAATACTGCCTCCCTGTCAGCCTCCAAGGTTAATACAGGGAGTAGGTTCATTTAATGACCATTCAAAGACAATGTAGGTTCATTTAATGACCATTCAAATTAAAAAGGCATTTTTATATAAAAAAAATTAGAATTAAATTGAAAAGGCGTTTTTAAAAAATTAAAATTAAATGAAATTTCAAAAAAATTAAAATTAAATAAAATTAAATAATAAATAAAATTAAATAATAATGAAATTAATTTAAATTAAATTAAATAAAAATTAATTTAATTTAAATTAAATTAAATAAAAATTAAATTAAGTTAAATTAAAACGGCATTTTTTTAAAAAGTGACTTACAGCCGTTTTCCACCCTTAGGACCACTTGCAGCATCCTCATGGTCATAGGGTCTAAATTCAGATGCTTGGCCACTGACTCATATTTATGATGGTCGTAGCGTCCCGGGGTCATGTAATCTTCTTTCAGTGACCTTCTGACCAGCAAAGACTAGGGTGAAATCAGATTCACTTAACTATCATTTTACTCACTTAACAACTGGAGGGATTCACTTAGCGAGAAAGGTCGTAAAATGGGGTGAAACACGTTTCAGCACTGTCTTGCTTAGCAACCAAAAGGTTGAGCTCAATTGTGGTCGTAAATTGAGGACTACCTGTATTGAGCAAGCCCCTAATCCTCATCAGTTTGTAGATTTGACAGCCCAATAACTCCTGGAGGCACAAGGATATTTCATCTGGGCTTTGTAAGGGAAGCTGCTCCAGACAATCCTGGTTGTGGGTGTCAGAAGTGGGACGGTAATAGCTTGCCTACCCTATAGGTACACAGTGGCTCAGTGGCTAAGACGCTGAGCTTGTCAATCAGAAAGGTCAGCAGTTCAGCAGTTCGAATCCCCAGCACCGCCTAACGGAGTGAGCTCCTGTGACTGGTCCCAGCTTCTGCCAACCTAGCAGTTCGAAAACATGTTAAAAAATGCATTTAGAAAAATAGGGACCACTTTGGGGGAAGGTAACAGCGTTCCATGCACCTTCAGGCGTTTGGTCATGCCAGCCACATGACCACAGAGACATCTTCAGACAGTGGTGGTTCTTTGGCTTGTAACGGAGATGAGCACCGCCCCCTAGAGCCGGAAATAACTAGCATGTATGCACGAGAGGAACCTTTACCTCCACCTTACCCTAGAGGTAGTCCTCACCTTACGGCCACAATTGGAAGCAGATTGCTCATCAAGGAGGTTGTTTAATGAGACATGCTTGATTTGATGACTTTTTTTTTGTCCACGCTTGCTAAGTGAACGACTGCCATCGTTAAGTGAATCACACAGTCATTAAGTGAATCCAGCTTCTCCCCATGACTTTGCTCTTTGGAAGCCGGCTGGGTGGGTCGCAAATGGTGAACAGGTGACCCCGGGATGCTCCAACCCTGTTCCATGAAAGCCAGTTGCCATGGGTAACACGGTAAATATATATTACTTGAAAGCCAGTTGCCAAGCACCTGAATTTTAATCCAGGTGACTTGTGGGGATGTTGCCACAAGACCGGATTGTGAGTCGACTCCCAGAATTCCCCAGTGAGGGCAAGTTGGGAAACCATGTTCCAGAACATGGGATGAGGTAGGAGTAGCAGCAACCGAGGTGGCTCCTCTTGGGTCATCCCTGTGCTCCAGCAGCATTCGTGCCAGACATCTCAACCTGGTTGCTGAACAAACCACTTGAGCGGTTTTACTTCAGGGAAGCCTTTTCTCTTCCGGGAGGGGTTGGGGTTGGGAAGCTTTTCTTTGCTGATATGGGGTCTTCCTTAGATTAAAAGGGGGGTGGAGAGGGGATTCTCCCTGCAGTCAGAAGGCGCTTCCACGGTTATGTGGCCAGCATGGCTATCTATACACTGAGGTGCATGGAACGCATCCGTTAAGAAACTGTCTGTTCACATATTTAAATTTAGTAGCTGGGACAGTGGGATTGTATAGTGAGCTAGCACACAGTTGTGCTTGATTGATTGATTGATTGGAGAATGCTGGCTCCTTTTTGAGGCAATCTGAAGAGGTGAGGTGAGGAGAGGAGGAGAGAAGAGAAGAGAGAAGAGAAGAGAAGAGAGAGAAGAGGAGAGGAGAAGAGAAGAGAAGAGAAGAGAGAGAAGAGGAGAGGAGAAGAGAGGAGAGGAGAGGAGGAGAGAAGAGAAGAGAAGAGAGGAGAAAGGAGAGGAGGAGAGGAGAGAAGAGAGGAGAAGAGAGGAGAGGAGGAGAGGAGAGGAGAGAAGAGAAGAGAGGAGAAGAGAGGAGAGGAGGAGAGAAGAGAAGAGAGAAGAGAGAGGAGAGGAGAGGAGAGAGAAAAGAGAAGAGAGAGAAGAGAAGAGGGAGGAGAGGAGGAGAGGAGAGGAGAAGAGAGGGGAGGAGAGAAGAGGAGAGGAGAGGAGAGGAGAGAGAGGAGAGAAGAGAAAGAGAAGAGAGAAAATAATATAGAAAATATAGAAAATAGAACCTGGAGGGACCTTGAAGGTCGTCTAGTCCAGCCCCCTGCCCAAGCAAGAGAACTTATACCATTTCATCACTTATCTGAAATAGCATAGGTTCTCCTGCTTGAACAGGGGGCTGGACTAGAAGATCTCCAAGGTCCCCCCCAATTCAATTCAATTCAATTCTACTCTATTCTGATTTCTATTCTGTAGGTGTGGAGAGGCAGTTTCGCTTTTTTCTCGCCTTTTTTCTTCTGTGTGTCCTGCGTTGCTCTGTGATTTACCTCAGGATGCTCCTATTTGCCTGACTCTCTTGTTTGCTGTAAATATGGATGTAAAATATTTTTTATTATTTATATAAAACTACGAGTTCGTGTCAGCATCTCTGACTTCCAATTGGACACCTGCTGCGCAATTCCCTGACACCTTCCGCCCTTCTTAGTCATCCTCCAATTCTCACACAATGACCAGCAGAAAAACCAAGCACCCGTCTTCTTTTATTTATGCTCCGTTTCGCATTTTTTAAACTGCAGAGTTTGGGTGTGTACCAACCACAGGGAGCGGATCTCAGAGACGATCGATTGTGGTTTACACGTCGCCATGGGAAACAGGACAGGCGGAGGCAAGAAGTAAATCGATGACCAGCAAGCTGACATGTGAATGGCGTTTAATGTTAATTACACGGAAAGGAAATCAAATGTAATTTTCATCCTGGCTCCGTTCATTCTGGGGAATGTAACATTTGCAGGCTGTTTCGTGGCTCTCCGTTGCAGGCAGGGATGTCCAGGGATAATGGGACCCCGAAGTCAAGATAATGGACTAAAAGTCAGGATGACAACCATCACAGTTATCATTTTGACATTTTTGGACCATAACCGGTGGACATCTCTGCTTGCAGAGCTTTAGTTGCAGACAACACAAGCACACAGTTCCCTTAGGCATGGATGTGGCAAGTGTCAAATCCACCAGCCTCAGCCAAACTGAATTATGGTACATTAAAAACAAAGAAGAAAAGCGGATACCAAACACTCATACTAGATAGGTACAACCACAACTGAGCCCCAAATTTCTGTGAATTTGTTGAGGGAGTTTTGCCCTCATTGTATGACCTCTCTTCCCACATCACCGCAGTCAATTAACACAGTTGTTGAGTGAATCTGTGCTTTCCTGTTGATTTTGCTCGTCCCAAAAGTTGCAAAAGAAGATCATGTGACTTTGTTGGGAACCCAGCAAATGGTTGTAAGTACGAGTCGGTGGCCAAGCGCCTGAATTTTGATTCACGTGATCGTGGGGATGTTCCAAAGGTCGCCAGTGTAGATGGGGGGGGGGAAAAGAGTGATAAGTCACTTTTTTTCAATGCCGTGGAAACTCTGAACAGTCACGAAACTAACTGTTGTAAGTCAAGGACTACCTGGACTCTGAAAGAGATCCAGGAAGGCAAGGATGGGAAGATATAAACCTGCCGGAAGCAAGGCACAGAAGAAGAACAAAGGAGCAATACAACACAGCCCGATCGGGTAGAAGAACCGCCTTTTTAATGAATTTACAGATACAAAGAAAACGAAACAGACAATCGTACCAGGCCGGGCTATACATCAGGAACAAATCGGGGAGGGTGGGGGTAGAAATAGTGACACACAGGAACAAATACTGTGCATTTGGACTGGGACACGGGAGTGCAAGGACCAGAGAGGTTGAGAGGAACGAGTAAAGAGGGCAAATGCTCTAGGCTTCTTCGGGCATCAAGGGGCAGGCAAGACAGGAGTCCGCACGGAGATTTTTTTTGGGGGGGCGGGGGCGGTAGTGGTAGGGAGGGGTGCGTGCGACAGTGTCTCCGAATGGACTGGTGTTGCACAGACGATGTAGGAGAAGACGGGGCTTAGCAAGGGAGGTTCTCGAATGAGACGTGTTGTTTTCGTCCCCTCCCCATCTCACCCTACTCCCTAGTGGCCTTCCGGTGAAGAGCCCCTACACACCCATGGTCACCTGACTAGGTCTTGCTGCACGTCAGATGAGTGAGGCCTGGTGAGACTCAACTCTTCTACCATCCCTGAGCCGATCGAAAGGTCCCCGACCTCCCCCGATGCTTGGGAAAGAAGCAACCTTCCCAATCTCCATGATATCTCAAGGGTCCCTGGAATAACTGGGACAAGAAGCCAACTCCCCACAACTAGTTATTTAACCCCCATGACTAGTTGGTTTATCCGAGACTTCCCCCAACCTCATCCTTACACAAGGCTCCCTGCAACTTCTCCTTCCTTAGAAGAACGTCAACTGTGGTGATAGACCAGTCCTGGGATGGTCCTCCTGCCAGTCCCATTCCTTCCTCTGAGATCGAAAGAACTATGTGGGACAATCTGCTCCAAAGCAGATGACAGATAATCAGAGTTGGAAGGGACCTTGTAGGTCATCTAGTCCAACCCCCTGCCCAAGCGGGAGACCCTACACCATTTCTGACAGATGGCAGTCAAATCTCTTCTTGAAAATCTCAAGTGATGAAGCTCCCACAACTTCCGAGGGCAACTTCTGTTCCATGGGTTGATTGTTCACACTGTCGGAAAGTTTCTCCTTATTTCCAGGTTGAATCTCTCCTTGTTCAGTTTCCCTCTGTTATTCCTTGTCTGGCCTTCAAGTGCTTTGGAAAATAGCTTGACCCCTTCCTCCCCGCTGTGGCAGCCCCTCAAATATTGGAAGACTGCTATCCTGTCTCCCCTGGTCCTTCTCTTCACTAGACTAGCCAGGCCCAGTTCCTGTAACCGTTCCTCATATGTTTTAGCCTCCAGTCCCCTAATCATCCTGGTTGCTCTTCTCTGTACTTTTTCTAGAGTCTCAACATCTTTTTTATAGTGTGGTGACCAAAACTAGATGCAGTACTCTAGGTGTGGTCTTACTAAGGCTTTATAGAGTGGTCTTAGTACCTCCCTTGATCTGGATTGTATCCCCCTGTTAATGCAACTTAGGATTGCATTAGCTTTTTTGGCTGCTGCTGCACACGGCTGGCTCCTATTAAGCTGGTTGTCCACTAAGACTCCAAGCTCCCTCTCACAATTACTGCTACTGAGCCTGGTTTCACCCAGTCTATATGTGTACTTTTGGTTTTTCTTGCCTAAGTGTAGAAGTGTAAGCCATGGAGAAAGGGCTGCTACAAAGAAAAAGGGGGGGTCGTTCTCCAAAGCACCTGACGGCAGAACAAGAAGCCATGGATTGAAGCCAACCAAGGAGGCAACCAATGTAGAACTAAGGAGGCATCTCCTGGCAGTGAGGAATTAATTAATCAGTGAAACTGCTTGTCTTCAGAAGTTGTGGGTGATCTACCACTGGAGGTTTTAAAGAAGAAATTGGAGCACTGCTTGACTGAATTGGTATAAAGCCATGATGGTGAACCTATGGCACATGCGCCAGAGGTGGCACGCAGAGCCCTCTTTGTGGGCTGCGTGCCGTTGCCAGATGTTCTTTGTGGGCACCGGAGAACCCGAAAACAGCCAAAAAGATGCCCCCAAAACAGACCATTTTTCGGGCTGTTTTCAGACCATTTTCAGGCCATTTTCCAGGCTGTTTTCCAGCCATTTTCAGGTTGTTTTTAGGCCATTTTTCAAGTCATTTTCTGGGCTGTTTTAAGGCCATTTTTTCGGGCCATTTCCAAACTGTTTTTCGGCCTGAAAACGGCCCTCAAAACAGCCAAAAAAACAGGCATGTGTGCACCAGCCGGCTGGTCTTTGGGTTTCTGGTGCTCCGGCACATGCATATATACGTGCACGAATGCAGACACATTCCAGTTTGGGTCCTTGGTGACAAAAAGATTTGCCATCACAGGTATAGGGTCTCCTGCTGGAGCAGGCGGGGTGGACTAGAAAACTCTGTTATTCTGTTATTCAGCTCCAGATTCTACAAAATGTAGTAACCCCGCCTTGTGGAAGATGTAATTCACAAAGAATTGGGCAATGGCCAGTGTGCTGTCCTGACAGTTTTAGAGTTAATGGGATTTGGGATAGTTAGTTAGGAATTGAGAGCTGTCCCCTTAAGGGAATGCATCATGGTAAATGTAGTTAAGGTATCCTGGGAAATGTAGTTCATGTCATGTGGCTATATCTGTAACCCTGATTGGTCACTGAATTGACCCTTGGTGGGTTGGGGGAGATTTCTTCTCTTGCCTGAAAACACAGCCTCATGGTAGCATCTCTACCCCCTGCTTCTACGATATGGGATGAAAGAGATGAGCATCTTTTTACCATTCTCTCTTGTACAAAGCAGATAGATAAACTCCACAAAGCATGCATACAAAGTCTTTTTTAATTGGTTCATTGGGCATCCTCATTAACTCACAGTTATGATGAGGTTCTTCTTAATATCCAATCCTTTGCATACCTGTCTTTATAGGTAAAAAGATGGTTATCTCTTTCATCCCATATCGTAGAAGCAGCGGGTAGAGATGCTACCATGAGGCTGTGTTTTCAGGCAAGAGAAGAAATCTCCCCCAACCCACCAAGGGTCAATTCAGTGACCAATCAGGGTTACAGATGTGACCACATGACATGAACATTTTCCAGGATACCTTAACTACATTTACCATGATGCATTCCCTTAAGGGGACAGCTCTCAATTCCCAAGTAACTATCCCAAATCCCATTAACTCTAAACTGTCTGGACAGCACAGCCAGAATAAAACTAGGAAGGACTCTGATGTCTTTCTAAGACAGTCTTCCCAAACTTTTTTTCTTACATGACACAAAACCTTTTTTGAGAAATTTATCTTTTACTGTTGATCAGAGAGTCCTTAGTTAAAGGTCCCTGTTATGAGTGGGTAATAGGTTTGTATGGCATTACTCAAAGAAAAACCACTTCTGTCCAAGTCTGAGTAATTTAGCCAAGTTTGGGAAGCACTGTGCTAGGAGAAGTTGAGATGGCATCTACAGTCCAGTCCAGGGTGTCTTCAGGATGTGGTTTCAAAAGTCAAGAAGGCAGCTGCTTGTGTTTATGTCCAGGTGGTCAGAAAAAAACAAGATGGCAGCTGCAAGGACATAAATCAAGAACAGCAAGGCTGCCATCTTGAATTTTACAACCACATCCTGCAGCCAACACTGTTTTTCAGATCGTTTTATCCAACTCAGATGCATGAATATTAGTGCTGATGGGACTTTTTTCCTACAAAAACATATCCAGTAGGTCTCAAACTGATTTAATCGTCCTTCCTTCTACCTGCCTCCCAGAAATCTTTGCTAAAAACTGGTGTGTGGACAACCTTAGGACTTTTATCTCCATATCCTCAACTCATTTTACCAAACTACAATTCCCAGAAACCTTTGAAAGAAGCTGTGACAATTACATCAGTATAAAATGGATAGTATTCTTACGGGGCTGATCAGCTTTCCTTATAGCAGAGGTCTCCAACCTTGGCAACTTCAAGCCTGATGGACTTCAACTCCCAGAATTCCTCAGCCAACATGGCTGGCTGAAGAATTCTGGGAGTGGAAGTTCACAACTCTTAAAGTTGCCAAGGTTAGAGACCTCTGCTCTATAGAGTTTCCATTGCTAAACAAGGAAGTGAAGTGGAGGAACCTAGCTTCCTCCAAATTCCCAACCTGCAAGGTCAAAGTCCTTGTTATCTCAAGATTCAAAGGAGGGCCTATCCCAGAAAACCCTGACGCAGATAAGGCCTTGCAATGATGACCCAACAAAAGAGACATCACTGTGAACTTGTGCCAAACTGCTTGGTGACTGCTTGCACCATCCAAATCTACTTAACGTAGGCTTGGAGAAGAGGTGAGATGCCAGAAGAGGCTGCATGGAAAAGAGAGACACTCACGTTTGTCGACCTCAGCCATGTTAAGATGCGTGGACTTCAACTCCCAGAATGCTTCAGCCAGCCAAGTCAAGCTGACGGAGGCATTCTGGGAGTTGATGTCCACGCATCTTAACTTGGTTGAGATCGAGAAATACTACCTTAGAGCAAAGGGGAGCAGAATAAAGATCATACCATGTTTCTCCAAAAATAAGACCTGGCCTTCTATTTTGGGGGCTCCAAAATAAGCACCAGGGCTTATTTTTTGGGGGGTGGTGTCTTTTTTCCCCCACGTACAGAAGGTGGAAAGTGTGGGGGCCGATAGGGAGCACTGCTACCGCTGGGCTGGTTTTCTCCACTGGTCCCCATGCGCTCACCATCTCCTGCGCTGGCCATATCTCCCACCCTCTGGGTTTGATGACAATCTTTACTAGGGCTTATTTTGGGGGGATAGGGCTTATATTGGGCGCAGGCTGAAAAATCAGGCTAGGACTTGTTTCCAGGATAGGTCTTATTTTTGGGGAAACACAGTAGTATTCCCAAGCCAGGTGAGCCATGTTGGGAGAGCAGAGCAGGGGACAGGGCACCCAAAGGAAATCCATCCGTGTCAAGGCACCAAATCCCAGAAAGACAGAACATGGAAACACACGTACAAAACTATAGAAAAGATCCGGAACAAGGTCGTGTGGACTCTTTGCTTCCTTTCCCAAGAGATGGGGAGGGGGGAAATGGAGCACATTAGCACACACCAGGACACCCCCACCTCCCCTTATCCTCCCCCGCTTTCTTCCAATGGGTCCACAGTATAAAATCTGAGACAATAAAGCCAAGGATTTGCCCCTCGAGTCGGGGGTGGATATTATTTTTTTTTTTTCCTCTTTTTTTAAAAAAACAAAGCATAACAAATCGCACACCCTTGTTTGCATTTCGCGTCCCGTTTCCGCTCTTTGCCACAAACCACAGGAGCTGGGATGGGAAAGGGGGACACACAGGCAAACTCGAAAGTCAGTCGAGTTTCGTAGTCTGACAAAGAGAAATGATTTTTCGGCTTGAAAGAGCGTTAGCCATACCACCACCTGGACAGCGAACGGGGGCACTTCTGGATTCCCAGGGCACCACGATGGGGCTTCGCCCGATGTTCCCCGAGTAACCCCCTCCCCTGAGTTGTGATAACTCCCACCAGCATTGCGCTTCTTCCGATAGTTTGCTCGGTGTCCTCACCCTGCCCCTCCCCCAAAAGACATTCCCATGCAAAGGAAACAAAACAGGCCACGAGAGAGAAAGAGAGATCAAATGCAGCAGGCAAAACCCACAAAGCCGTTAAGCAGGCTCCTGAGGCTTAAAATGGCGGCGTTGGATGGCACGGTAGAGCTCAGGAAGGCCTGGGAGGGGAGCTTTCGAACCCGCCATGCCTGCCCATGCTGCCTCCCTTCATCCCCCCAAAAGGGGGAGGGTGGAACCATCCCGCTGAAACAACTGATGGGCCGTGGAGCTGGGTGGACAAAAGGTGCCACGGAGCGGGGCAAAAATGGCAGGTGAAGCATGCCACGGAACAGAAGGGGATTCACGGCTCTTCAGCGTCCGGCTCTTCTTCGACCTCATCGTCTTCGTTGTCGTCGAGCGACACTACGCCGGAGGAGGCCACATCGGAGACTTTTCTCCGGACCTGGCAGCTGTCCCCATGGACTTTGTAGTCCTTGGACGGAAGGCCCTCTGGCTCCTCCTCCGCGGGCGAGAGGCAGGACTCGGTGAAGGACATGGAGTACATAGAGTCCTGGCACTCGAGTTGCGCCAGGCTCCGGAAGGCACATTCTCCGGCAGTCTGTGTGGGCAACTTGGAAATCAGCGTGTCCTCCCCGCCGGAGACGGAGCCCAGCAGTTTGGCGGCAAGTTCAGAAGGGGTGCCCAACTCCTTGAGAAGGAAGCTGTCGTCAAGGCTGCAGAGACTGGAGCACAAGGTCTCCGGGGAGATGGTGGACTGAGAGGAATCACTTTCTGGGTCGCAAGAACCTTGTCGGGAGTTCAGGTGGCAGAGGCGGCTGTGCAGGAAGCCCTTCAAGAGGGCGTTGGGGGGCAGCTGGCCCACTGTGTCTGCAACACAACAACCAAGAGGGAAGAGTTTAGCAAGGCAGCATTTCAGTTCAGTGCAAAGAAGGACTAGGGGTGACACGATAGGAGTGTTCCGATATCTCAGGGGTTGTCACAAAGAGGGGAGTCAAGCTATTCCCCAAAGCACCTGGAGGCAAGATAAGAAGCAATGGGTGGAAACTCATCAAAGAGAGAAGTAAAACCCATTAGAGCTTCTTTCTAAAACAGCCTCTTTGGTCTGCTCCCTTCCAGTCAAACTAGACTAAACAGTGAGAGTTGAATTTCAAAACGAGATTCGGGGAAGCTTTTTAGATTAGCACTGATGGTGTTACCTAGATTTGGGCAATGAAATAAAAAATAAAATAAGACCTGACCTGGGGTGCTGACATTGCAACCCTGGTCAAAAGGGCCCAGCAGAGATGATACTACCTGAGGCTTCTCAGGAAACAACAACTGGATGGAAAACTGCTGGAGACCTTTTACCGCTGCACCATAAAGAGTATCTTAACTTACTGCACTTGTGTATGGTTTGCCAATTGCACAGGGGCAGATAGGAAAGTGCTCCAGAGGGTTAAAGTCATTGCCCAGAGGATCATGGGTTGCCCTCTCCCCTCTTTGGAAGAGCTTTATAGTTCCCGCTGCCTTAAGGAAGTTCAAAACATTCTCAAAGATCCATCTCATCCTGGGCAGCCTTTTTTTTGAACTATTACCATCTGGCAGATGGTGCAGAATATTAAAAACAAGGACAAATAGGCTGAAAAACAGCTTCTATCCCTGGGCAGTAACTCTTCTGAATTCTACTATATAGTGCAGTGTTGGTGCAGTGTTGCAGGTTTTTGGTTCAATGTGTGGAGTGTGAAGGATGTGTGTTTGTGTTTATTTTCATGGTCATGATGTGCACTGAAGATGGCGTTTGATTTCATTGTACGAGGTGCAATGACAATAAAGTAAACTAAACTACAACCGACTGAGCCATAGGTTACTCAACAGTTCGATCCTAGCTTAGTCGATGAGCTATCCAAGCCCATCTGAAATTTCCCCAGGTTTGGAGCATATATTGAATGAAAATGAGTGACTGTCCCCTGATTATTATTTTTTAAAGCCCCTCCCAAGAAGAACAGGAGCCCAGAGTAACCTCATTCAGGCCGCGATCTTCACACACTTCCAGGGGTGCGCTGCTACCGGTTTGCACCGGTTCAGGCGAACTGGTTGTTAATTTCATGGCCAGTTCAGCGAACCGGCAAATCCCACTCCTGGCTGGCCCCACCCACCCCTCTCCTCCCCTCTCAGGAATCCTATAGGAATATAGTGCAGTGTTAGTGAGGTGTGGGCAGGTTTTTGATTCAATGTGTGGAGTGTGAAGGATGTGTGTTTGTGTTTATTTTCATGGTCATGATGTGCGCTGAAGATGGTGTTTGATTTCGTTACACGAGGTGCAATGACAATAAAGTAAACTAATGAAATGTCTTCCAGAAAACAACCAAGGACTTCTCCGCTTCTAGATTATTTCCCCAAGTGAACTACCCATGCCAATTTCGATGGCATATTTCTTACTGAGCAAATATTCTCAATTTTCCAAACACCTTAAAACCATGAGCTATGTTTACCAACGCGTTCTTTTTGTGACGGGAACTTTGCCATAACAAAGAGCCACATCCCTATCAGGTACGCACCCCACAACCAGAAAAGATTTTAGGGGGTCTCATCCAGGCACCTCCTCAGTCTCTTGCCTGCATATGACAGAGAGCAGTAATTTGAATTCCCTTTAGATGTTAACGCTGGCAGATTACGGCTAACTTTCTTTGATATGTAAATGGACCCAGATTTGTCAGTAATTAATTCTAAGGAAGTGAAAGCTTTTCTTTGCCCCCAAAGAATAGAGATTGCACACTTTGTCAACACATGTTGGGGGGCGCTCTTTGTGGGCACAAAAGCTTCTAACAGGCCTATTTATTTTTTATTTTACTTATTTATTCATTTTTCTCAATTGCTTGCAAGATAGTAAAAGTAAAAACGTAGTTATGAATACATGGATACATATAAGAAAAATAAATAAATAGATATAAAAGAATCAATAGGACAGGGACAGTAGGCACATTGGTGCGCTTATGCACGCCCCCTACAGACCTCTTAGGAAAGGGGTGAGGTCAACAGTAGACAGTCTAAGGTTAAAGTTTTTGGGGTTTGGGGAAGAAACACAAAGAAAGTCAGGTAGAGCGTTCCAGGCATTGACCACTCGGTTGCTGAAGTCGCATTTCCTGCAATCAAGTTTGGTGCGATTAATCTAGAAGTCCTTCATGCGCAACCAGGGCTGAGCAGCCCGAGAGAAGGTGGATTACTCGTCTGAAAGGGCAGCTGGAACACTAATCAGAGAATCCAAGTGGGTCGATCCATATTTAGAACTTTTCTCCACTCGCACCACGCGAGTCCTTGAAATACTGTATATTTTTTTCCTGCTATGTCCTTGGAAGGTTGTTGTTGTTTTTTTCTGTCCTATTTCTAGCCCAAGAGTGAGAGAGGCAGCTTAGTCATCGTGGCCCTGGATCGAGAGAGCGCATTGTGACCTGATGTGGGCAGGGGTGGGATCCGATTTGTTTTACTACCGGCTCTGTGGACGTGGCTTGGTGGGCATGTCAGGGGAAGGAGGATACTGCAAAATGTCCAGTCAGAGGTGGGATTTGCTGGTTCTCTGAACTACTCAAAATTTCCGCTAGCGGTTCTCCAGAACTGGTTAGAACCTCCTGAATACCCACCACTGGACGTGGCCTTCAAAGGGGCCAAGTCGGCATGGTGATTGTGCAAAAGCTTGGTTTGATCATTTTAAAGGATGGGTCTTTTCTTCCTTCTCTTCATCAGTTCCTCCTCCTCCTCCTCCTCCTCCTCCTCCTCCTCCTCCTCCTCCTCCTCCTCCTCCCTTCTCATCTCCTTCTCCTCTTCTTCCTCCCTCCTCCTCCTGTCCTCCTCCTCCCTCATCTCCTCTTCTTCATCCCTCCTCCTTATCTCCTTTCTTCTCTTCTTCCTCCCACCTCCTCCTCATCTCCTCCTTATTCTCCTCCTCCTCCTCCTCCTCCCTTCTCCTCATCTCCTTCTCTCCTTCTCCCTCCTCTTCCTCCCTCATCTCCTCCTCTTCATCCCTCCTCCTTATCTCCTTTCTCCTCTTCTTCCTCCCACCTCATCTTATTCTCCTCCTCCTCCCTTCTCCTCCTTTTCTCATCTCCTTTCTTCTCTTCTTCCTCCCTCCTCCTCCTGTCCTCCTCCTCCTCCTCCTCCTCCTCCTCCTCCCTCCTCCTCTTCTCCTCCCCCTCCTTCTCCACTTCTTCCTCCCTCCTCATCCTCCCTCATCTCCTCCTCTTCATCCCTCCTCCTTATCTCCTTTCTCCTCTTCTTCCTCCCACCTCATCTTATTCTCCTCCTCCTCCCTTCTCCTCCTTTTCTCATCTCCTTTCTTCTCTTCTTCCTCCCTCCTCCTCCTGTCCTCCTCCTCCTCCCTCCTCCTCCCTCCTCCTCTCCTCCCCTCCTTCTCCACTTCTTCCTCCCTCCTCATCCTCTCCTCCTCCCTCATCTCCTCTTCTTCATCCCTCCTCCTTGTCTCCTTTCTTCTCTTCTTCCTCCCACCTCCTCCTCATCTCCTCCTTATTCTCCTCCTCCTCCTCCTCCTCCCTTCTCCTCATCTCCTTCTCCTCTTCTTCCTCCCTCCTCCTCCTGTCCTCCTCCTCCTCCCTCCTCCTCTTCTCCTCCTCTCCTTCTCCACTTCTTCCCTCCTCATCCTCTCCTCCTCCCTCCTCTCCTCTTCTTCATCCCTCCTCCTTGTCTCCTTTCTTCTCTTCTTCCTCCCTCCTCCTCCTGTCCTCCTCCTCCTCCTTCTCCTCATCTCCTTCTCCTCTTCTTCCTCCCTCCTCCTCTTCCCTCATCTCCTCCTCTTCATCCCTCCTCCTTATCTCCTTTCTCCTCTTTTTCCTCCCACCTCATCTCCTTCTTATTCTCCTCCTCCTCCCTTCTCCTCCTTTTCCTCATCTCCTTCTCCACTTCTTCCTCCCTCCTCATCTTGTCCTCCTCATCCCCTCCTCTTCATCCCTCCTCCTTATCTCCTTTCTTCTCTTCTTCCTCCTCCCTCCTCCCTCCTCCTCCTCCCTCCTTGAGACTGCTTTCTCAGTTAAGAGTAACTACAGGAAGAAAAAAAAACATTTTCCTTGCAAATGAGAACATCTGGAACTCAGAAGTCCCATTGTGCAGGGGCTTAAAGGAGGTTCCAAAAATGTCAAGAGCCCATCTGTGTTGCCTGGAAAGAGACCCTACCTCTTTCAACCATAACAACACAAGAGCACACAATAGATACAAACTCAAGGTTAACTGCACCAAACTTGATTGCAGGACATAACGACTTCAGCCACAAAGTGGTCAATGTCTGGCATACTCTACCTGACTCTGTGGGTTTTTTTCCCCAAACCCCAAAAACTTTAACCTTAGACTGTCTACTATTGACCTCACCCCTTTCCTAAGAGGGGTAGGGGGCATGCACAGGGGTGGGATTCAAATTTTTTAACAACCGGTTCTGTGGGCATGGCTTAGTTGGTGGGCGTGGCTTGGTGGTCATGTGATTGGGTGGACATGGCTTGGTGGTCATGTTATTGGCTGGGTGTGGCCAACTCAATATCACTCACATCGAGGCACGCATCTCCTCGCCTGGCCTCTCATGACTGTGGGGATGCTGCAACAGTCGTAAGTGTGAAAAATGGTCATAAGTCACTTTTTTCAGTGCCACTGTAACTTTGAATGGACACTCCACACAAGCAAAGGACCAGCAAAGGAGGGGGAAAAAACTCCAGAGAAGTTCCAGAGAAAGGGAGTCTAGTCCTGCCAAGAATGTAATAAGGGTTAATGGAGAGGCAGTTTCTGTAAGCAACACCAGAATGTTTCCTTCCTGCCTTCCTTACAGGATTAGGCCATTATATTCTTCTAACAACCGGTTCTCTGAACTGGTTAGAATGTTAACAACCGGTTCTAGAGAATAGGTGCGAACTGGTAGAATCCCACCCCTGGGTGTACATAAGTGCACTAACGTGCCTACTGTCCCTGTCCTATTGATTCTTTTTATTTTTCTTATATGTATCGCTTTCATGTATTCATAACTATGTTTATACTTATGCCTGTTATCTTATAATTGCTTGACCAATAAAGGTCAGGCTTGCAGCCATCAGCTAATCTGGCAATCTCCTGGACTTAAGGGAGCACTCCTGAACTAATAGGATACACAGTCTAACATGCAACTGGCCCTTTGAAGGCAACCGTAAAGCTGATGAGACTCTCAATGAAATGAGGTGTGACACCTAAGACCTAATATTGCACTGAGAGCTGGATTTTGGAATAAAGTCAGTGGATCAGTTAGTTCTTTGTTTTCTACCTGGTTGGGCGTTCAGCCTCCTGTTGGCTTTCAACCAAGCAGAGATGCCATCCATCTTCACTTACCAGCTACCTGGGCAGTTTCACTGGAAGCCGGAAAATCCTCTTCGTAAGACTCATCATTGGAGTCGTCCCCCTCCACCGATGACCAGGCTCTGAGTTTGGCCTCAGCGATGGCAAATTGTTCGGCTACACCTGGGGAGAAAGGAGTGCTGTTATTTAGAGGTGGTGGAACACAAGGTGTAGGGAATCACTGCTGAAGAGGTGCCAACCCTGAGGGCCATTGTGAAAGTCAGAAATCCAAGCTTTGTACTTTACCAAACTGGAGTGGCAAGCTGGGGACAGATTAATCTAGTAGATTTCAGACCTGCAGCTGATTGATAAAGGTTGGAAAGTCACCTGGGAGAAAATGTTCCATGATATAGAACATATATAAAACTGTTCTGACCCAAACCCTTGTCCAATAAAACCAACATGAACCAAAAGGAACAGAAACCTTTTAATGATTCTTACGAATCCCCGGTTAAAAGGGCTGCTGCAAACTAACTTTGATAAGCACGAGCCTCGCCAAAACTGTGCGAGGCTGCCAAAAATGACAGGTAAGGTGACCTAGAAATATTTTACAACACAAGAGCCTTCAAATACCAACCAAGATACTGCAATGTCCACGAGGCTGGAGTTTCAAAACGTCTTTGCTTCCTGCAAAGAACGTCTGATTCATAGCTGGCTTTTATCTTCTTGAAGGAGGGGCCATTACCTTGCAGCCTTACTCCCGAGTCGCCTGTGCTGCTGCAGCTGCTCTTTCCTGCAAGCAGCCCTGAGCGCACGCACATGTGACACAGGCTCCTTGGGAACCTACTCAGTGCTGCTGCCCACCCGCACAATCTCTGAAGGCAGCAGTCCGCTCCCTAATGGTCCTGGCCCCTCATCTGAGTCCGCATCTGCTGCCGGCTAACCACAACAAGAACATAAAATAATAGAGTTATAAAGGACCTTGGAGGTCTTCTAGTCCAACCCCTTGCTTGAGCAGGAGACCCTATATCATTCCAGACAAATGTGGGTTATCCAGTCTCTTCTTGAAAACTTCCAGTGTTGGAGCACCCACAACTTCTGAAGGGAAGCTGTTCTATTTGTTGATTGCTCTCACCATTAGGAAATTTCTCTTTAGTTCTAGGTTGCTTCTCTCCTTGGTTGGTTTCCATCCATTGTTTCTTGTCCTGCCTTCAGGTGCTTTGGGAAATAAGCTGACCCCCTCTCATCTTTGTAGGAGTCGCTCAAATATTGGAACACTGCTGTTATGTCAGCCCTATTCCTTCTTTTCACTAGACTATACATACCCAATTCCGGTAACTATTCTTTTAACTTCCAGTCCCCTAATCATTCTTGTCACTCTTCTCTGCACTCTTTCCAGAGTCTCGACATCAGTGGTGACATTCAGCTGGTTCGCACTGGATTAGGTGAACCGGTAGCAAGGATTTGGCATGGGTTGCCGAACCGGTAGTAAGTTCTGGCTGGCCACGTCCCTGACCCAGTCACCTGGTCACTGCTAAATCTCTTGGGGCAACATAATGACTCCAAACTGATGACATGTTTAACCCCACCTTCCAGCTTGCTTTTCTCCTACACTTTTCTTTTTTTTTTTGCTTTAACAGTTTTATTAGCTTATCATATAAAATACAAAAATACAAAAGCATATAGAAAAGAAGGGAAAAAAGAAAAAAGGGTGTAGACTTCCAACTCCCTCTGGTGCAATAAAATAAGGAATATATATTTGCAGTCATTTGTTTAGGAATGCAAAGGACACGGTGATCAGAAAGACATGCTTGTTCCAACGTTTAGGGCAGTGATGGTTAAGCTTTTGGGGCTCCTGTGCTCCTGTTACCCAGAAGGCAATGTGCGCCCCCCCCCCACCCCCTGCACATGCATGTACAATCCCTACCACCACCCCCTTATGTGCACTGGGCCTCCCAGCTGATTTTCAGCCCGTTTGAGGCCTTTTTCAGCCTGCTGGAGGCTTGAGGGAAGCCTCTGCAGCCTTTGCAGGATGAAAAATAGGCCCATTTCATCACTTCCTGTAAATACCGGAAATGACCAAACTGGCCTATTTTTCGGCCTGCAAAGGCTGCAGAGGCTTCCCCTCAAGCCTCTGGCAGGCTGACAAAGGCCTCAAAAGAGCCAAAAATCAGCCAGGAGGTGCACGCATACACAGTGAAGTAAGTTTGCCTGGGCTCACATGCCTGCACAAATGGCTCTGCATGCCACCTGTGGCACACATGCCATAGGTTCGCCATCATGGGTTTAGAGAAATTGGGCTACAGAAAAAAAGCCATTTTGTGTGGGAAAGCTCTCCCAAGGAATAGGAATACTGGAGGAGACTTAATTATAATTATTATATAGTTATAATTTTATAATTATCATAAGAAAGGCCAATAAAGTGGCATATATATTTTTTTCTTAGCAGGGCTTATGTGCCTTTAACTGAAAGCTTCCTGCTTGGTGCCTTTCAATTGCATTGGTAACATAATTTGAATTCCTGCCAATGGCCAAGCTATCTGTGAACTTGTCAAGATGTATTATCATCCACTGTCAAGATGTATTATCTTTATTACATTTTTTTAAAAAAAATCTTTCTTAATTTTATTATCTATTTTGAGTGCTTCTTAGAACATAAATTTAATCGCCATAGATCAACTGCGGGCGACGTACAAGAATGACTAAATAAATTGAACTGGAATTGCTTTTGAGATGGCAATCGAAGCTGCCGTCTCCGAAACAGACTGCAATGCTACTAGGCGTTCGCTTTGTTCTGTTGGAAGTTAGAATTCTAGAAAAATGAAATATTTTAGGGTATACTAAAAAAAAAGGCAGAATATTTCCCCTAAAAGAGAAGTAGAAACTCAGAGAGGCAGAAACAGCCTCCCCACACGCACACCTTTGCTAAAGGGCCATTTAAGGCCTGGGCCAGTCTATTCTACATAACAAAGATCTACCTCCTTCAGACCCATAATAGGAACCCCAAAGCCCTTTCATCATCCAGCAAGGCTCAACCAAGCTTGGGACTCAAAAGACAGCCTACAGAGTTGCCCCTGCATGGCCCCATGGGAGTCTGACAACCAATCAGAATACAAGCTCAAAATCAAATCCCAACACAGGTTATAAAATCCAGGCACTTTCAGCATCTCTGCCCCTTTTTTCTTCACCCAAGACATGTGGTCCTGTCCACTATTAAACCATCTTTCCAAGCAGTCACCATGTTTCCAGTCACCATGTTTCGATGTTTTCTTCCTCACTTGGAACTGAACCCAGAAGGATATTTCTTCCAACAGTTGTGGACACGCTAGTTAGAAAAACAAATTCCTCCTTTTTTCCCTTCTCTTTTGATGAGCATCCCCCGTTTCCCTTCTGCACATAAGGTTTCCCTCACCCCTAAATTAAATCTTCTCATCTCCACCTCAGATTATTTATCCTTTTGAATAATATTGGGGGGCATTTAAAAGCCCCCCCCCTCCCAAAAAAACCTCCTTTTCAGGCAGTTTTCTTTCATAGCTTACTTTTATCTTTTTTGTTTTTCAAAGATTAGCTACCAACCAAGATGGCAAGTTCCAATCTGGGTCTGTCATCAAGACCACAGACATTTAGTCTTCCACACTTTTGGACTCAGGCTGGAGCCCAGACAAGGAGGTCCAAATTCATGGGTAGCCTCACATTGCAGTGAACAAGGACATGCATTCAATTTCGGCCCTACTAAGATTGTCGGACGAGCAGGGACAAATACAGCCAGGGAAATGATTGAAGCCTGGGAAACCAGCCACTTATCAGTCAATAGGAGTGCTGATTTACCGCCAGATTATCAGGTAGTCAGGAATCGAGGACTTGGCAGTGAAGGGGATAGTAATAAATAAAGAGTAGTAAAATATATTATAGCATTAAGTAGAGAGTTACTCTATAGGCATTTGTTATCTTGCTGTTGTAAAAAAGATTTCCTTAAACTTGCACTTGTTGTAAAACAGTTATAAACACCTGCCTGCAATCAGTTACATTCCTCTCCCATTAAGACACATGACTGTCCTATCTAAATCAATCTGAATCCATCTGTTTTTCTGGATTGATACATTTCACCCCAGCATCACCCCTTGAGAATGAAACTGTACCTCCATTCAGAGGAATCCACACCTTTGAAGAATGCTGTTAATAGCCTCCTTAAGTGGTCAATTGTGATCCATTAGATAGACAATAGGAGAAGAGATGATGAAAGGCAAACATTGCTGGAGAGACATTTGTCTTTTGCAGGAAAGATGGAAATCTAAGTTAGAGAATTTTACACTGCAGTTACTCGACTTCTAAGAATCTTAAAGGTATAAGAAGGACAGGGCATCTTTCTATGTTTTGTAGAATTTTCCTCCCATGTCTCTTGTGATGTGCTAGGAACTTCTCCCCAGATCTTTAAATTTGATCAAAGAATAAAAGTCTGCTTTCTTTGATTTGAAAGCCTCCGTTTAAGTCTTTGTTTTGGTTCATTATTGGCTTAAGCGTACTGCCAGACCTTACAGCAGCACAAGGAAACAACGGCCAATAACCGGCCATCAACACCCCAACCAACAACTAAAAAGCTACACACAACCAGGCACCAGATAAATATTATGCATAGAATAGCCCAAAGCACACATTCTGGGAGAGAAAAATTCCTGGAGGATAGGTTTCAACACAAGTCCAAAAACTTGGAAGATTAAACCCTTATCCTAATGACTGATCCACACTGGACCCTGCAACATGGAACACATATATTTGCTTTCATTTGCAAATGAATTGTTTAAACCAGGAGTCTCCAACCTTGACAACTTTAAGCCTGGTGGACTTCAACTTCCAGAATTCAACTCCCCAGCTTTGCTAGCTGGGGAATTCTGGGAGTTGAAGTCCTCTAGGCTTAAAGTTGCCAAGGTTGGAGACCCCTGGTTTAAACCATGGTTCCATTAAGTATGAGTACAATATTTATCTGGTCTTTTAGAGTTGCCAACAGAAAGGGAGGGGGAGAAGTGCAGCAGCTTGCAAAACCAAAACTGCATTCCATCAATGTTTCCATAGATAGTTTCTAGGTGACCGAAGTTTCTGCCGTGCAAAATTCTAACTGAAGAGTATGATTGCTGACTCTTGGCTATGGATGTGTCCCATTGGAGAATATGAATTATGATACACCCAGGGGGTGGGGGAAAACCAGGGTCAAGGGTGACTCATGATTTAAATAGGGGTAGCTACCGAAGCCCTGACAATGAGTTTATGTGTTATAATTGTTGGATCCACCTTCTCGATTTCCCAAAGTATTTGTTTCATGGTACAGAATAGCAGTGGGATCATCTGGTGTCCTCTTTTCCATCTAGTACTGATATGAACATAAAAGAGTTAAACCTCAAAGGTCAGTCCCTTTGGAAATATCTGTGCTAATTACCTGCAGTATTGTTTCTGTAGAGGTGTACGTTTTTTTGACATGTATAAATATATAGAAAATATAAATTGCTGCCTGTTACTCATGTTCAGGCATGGGATTCTACAGGTTCGCACTTATTCTCTAGAACCGGTTGTTAACATTCTAAGCAGTTCAGAGAACTGGTTTTTAGAAGAAATTACCGGCCTAATCCTGTAAGGAAGGCAGGAAGGAAACATTCTGGTGTTGCTTACAGAAACTGCCTCTCCGTTAACCCTTATTATGTTCTTGGCAGGACTAGACTTCCTGTCTCAGGAATGTCTCTGGAGTTTTTTTCCCCTCCTTTGCTGGTACTTTGCTTGTGTGGAGTGACCATTCAAAGTTACAGTGGCACTGAAAAAAGTGACTTATGACCATTTTTCACACTTACGGCTGTTGCAGCATCCCCACAATCATGAGAGGCCAGGCGAGGAGATGTGTGCCTCGATGTGAGTGATATTGAGTTGGCCACGCCCAGCCAGTCACATGACCACCAAGCCATGCCCACCAACTACGCCACGCCCACAGAACCAGTTGTTAAAAAATTTGAATCCCACCCTTGCTCGTGTCCCAATAGAAACCACTAGGTAGGTGGTGTTTTTTGACACGACTAGCGGTAGACCAGATCTTCAATTCCTTGAGGGTTTCTCCCCCATCCCATCCTGGGCAGAAACCCGGGAGTCTGAGGCTTTCAATTGAACCTCATGAACGTGTCTGTTGATCTGACCTGTCATTAGGCAGCTGAGCCCGTCCTTAAATAGGGGTGCGCCACAGGCAAGTAATTTGGAGCTCATGGCTGCCTGTGGGTGTCACTTTAGAAAGAGGGAGGGGAGGGAGGGACAGAGGGAGGAGACAGAGACAGAGATAGGGGGAGGGAGACACACACACACACAGAGAGAGACAGAGACAGAGAGAGGGAGGGAGGGAGAGAGAGAAAGAGAGAGAGAGAGGGAGGGAGGAGGGGGAGAGAGAGGAGGAAGGGAGAGAGAGAGAAGGAGAGAGAGAGAGGAGAGAGGGAGGGAGGAAGGGAGGAAGGGAGAGAGAGAAAGAGAGAGAGAGGGGAGGGAGGGAGAGAGGGAGGGAGGGAGGAAGGGAGAAAGAGACCCACAGAGAGAAAGAGACAGAGAGAGACAGAAACAGAGAGAATGAGGGAGGAAGGGAGAGAGAGAAAGAGAGAGGGAGGGAGGGAGGGGGGAGGGGAGGGAGGAAGGGAGAGAGAGAAAGAGAGAGAGAGTCAATGACAGCTTTCGGCTCCAGCCTTTATCAGTGGTTTCCGAACTGCCTAGCAACGTCAGGCTGAATCATACAACATGCCAAGCTGTGGAAGATGTTGAAGATGTTCCTGCTGCAATTCTAAATTTTAGTCACTCAAAAGGAAGATGACCCTGCATTTAAGCCTAACTGCTTCTCCAGGAAGGGAGGAAGAGGAAGGAAAGGAGGGAGGGAGGGAGGGAGAGAGGGAGGAAAGGAGAGAGGGAGGATGGAAAGGAAGGAAGGAAGTTGAAAGGAGGGAGGTGGGAAGGAGGGAAAGAAAGAAGATGGAAAGGAGGGAGGGAGGGAGATGAGGAAGGAAGGTAGGTTCAATCCCTGTCTCTCAACACAACTCACCTCATAGGATTGCTATTACGAGGAAAATATAAGGAGGAAGGTATGTTGGATATATTCCCCATCTTGAATTATTTATAAAAACAATAAAAAACACAGGAGAAATAAAATCAACCAACCAACCAGGCAAGGGCGTAAGAGCCTGAGAAAATACGTTCCGTTCTCCCACAACTTCTCCCAGAAAGGCAAAAGTTTTATCTTCTTCAAGCAAGAGGCCTCTAGGCCAGCCAGGGTGATAAGAGCTGGCATTTGAGGAATGTTAAGTATTGTTTTCTGGGCAAGTAATGGAGTAGGAGAGAGCTGGGGAGCATCCAGAGCCTCTTTGGAATAAGTTAAGTCAAAGATTGGAGGGTGTGTGTGTGTGTGTGTGTGTGTGTGTGTGTGTGTTGAAAAGTTAAAATAGAGGTGTTGAAAAGTTAAAATATTTGGGACCGTAACGCTCACGGAGATGCGTGTTGCTTGGGTCGAGGGTGTCGCGGTATTAAGCTGCCATGCTGTGGTTACAAAACATGGTTGTCAGATAAAGGGATGGTGCGACATGTCTGCTTTTCATCTTGGGTCTAAGCCAGGGATCTCAAACTCGCAGACGGCTGGCTGGAAGCGTCACGTGCTGGCCCCGCCCAGTTTAGCAAAGGGGGAAAAAAGTCCCGATATGTCCTAACCCTAATCCTTTAATTCCATACTTGCAGTTTCATTTTAATTTTAAAAAATAATACTGGGAAAATTAAAAAGCTTCAAAACTGTATATTGAAAAGGTTAAATTTTGGATACCTTTCTATGCAAAAGCAATAAAAGGTTTTATTGCACTTGTACAACAGCTGGTTTTCAAAAGATGTGACTTCTATCAAGACGTTTTTAATAACATCTCTGTGCTCGAGGGTTAGGGTTAGGGTCTAAATCAAGATGAAGCCATCTTTGGAGGCCACCAATAATGGTGGTGTTAATGGAAGGGAACTGCAGCCTTTCAGTGCTTTGGAGACACAAGAGTTTGTTAAAAGCCACAATGAGGCCATGCACCACTCATGATATCACAGAACCGAGGCAGATGACCTCTTTCACTCCTTGTATGTGATGAGGTCCTCACCAGTGAACCATCTAACCCACCTTTAAAAAGCCATGTTCCTCTCAAACAGAGATCTCCAAACTTGGCAACATTAAGACTTGTGGACTTCAACTCCCAGAATTCCTCAACCAGGAAAGCTGGCCTATACCATTTCAGATATATGATTGTCCACTCTCTTCTTAATAGAGTCCAGTGTTGGAGCACCCACAACTTCTAGAGAAAATCGTTCCACTGGTTAATTGTTCTAACTGACAGGAAATTCCTCCTTAG